>NC_051405.1:42542791-42544816 GCF_015228065.2 Penaeus monodon
CAACGGATGAACTGATCAAGTAAATTTTATTGCAATGTGAAAAGAGATTTGATAATGTCTCGTAACCGAAGTGAATTACTGATTTTAACCTTTTGCTTAGATACTCCAAGTAAGATATTATTTCTTTTTAAAAGGGCATCATAAGTTTGCTGACCTCATTTACACTGGCATTCAGACTGTGAGAACATTACAGATTATGACTAACAACATAACAGAGATATTAAAGTAATTGTTACTTTCAGTGCCACTACATCTACAGTATTTATCAACTTATTAAATTGGCACATCATTTACCTATCGAATAATCAAAGTATCATTTGGTTGGATACATACTTGTATAGTGATAAAGAAAAAAATATGATGTGTACCGTAGCATATGGCAACAAATGGTCAGCAATGACACAAATTTGGGCATTTTAGATTAAAGATCACAAGCAATGTGCAAGTGAAACATTGTTTGATATAAGGATATGGCACTTCTAACGATATTTCTCTACTCTGTGCACTGTGAATAATTATCAGTCATTTGATTTTTAATTACGCACCTTCATCTAACGATTCTACAACCCTCTGGATGCCTTTGGACTGTACAAGTTAACTGAAAAATGTTTTTCTTTATCTCTGTCTGCATTAACCACGAGGAACTTAAAATATCTTTTGACAGTCAAAGGACACCCTGGATTAGATAAGACTCAAGGCAGGAGTTTGCATCACATACCACCCTGGTCGTCACAGTAATTCTGTTATCAAGTAATCGTATCATAACTTTTTTTCTAACCAGTCTATTAAAAAAAAAATACTGTACTTTTTTATGATAAAGTAAAGTGAGAAAATATGTACTGATTTTAGATAAAACTTGAGTGCAAAATTACTGTTAATTACTGGCTCAGACTGGGTGACTTAGGGCCACTCGTTAAGATCCACATTATCAATCACATTTAACAAAATATTCTCACATAAAAATAACTAAAATACTGTAGAGAACTGACATATTAAATAACTTTGGTAACAAAGTGAACCTTATCATATAATAAATAATCATGCTATAAGGTTTTAACCAAACCTCAACCATGGCAGACACTGGTTATATATATATTTTGTGCCTTTGTCAAAAGTAGAGAGAAAGCATGTGTACTGCAAACATCTCTTAGTAGTACATAGTCATCAGGAAGAAAGTGGCAAGCATAAGAATCTGAAGGCTAAGAGATGTAAGAAAAAAAATCAGAAAACTTTACCAGACTAGACCAGTAAGTCAGAATAGTTGTTAGATTTGGAATACTTTTCCATACATTTGCATCATACTTCATGTACAATAATTCATCTCTTTAACTTACTGAAACAGTATATCAAAATGCCCTGATAGTTGAACTTTCACTTCCATATGATGGAAAACACAAAATAATATACCAATCACACCTGTTTCATTTTTGGCAAACAGCTCTCAACACACATAAATACAATTTTTACCCAATCTCTCTCATATCTCGTATATTTCAGTTTAAATAAGGAATGATGCTGCAGCTGCTTTTCTTGAGAGAAAATAAAGGTTTAAAGGGATAAAACTTACCACATAACAAGATAAATGCCAACATATAAAATGGACACAAGGAACAAATTCACACCATAGAATTGACTGTCTCAGAGAAAGCAGAAGTCAAGTGGCTAGTGATAACACCGAAGCCTCCTCCAAAGGGCTTCATCCTGAGCCGGTAAAAGTATTTGGCAATGAGCAAAAGTTAAGTGATACTCCCAATGACAAGAAAAAATTCCGATTTCTGACCATCAATGCTCATTGTTTTAGCAGAGCAGATTCCACTTGCAAAATTAAATGCCCATATCATTAACTTGATAGTTTCTTCATCAGTGAAGGAAACAAGTAACTTAAAAGGCTCTTTTCTCTACTATAAATGTAGCCACTGAGCACAATTGGTCATGCTATTCTAACTATTTCACTCAATAGGAAATAATCATGAATAAGTCTTTGGAACGAAACATATATCTACATGTAACCACATAATCACTTGG
>NC_051405.1:42544851-42545975 GCF_015228065.2 Penaeus monodon
AAACTAGCTTTTTAGCATTACACTTAACTGGCAAATCAGTATATCAGAAAATAAGTTACACAGAAAGAAATTTTACACAGAAAGTGTAGTGTGAAATGGGTCACAATTTCATGAATACATGTAATATTTGTGTAGAAAAAAAATCATTAGCTATATACTCCAGCATCATTGTCAACCTTGATATAACAAATATAATTGCTTTCTGTCTCACATGATATCTCAGAAGTCTTTACTCTGCTTTAGTTGATGTTGGCACCAATGCAGATCTCTTGGTCTGAATTAGCTTTCTTGTCGGAAACAAGATTGGTTATCTTGTTCCTTTTCCCGTCACTGTTGGCTCGAACAAGGACACTCCTCGTAGTTGATTTACCTTTTTCACTGCTGGCTCGAACAAGAAGATTCCTTGTTCTAGCACTTGGTTCTCCTTGCTCTGTTACAGCAACTGCATTACTTCCTGTAGAATCCTGTTCCTCACTGTTGACATTACTCTGTTTCAACTGGCTGCTCTGTGTCTCACCACTCGAGTTCATTAGAGCATTGGTTGATTTCGTGGCCGGTTCATCGCTCCCGGACCGTACAATGAAGTTTCTGACAAAATTAGTTTGATCTACACTGCAAGCTCTGACTAACAACCCTCTCTTCACAGTTCCCTGTTCTTCACTCTTCGCCTTGACCAGCGGGTTCCTCTTCGTCAGACTCTTCCCATCGAACTTGGGCAAGCACATGAAGTCCCTCCTACTGTTGTTCCTCTCTGAAACAGGAGAGTCTTGCTTGGTTTGGTCCCTGTCTCTCTTCCTCCTCCCCAGCTGGTTCAAGACGCGGCGAATAAAGGCAGTGGGCCCGGCGGAGGTTCTGCTAACATCAGGAGTGTCAGCAGAAGGAGGCGAGGGTCACCAAGCGTCTGTGTACCGGACGTCCACTTCTTGGAGAGCTGGCAGAGTCTCTTTCAGTGTTTCGAAGGTTTGCAAGGAGAGATTCGTGCTGTTGAGGTTCAGTTTCCGCAAACTCTTGATGGCTGTTGGGATAGGAAGCTAGTTTAGTCTTTATGCAACATCACTATAAAAAAACGATAACGATTTATACTTTTGCGTGGATTAGCGTATTATTAAAATGAATGTACGTAA
>NC_051405.1:42546674-42546783 GCF_015228065.2 Penaeus monodon
GCTTACCTGTCAGTGTGCCCAAGCCTTTGTCTGTGACAGGAGTTTCACACAGATTTAGCACTTGTAATTTGTGCAGATGTTCCGATATAAGTTGCAAACCCACATCACC
>NC_051405.1:42546820-42547393 GCF_015228065.2 Penaeus monodon
TGTTCATATTATATTTTCATAGTTGGGAAGAATTTCAGTTTTGCGCCATAATGAAAAAATATGGGAATTTCTAATTTGCATAAATTGTCAATCATATGTTTTTTTTAAGCTATCAGAGTACATTATGAATTAGAGATTACTAATTACAGAACGTCAATACAAGAAATTGAAAGATCACTCCATAAGCCTATACGATCATTAGACTTACCCAAACATCATTTCACTCTATGCCTCATCGTAATCACACTACAAAAGAATATACACAAATAACACAGAGAAATCGCATGGCTACTACTAATTTACCTGTGTGGCCCAGAGGTTGAGGTAGCGAAGGGTGGGTAGCTTGATGAGCTGCTCTGCACAGGCGCTGGTGACTCGAGTGAAAGCCAAGGAGAGACACTCCAGGTTGCCGAAGGATCCAGAGGACAGCATCCGGTTCACGTCGGCATCCGTGCATCTACTTGGGAGGGTTAACTTTCTCGGTCCACCTTTCTGTTGCTGTTTGGTGGAGAGGGGGATTTTGTATTGTTCTGTGTGTGGTTGTATAAAATGAGGGGGGAGGGTTGTAGAAAA
>NC_051405.1:42547629-42547750 GCF_015228065.2 Penaeus monodon
TTATAAAATATGGATCCGTTTATATGACTTATCTCTCTGTCTCTCATTTATCATATTTCTGTCCTTAATGTTAATATGATTTAGAAAATGTGGATTCGTTTATATTTCTTATCTATCTCTT
>NC_051405.1:42547892-42548196 GCF_015228065.2 Penaeus monodon
CTATCTGGACTACATTTCTCTCTCCTTAACGTTTAAAAGAATATAACCATTTGCTGATAAACGTTTCTAAGGACATGACAACGTACTAATTCCCTGAGATGTAGCTGTCGCTCACAGAGAGCCTGGTAACGCCTCTTCCCTGATGTTGTTGACTGCAATGTTGTGACCACCTGGAGTCCCTGATCTGAACCGTCGATCAACTTCCATTCAAGCATCAAGCACAGTACCTGAAAAGTATCAAGCGAGTTCATTAGGCATAATTTTCAGCTTTATTTCTTTGTTTGAACATCCCATTCAGAAAGTC
>NC_051405.1:42548387-42549698 GCF_015228065.2 Penaeus monodon
TAAGCATTCAAGGCTAATCCTTATTACGTGTTCTTGATTTATATTCCTATCAAGTTTTTAAAATTTTCTGTCTTTATCTCCAAGTAAATATGTCTGAAATGAAAATAGGGCTGAATTCTAACTAGGTAATAGAGCTTTTGGAATGGCACTTACGTCTTGTGCTGTGGTGTTGCCCCTCAGTGCCAGCAACATACAGGCACCGAGTGATTTAGTCAGTAAATTTAGGAACTTCTTTCTCTTACAGCAACAGTTGATAATGGTTTCAAGCTGGAGAGAAAAGGGTGGATATTTAAAACAAATTTTCCTCATTGTTACATTTAGGAATACTCTAGATAACTAAAGTAAAATGAAGCTTTAAACTCTTAAAATCACACTGTAGAGAGGGAAAACTGAACAGATTCAGAGAAGGGTACTGCAAAATCCTTCGACATTAACATAGAGTATCTTGTAGGTTATACATACTATACTGGCCCAAGCAGTCCCTTCGTCAACACAGGCTAAGGAAGATGGGCACAGAATGCTTAGCCATCCCTCCTTATCTTCCCTTGTGCCAAGTACCATCCTGTGCACCTCACATCGCGGGTCTGTGCCTATTTGTTCAAGAACTGGCAAAATTTGTCTGAAATGAAAAAATAATTTATATCAATTTAGTCCCGAAAAATTATCATTATCTTTTATTAACACAATTTTTGTCAGCTGACATATTTTCTTCTAAATAATTACTGGATAATTTTACAATCATTATTACTACCAGTATTCATTAATTTTCCACCCCCTTTGGCCCATTTTTTCCTAATTATTCATCGTCTTGCATATAATTGCTATTACTATGGCTTAGGAATCAGTATACTATACCTGTGTAACGTTGATATAAATACCAGTGAGCTAATTAGCAACATGATTATACACATAACCAGTATCCATTATAATTGGAATTACATTCACAGTAGTTTTTTCTCGTTGAGAGGAATGTCACCCCTATTACGAGGGAGATCAATATAATTACGACGGCAAATAAAATTCCTTCGTTACATGAGCCGAAATTCAGACCTTATATGAGAAGCATGTGCTGTACGCACGAAACTGACGCAGTGGTACGCTAGGTGGAAGAGAAACTGACCTGATGAATTTCTCATCTGCAAGAGCCACATCAGGGAAAGGTATGGGTTGCAGGAGTTGAGCTAGTCCAGGTCTCCAGTCATCATATTCACAGCTGCAGGAAGGTAATCTATTGTTAGGCATTACATAGTTTACCATAATGGAATACTAATGAAGAGGGTATTCCGAGTACTGCTGGTATATTTTGTTAGT
>NC_051405.1:42549888-42551220 GCF_015228065.2 Penaeus monodon
CTTTAAACCATACTCTCTCAAATTACGCAAGCTTACATCTTAGCAAGGACACTGAGGTAGCAGTTAAGATGATGTGTCGTATCTTCCGTGGACTGCGTGAGGGTGTTCAGACGCTCTTGGTTTCTCTGGTCCTCCACTAAAGTGCACACAGCTGCTGTACACACTGCGACTAGGTTGGGGAGAACCCGCAAGTGAGGGCATGTACTCGTCGGTCCATGCATGCTGTGGACGAACTGGTGCACCACCCGCAGCCCGTCGTTTTGACTATTGAGGGCCTGTATGTAGTTTTGTACAAAGTGACGCACGTAAGGGTACTTGCCGAAGTCCTGGTTGTGGAGGAAGTTGGGGGAGAAAAAAAGAAGAGGGTGGTTATAAGTGAGTGGTGATGTTTGGTATTGTTTGGTATAATATTGAATTAGAAATAAATAAAAAAAATACAGGAAGGAAATGCTTCATTGGGAAAATCAATACAATACTACTTTCTAAAATCATACTTCAGGTCAAAAAGAAAAGGCATTATATAATTTTCCGAAAAGGCCTCTTCGATGTATTTATTTTTTGTAAATCCGTATATCTTTCTGTTCTTCCTCAATAAATTACATGTAATTCTACTGCAAAAACAATTCTTCTAACAATCTCCTACCTACTTTATCATTCTACCTTTCCTACAATTTACTCAATCTCCAGTATTACTCACATATTCCAAACCTATCCTACTATTATAATTCACTAGTCAAATCTGCAAATGCTAAGCTAAGGATGCCCCTCCTCTTAGCATTTACCCAAATATCCATCACCTATCTTAACCACTCCTCGTCTATCCATCCCTAACTCATTAGTCATGTATTTATCTTCGACTGCCTCTCGGACTCACCACATTATGTTTCATATATCTTGATAAGGATGTGAACATTCGTACAAGACACGAACTGGGCTATCGGTACAGTGTTGGCTGAAGAAATGGCAGATCTCAGGAGACGGCTGGTTGTTCTCCAAGAGAGGAGCCAAGGTAACTATGATTCCCCTTGTATAGGGACTAACCAGTGCTCACCATGAGAGGAAACGTATATATTAATTATATAGAGGAATGGCAATCTCATGAAGGAGTTTCTTCGTAGACCTAAGTCAGGTTATTTCTTCGGTTCATGAATACAAAATCATTTCGGTCATCATATTTTGGGGTACCTTTATATATAATGTGCTTATCTTTCTTTTGATCTTGTTATATGTAGTGGTGTGTTGTGTGTGTGTTTGTGTAGTGTTGTGGTGTTTGTGTGTTGGGGGTTTGTGTTTTTGTATCTGTTTCTTTGTTTGTATAAAGTATGTTGTTGT
>NC_051405.1:42551550-42551883 GCF_015228065.2 Penaeus monodon
TATCACCATGCATTTCCTTTATTCCAGCGGGACATTTCTCGCACCAAGACCGTCTCTTCCACAGCAGCTGCGTCGAAAGTTGCGAGGAAGAACAAATGTTTAATTATGCATTCCTGTCGCCGCACTGTAGGCATGAGGCCGACAAGTTCGCTTTATGTTGAAGGAAAAAAGGAGAGGTGGGGGGGGGGGGGAATATGACGTAGCAAAGAAGTGGCAGGTGTGATGTTCATAGGAATTTGATTGATGCCTGTTAATGTTAGTGAAAATGCAATACGACTAATGGCACGAAAAAAACGATAAGGGAGTGTCATTTTTGAAGACTTTTTTTGTTTG
>NC_051405.1:42551995-42552833 GCF_015228065.2 Penaeus monodon
TTACACGCTAGAATGTAGCTACATTCTAGCTACATTTTAAACCCGGTTGGGTTATATTTGAATGTTTGTCTTAACTTTGACTGAAATTACTTCTAAGTTTCAAGCAAAATAATAATCATCGACTCAATTGTCTTATATATGTATGTCATATATGTATCTTCGCCTTCACGGATTTGATGCGACCTACACACCATAGTTTCATCAAAAGCGTGTAAGCCTTTGCAAAATGTGGATCAGCGTAATCGTGCGTGTATATCTGGCATGGGAAAAGTGTGCATGAACTGCATGGAACGAGAAGGATGGCTGGGGGTGAGAATCACTCTGTGCGATGAGGTTCAAGCCATTTTTTAAAATAATCAAATGGTGATGAGCAATTATCTTAATCATATTCAACGGTGAATATATATATATGACACTGTCCAGTCACACTCATGCATCTGGATTATTTTCTTACATTTGCAAGTACGTGTCCTGTTTTGGAAAGCAAGTGGTAAGCAAAAAAGCGCATAATCAAATTAGAGTCCCAAAAATAAAAGTAAATACAAAGGAAGGGAACAGATAGATGGAAGAAAATGCATCAACAGACAAAAGCTGACCCACAAAGAGAGAAAGAAAAGGAAAAAAAAAATCCATTTATTTTTCAGATGCTCACAGAAGACACTAGTTGTGGAAGTGCGGTCAGGTTTCGTACAAAGCGGAAGAAAAAAATATGTGGTTTAAAATGGTGTTAATAAACAGTTAAGTAGTATCAACATACCATATATGACCAGTTGATGAACTGAAATGAGATAAAAAAGGTATAAGGAGTTAAAGAAAGAGAGAGGAAGTAAAGGGGCGG
>NC_051405.1:42553303-42553414 GCF_015228065.2 Penaeus monodon
CAAGGTTCTGTCACGATCGGCAATTACTAATATTTAACTCAATTTCAGTTATAGTATTTACTTACTCCCAACTTT
Source organism: Penaeus monodon (assembly GCF_015228065.2). Lineage (NCBI taxonomy): Eukaryota > Metazoa > Arthropoda > Malacostraca > Decapoda > Penaeidae > Penaeus > Penaeus monodon. The sequence goes on from NC_051405.1 coordinate 42,553,379, forward strand.
AGTTTTTATCAGTCCATAAATACGTCTCTCGTACAT
>NC_051405.1:42553483-42553632 GCF_015228065.2 Penaeus monodon
AATTGACTATTTAGTACCTGGCACGGTTGTATGATGTATGACAATTAATAAAATGGGTTTAGTGGCTTCTTTCTTGATTTCTTTCAACTGATATGCGATGCTATTCATAGAATCCACGACTATATCCGATGCGTTATTTTGGTCTTTTT
>NC_051405.1:42553825-42554010 GCF_015228065.2 Penaeus monodon
GCCAGAGATAACGAGACACATGGCAGAAAGGAACTAGTAAAAGGTTAATTGCATGGGAGCACATACAGGGGACAACGATAATGACATCCAAAGCTATAATCACCACCTATTTCCTGGAACAATCTAGAGTCATCAAATAAATTAGGGGTAGCTTCACTCTGCTGTGTGGGGGTCAGATGCATGCC
>NC_051405.1:42554060-42554501 GCF_015228065.2 Penaeus monodon
AATTTATAAAGGATGGGGAGAAGATACAGGAAATCTAATGGATAAAAGTTACGATGAGCAAGATACGGATTTTGAACATGAGGCAGAATGTAAAGTCATGATCATTATTTTAATACTGATAAATAGATTAATGATGATAATGACGATGTTTATAACGACGCCAAAAAGCATGTCCCTTGATGAGTGACATTAGCTTAGCTGAAGATGAGGAGGAAGAGAAACAAACGAAAGAGATTGGAAGAGCGCGGAGAGAGGGGGGGGTCAATGGGGTAAAAAAAAGGTGTAGGCGCACAAAGGAATGGAAAAGAGTATTCTAAGATAAACTCCTAGCGTACTCAGAGAAAAAACCGGAGGAGAGATATGCTTGTTCTGCTGCCGCTACATTTCTAAAAGTCTACGGCTTGGCGCGCCGCGTTTCAGTACCTCTCATGTCGTATGTCA
>NC_051405.1:42554830-42555190 GCF_015228065.2 Penaeus monodon
ATCATATTTCACTTGAAAGGAGGCCAAAGAGAAGGTAAAGAGCCCGCCAATGGGACAAACTTTCTTAATATTTGTATGGGATGGGAAAATCAATACTGTTGTGGACGAGTAAACCATTTTTATTTCGTTTTCTTCATTTTTACGTAATTCTCCTGCCGGGAAACTTGCCATGAACTTGAAAATATGATAACCAAGTTAGATACGAAACGTATGTGGAGTCGGAAAGTGGAGAGGTAATGTGGAAAGTGGAATTTATTGGCAGAGCGGCAAGAATTGACGGAAGACATTTTTCTTGTATTGAACAGAAAACTCAGGCTGAAGTTGGCGTGTTTGCGCGGGCGTGTGTGTAGTTGTATATTC
>NC_051405.1:42555462-42555694 GCF_015228065.2 Penaeus monodon
CATAACTCTTCGCGACTGAAGTAATTATCTGTCATTTTGGTAATATAAGAGATCTCGTTATCCCTGAGTGACCAGGTGTGTGATCTCGTTACTCACTAAGAATAACCTCGCTGACAACACATTTTCCCGTAACTGGTGCCTTGGTGGGAAATTGTTGACAAACCGTTTCTATACGCTGTTAGCCTTAGTGTTGTGTGGTGTTTCTCTTCCAAACCCTCCTTTTCTTTCTTAT
>NC_051405.1:42556021-42556283 GCF_015228065.2 Penaeus monodon
TCTCAACACCGTCCGGTCCTGAGCTAAAGGTGATAGACCGGTTTAGCCGAGGACGGTGCCTTTTCCTAACAAGTTGCGGCGTGGAGAGAGAGATCAATCTATGCTCGATTTGGCCAACAGCTCGATGGCGGCGGATCTCCACGTCTGGCTGGCGCTGCTCAGCTGTTTCGACCGTTATGGTGGTTAGATCGATGGGATCTTGGGAGATTTGGGAGGGGGGGGGTTGTATGAGGGAATTCTGTGGTTGGGTGGTTTGGTCTGG
>NC_051405.1:42556854-42557191 GCF_015228065.2 Penaeus monodon
GCGCGTGTCGAGTAATTTATTTTTCTTTCCTTCCTTTCCATGTATGTTTATAAGTAAGTCCGCGTACAGGGGAAAACTGAGACATAAATAGGCGGTTACCATGGGCGTGAAAGGTCCTACACTGATACAGCTAGACAACTGGGTCTAACAAGGATGTCCAGCTGGATGATCATTCGTGTATTATGGTGAGGAAAGAATAGTAACGCCGCACTGGCATTTCGTAGACCTAGGGCCCGGAGTAAACAATAGCTCAGATTTATTAGTAATATGTCTAGTTAGACGGCTATAGCGGAAGGTAAAGAAAGTTACGTAGTGAAGTGTGTGTGTGTGGGAGGGG
>NC_051405.1:42557976-42558185 GCF_015228065.2 Penaeus monodon
TTTTTTTAGTCTGTACGAAGGAATTCAAAACAAGAACATTGTCGAATGGAAAACTTGGGGATCGCGAAGGACATTCCATTTATCGGAAAAAAAAAAATATTAAAGAGGTCTCATGTGAGGGGAAAGAAACTCTTAAATCACTAATCAGGTAATATGACTGAAATGAGAGGAAGAGGATGTACCAGGAAGTGAAGCCGGATGGTGGGTTA
>NC_051405.1:42558718-42558925 GCF_015228065.2 Penaeus monodon
CGCAGTGTGCGAGCGCCCTATATGTGCCGTGGTGTGCCGCAGGAATTAAAAAACGCAGGAACGGGCGAGTGGCGTGCGTCGCATGGTTACAGATCTGCCTAGGCTCGGGTCCTGCGCACCCAAAGAGAGGGAGGAGACGAAGGGAAATGGACGGAACGCGGACGGCGACGGACGTCGGAGGTTTTTTTGTGCATGTCTGTGTTCTTG
>NC_051405.1:42559135-42559288 GCF_015228065.2 Penaeus monodon
TAATTGATAGTGATGATGGCAAACAGACCGAGAAAAGTTATTTAGACCCGAAGAGAGTCATCTCTCCATCGACCCCCCCCCCCTACTCTTTAACACGAGAGACCCACGCTGGCACTAAAAGAACCAAAACGCTATAAATAACAATTAGAAGAA
>NC_051405.1:42559391-42560622 GCF_015228065.2 Penaeus monodon
TGAAAAAGGGAGACGTAGAAGAAATAAGATATCCTTACCGTAGTGAGTATAGAGGACGCCAGCTCCAAGGGGACTCGGCATACAGTATGGTCGTGGAGGGGCGTTGCCAGCGACAACTCCACCAGGCTCTGGGGACAAAGACGATAATGAATAAAAGGTCGTTAAGGGCTTATAAAATCTGGATAAAAGGGTCGTTAGGGGCGTATACATTTTGGATAAAAGATCGCTATTGGGATTTTTTATTTTGGATAGAAGGTCGTTAGGGACTTATTCATGTGGGATAAAAGCCCGTTAGGGATTTCTATAAATTATTATATAAAAAGTCGTTAGGGGTTTGTTGGCGTTGGATAAAAACTCGTTAGGGATTTCTATAAAAATGCATAATAAGTCGTTAGGGAGTTACTGATGTTGGATAAAAGGTCGTTTAGTATTTATAAAAAAAAAAGCATAAAAGGTCGTTATGGGCATAAAATGGCTAAAAAGTGTGTTATAGATGCTGAAAAAAGGTCATTAGGGACTTTATAGATATTTCAGAAATGGTAGTTAGGGATTCATTGCTACTGTATAAAAGAACGTTAGGGAGATAAATCGTATAAAAAATTTTAAAGACATAGAAGGTCGTTAGGGACTTATTATATTCCATAAACAATTTCAGTGGAAGCTTAAAAGGTCCTTATACCCATATAGTAGGGAAATAAAAGGATATATGAGTTGTTCCTCTCGCTAATGACACCCATGTTACACAAGAGGTCGTTTGGACTTATCAATACCATGCAATAACTTACGGACATTACACAACTAGTTTATGGATTATCAATACAATAAAAACAAATTCCTTGGCGATTTATCACTACTTTATAAGAGATTTTTATGAACTTATCCATATAACATAAAAAGGTCATGTACCTCTCCCTGTTACATATGAGGTTATTATGTTAATATCAGTGATTTATCATCCTCTCGGTAAACACATACGCTCCACTGAAGCTGGGTAAATATCCCTCCTCTAAAAGTGAAAAGTTAAAAGTACATTAATGGGATATTACCAACAACTAATAACTAACTTAATACATTAACTTAATAACTGACTTAATAACCAGCTTAATACATTAGAAGTCTCGTCTCACCTTGAGTTCCTTAAGAAGAACTTCAGGTCTCTTGGCCGTGCAGAGAACGTTTCGATATTTGAAGACATTTTTCTGAAAAGAAGAAAATAGAATATATATATATA
>NC_051405.1:42560897-42561284 GCF_015228065.2 Penaeus monodon
AACGCGTAAATACTATTCAGTATAAAGATTTTTTCTTTTTTGTTTACATCATCATCGTTAAATCTCTCGATCTGAAATATAATTACGTTTCACAAGCCTGAAGCCGACTCTTAAAAGGCTAAATAAAATCAGTACTACTGCGTCTCCTAACTGCGGCACAAAGAGGCAAGGGAAGGTATTAATCGGTAGAATTCTTGGCGCGACTTACAAGGGAACTTTAGCGACCTACTCTGCAGAGAAAAAATACTAGTAACATTATTGCAGCAGAGGAAGTGGCTTTCCCCTTCTCTCTTTACGAAAATTGTGGAAGAGGCTGTTAGGGGCTATTGATGCTGAATTAAAGGTCGTTAGGGATTTGTAAAAATTGTATTCAAGGTCGTTAGGGAC
>NC_051405.1:42561682-42561877 GCF_015228065.2 Penaeus monodon
TACCTCCTCTGCCCCATTTTTTCTTTCCCCTCTTCGCTAACATCCGCCATTTGTGCCTCTCTTTCATACCCGCCCATTGTCCGTCGCAATCGCAAAACTCAATTAACTTTTTTTAATTACCTTTTCCTTATCTCGCGCACTTACACACCCCCGGCACACACGCACAATCGAAGAAACGGCCTCAACTAATCGGCT
>NC_051405.1:42562149-42562375 GCF_015228065.2 Penaeus monodon
AATTGCTATCAAGATAAAGATCCTTTAGACGCCATAGCAAGACCGGTACCCCAAGACCCCGATCTGTTTCCTTCATTGGCGCCTGCGAGAAATGAAACGGGGCTTGCGAGATTTCAAGGCCCAAACCTTTACGAGACCGTGAGGTACGGTCTTTCTCTTCCAGTTCGAGTGACGTGGTTGACTCCCATAGCCGTGGCATTACAGGCAGTTTCAGGAGAGAGAGAAG
>NC_051405.1:42562406-42562703 GCF_015228065.2 Penaeus monodon
ATGACAATGAAAAACTCCAGTATGCCTTCCGCGGGTAACAAGGCAAGGGGACCAGAACTAAGGCCATGAGGCATAACCAGATTCCAAGGCTATGAAATATGGCTAAGCTCCAAATCTATGAGAGGCGCGTATAGCAGCCATATAAAGGAGATGCGGCATAATCTCCCTCGAGCTGGTTATGAGCTGGAAGTTTATTGTGAATAGACACTGTAGGTTGGGGCCGTTGGGATGGGAAAGCAGGACAGAGGGAGGATATGATTGTGATGAAAAGTACATGAGGAGGAAGATGTAGTAAAA
>NC_051405.1:42563146-42563454 GCF_015228065.2 Penaeus monodon
GTGACTTGTAAACCGGTGTCAGCCAGCCTTCCGTAACTCCGTCGTATCTCCTGTTCGTTGCTGTGGAAGATGGTGGCAGCGGTTTAAAGCCATTCACAACGGGGGAGGGGGGGGAGACGACGGCGCTCATGACGGCCCATTCGGAGTCATGAGATTAGCCGACCTAACGGAGCGCTGTCCAGTGGCCCGGGGGTTTCGAAGAGCCTCTTGTCTTGGATGATGGGTCTCGGCGGAGCTCCACGGCTCTGCGAATCTCTACGGCTCTTTACGGCTCTCTACAGCTCTACAGTTCTACGGCTCTTTACAGA
>NC_051405.1:42563506-42563694 GCF_015228065.2 Penaeus monodon
AAGATCCACGACTCCACGGCTCTCCTCCCGACGGCGCATTTGGAGACATGAGATTAGTTCCTCCGACGGAGAGGCGTCCTTCGGCTCGAGGTCCTCGGGGACTCCAGCTGCGGCCGCCGACGTCCACGACGCTCGGATAAACACGCGATGGTCTTGGGTGGCGGCGATGGTGTACTTCTGAGGTGATT
>NC_051405.1:42563973-42564062 GCF_015228065.2 Penaeus monodon
TTTGAAGAACGAAGGCGGGAGGAGGAAGGGGGGAGAGGGGGGGTAGGGCTTTGAGGTCGGCTGTTCTCCAGGGACTTTTGGTGTCGAGG
>NC_051405.1:42564469-42565415 GCF_015228065.2 Penaeus monodon
CATATCACGTGAATAACTTTTATAAGACCTGCTGTCACACTGTCATCTTAACAACATCCATTGGTCCAGCATTTTCTTAATAATAATAATTTCCTTATAACACTAAACAATCGAATGAACCACAAGAATCCCAGTATTCAAGGGAAATCAGAAACAAGTAAAAAAATCAAAATTTCTTAACTGACACCTAAACGGGGGGAGGGGGTTCTTATTGAGTTCCAGTATATGTTGTGAATTATCATAACATTGTTCTTTACCCACACAAGAACAGATCTTGTCTTTTACCTGTATCAGTGATCTAACGATACCTATTTTGCACTTGGACTACATATATTGTTGGACTACATATATATATGTATATTATAATCACTACTGATATTTGTGTTTGTCATTTAACTTAAAATATTTACAGTATCTGTCGTAAAAATCTAGGCTTATCTTCCTCCTACAAAATAAATCAAACGTTTCAATAAAAGCATTTTTATCGGTTATAAAGAAAGAAGTAAAATTGCCTGACTGTTCATGAGGCGAAATGCAAAAACCTTTTTACATGATTCAGTGCCGTTGCAGTTGATAATGGAACATTACACAACCTCAGTTTATATCTCTGTTTCTCATTTTTCTACAGACAAGATTTATCATTTTTATAGATCATGCATGTTTTTTTTCAGTTTTCATTTCACTGTATTTTTTTGTGTAAAATTACCCTTCTTTTGCGTTCTTTCTTCCCACGTATCACCGCCTCTCACCTTTTTTTCCCATTATGTTTTAAAACAGATTAATCCCTTTTTCCCTGAACTGAGTGTATCCAAGAGACCACACCTACATACACACAGCAGGACTCACATACGTATTTTTTTCCCATTTCTTTTATTAACTGGAATTCTGCACGGATGTTGTTGTATGCTGTATTTCAAAATCCTGTTCATTTTGAATCATCTGATGC
>NC_051405.1:42566707-42567965 GCF_015228065.2 Penaeus monodon
TCTCTTTCAATAAACTTAAAAAGCTTGTTATTCTCATATTCCGCAGGCTCCAAAATATCTTTAATAAACCAGCCGTTCTTTTAATTACTCGCCTCGCCTACAGCAAATTTATCCTCAAGGAATAAAAATACATCCAGGCGTAATTAGCAAGAAGTGATAGACTGCAATTAACTAATGAAGGGAAATTATAATAACGTTTGTTTTGTACCACTGACCTGCCCTTGCCCTGAGCCTCTTGCCCCACTGACCTGCCCTTGCCCTGAGCCTCACGCCCCACTGACCTGCCCTTGCCCTGAGCCTCTTGCCCCACTGACCTGCCCTTGCCCTGAGCCTCACGCCCCACTGACCTGCCCTTGCCCTGAGCCTCACGCCCCACTGACCTGCCCTTGCCCTGAGCCTCTTGTCCCACTGACCTGCCCTTGCCCTGAGCCTCACGCCCCACTGACCTGCCCTTGCCCTGAGCCTCACGTACCACTGACCTGCCCTTGCCCTGAGCCTCACGCCCCACTGACCTGCCCTTGCCCTGAGCCTCACGCCCCACTGACCTGCCCTTGCCCTGAGCCTCTTGCCCCACTGACCTGCCCTTGCCCTGAGCCTCTTGCCCCACTGACCTGCCCCCTTGCCCCACTGACCTGCCCTTGCACTGAGCCTCTTGCCCCACTGACCTGCCCTTGCACTGAGCCTCTTGCCCCACTGACCTGCCCTTGCCCTGAGCCTCTTGCCCCACTGACCTGCCCCTGCACTGAGCCTCTTGCCCCACTGACCTGCCCTTGCCCTGAGCCTCACGCCCCACTGACCTGCCCTTGCCCTGAGCCTCTTGCCCCACTGACCTGCCCTTGCCCTGAGCCTCACGTACCTCTGACCTGCCCTTGCCCTGAGCCTCTTGCCCCACTGACCTGCCCTTGCCCTGAGCCTCTTGCCCCACTGACCTGCCCTTGCCCTGAGCCTCACGTACCACTGACCTGCCCTTGCCCTGAGCCTCACGTACCACTGACCTGCCCTTGCCCTGAGCCTCTTGCCCCACTGACCTGCCCTTGCCCTGAGCCTCTTGCCCCACTGACCTGCCCTTGCCCTGAGCCTCTTGCCCCACTGACCTGCCCTTGCCCTGAGCCTCACGTACCACTGACCTGCCCTTGCCCTGAGCCTCACCTTCCAGATGATGGAGTGCAGCCACTGGTCGCGCGTGTAAGAGTTGTTCGCCTGAAAGGTAGAAAGCAAAAGGATTAGATGCATTTCGTCTTGAGAAACTGGAGGATGG
>NC_051405.1:42568321-42568451 GCF_015228065.2 Penaeus monodon
CAATACACTCATTCTCACTCATACGTTTTCCTCATTTATCGCAATGAACATGTAATTCTACTGTTACCCTCCCTCTCTCCCGCTCCCCCCTGAATCAGCGTAGCAGGCGCTGGGTGCATCTCTTTAATCC
>NC_051405.1:42568743-42569053 GCF_015228065.2 Penaeus monodon
CCCAGGCAGGTCATTCCACACCTAGAGTGATATGACGGCCGCATAACCACAGAAAAAGGGGACGTATATAACTATCCAAAATGTTTTAAAGTGAGAAGATGAGCGAGTTCAGTTTGCTCCTTCTGTACTGACTCTCTGCCCGAAAAGACAGCCGTGTCCCTTTAAGATCGCACTGGCTATTGTTCCCAGTTCTATTGCAAGCACGTCTTTGCAATCCGCCTCTGCAATATTCTTCCTTCTTCTGTCTCCTCCAAGAGTACATTGTTGCTAAGTTTGCCGTACGTCGTTCAAAATATATGAATAAATTTTA
>NC_051405.1:42569443-42569567 GCF_015228065.2 Penaeus monodon
CTATGCAGCGGAAGAGAGAAAGTCGGAGACAGGTCGCCTTCAAGATGCCCCCCCCCCCCCCGGCACGGCCCCAAAGTCACAATCAATTTGGCTTCCTGGATCTCGCGTTGGATTCTTTCTCTGG
>NC_051405.1:42569703-42569941 GCF_015228065.2 Penaeus monodon
CCAAGATACACAGACAAACGATCCTACGCACACAAAACCACGCAAACCCTATGCAAAGATCGCCCGCGGGCTTCATTCGTCCACGTCGACTGGCACACACAGAGAAACCTTTAACGAAGCTAATTACACGTTGCGAGTCTTTGCCTTTTCTGGCCCTCACGAATTTCGAAACGTTATGCAAATCGGAAGGAGCTAAAACGGCAACAAAATTTCGACGGGCTGTGCGAATGTTGGCCGG
>NC_051405.1:42570153-42570627 GCF_015228065.2 Penaeus monodon
CTGGGCGAAAAAAGTGAACCACCTTGGATTTGGCTCAGCAACCCGCCGACTCGTGATGACTTTGGGACACACTTCTGAATGATGAATCGCAGCTTATCCTTCTTCCATCTTTCATTCCTGATTGACAGTTGGTGATTCCATCCTGGTATTTGTTGTTTGTCCGCGATGGATCGGACTAATGGCCACTGGTTTTACAAATCACTTGTGCCATTATAACGTAAGTAGTGAGACTTCCTTTGCAATTTCCTCGTTGCAATCTTCTATCTCACAGTCTGTTGAATAACTCTTTTTTTATAGATAGGATGCACAAAAAGGGCCCTTGGTTTATCATAATCTGAGGTATTTACGCGATAGAGCTTATATCATCTACAGACCTTTGATATTCTTATGTGTCGAGATAAAAATGGAGAGATAGAAGGATAAATACACGCAAACGGAAATAAAAGGTTGATTAAAAAAGGGGAAAGTTGATTT
>NC_051405.1:42570734-42571172 GCF_015228065.2 Penaeus monodon
GACTAAACAACACTTTGATAATCACCCCCAACAAACAGAGACCAACCACACTACAAACAACACAACGGAAAATCACAACATCTCTGTCCAAGATCGCTCGAAGGAGGTCGGAACCGAGAGACAAACTGCCTCTCTGAGTTCGAGGTCTCGTAAGCCCACTTCTAAGACCGGATTTTCGACACTGATCCCTTTTACAGCTCGAAGCGCTTCGGAACGCTTCAAACAACGGGTAATTGGGTGTAATTACGGATCTTTCTTAACACCAAAGATATCCCCAACAGAGCTCCGGAACATGGCAGAGCGAGGCTGATGGAGCAAGACGGAAAGTAAATTGGGAGGAAAAAAGAAAAGAAAAAAAAAGGGTGAGGAACAGGAAGGAGGAAAGAACGCGGATAGACCGTGATAAATTGGGGGAGGTAGACAGATCGTGATAAATGA
>NC_051405.1:42571233-42572121 GCF_015228065.2 Penaeus monodon
GTAGGATTAGGGAGATGGTCGACTGTGCCTTGAGTGATGGATTGTCTCTTAACAAAGATCTGATGTCAGTTCCTTAAGTTCCCATTTCCCTCTCTTTTTTCCTCGGAGGGATATAGGCGCTCGATAAAGAGACGGGCGAGGACAGGTCTTGTGAATGGAATGTGATGGATATTGCGAACCAGAGATTCTTTATCCGGTCTGGATAATGCAGAAAAGAGGAAATGTCATCACTTTCGAATGGGAACGGTGAAGTCTAATCTTACGTGGGGGAGGAGTGTTTTTTTTTCTTTTCGTCCTCTTTTCTACTCTCAATTTTACAACTTTTAAAACGACCGAAATCTTTAAACGACAAATAAAACCGTTGTTAAGTCTCTGAACAGTTAGAGTAAACGACAAATAAAACCGTTGTTAAGTCTCTGAACAGTTAGAGTAAAATGACACAGTGAACCCAGAGCCCTGCCCAGCGCAAGTGGAGCACGAGGGTCAGTGAAAGAGACAAGGGCACTGATCCTGGATCGCGCACTACATGTTTACTTTTGTCTCCCCCTCCTAAAAATGGACGCAGAAAACGGGCCGCGGCTGTGGATGTTGCTGCAGCAGTTAATTAAATTTGAAATCTTGATCAAGTAAGAGAAGAAGAAAAAAAAAAGAAGGATGATGGCGATAATAAAATGTTCCTGCGTTTCTTAGATGCAAAGCAATGGATTAAAATGTTTATAGAACTCAACAGCTTTTAATGTGAGACATGTATCCACCTATCATCTGCAGTCTTTAAAGGCAATTTCTTCGATGACACTAATTTCTTCTCTTTTTGATGGTCATCAGTATCATATACACTGAATTGCAGGAAATAATATGACGCTTACATTGTCAGGAATTCCAGGCTGA
>NC_051405.1:42572314-42572592 GCF_015228065.2 Penaeus monodon
TGGTCAACCATGAAGGCCAGGCTGGGGATGGGGTGGGGAGGGAGTCTTCATGACGTCATGCGCTGCACCGGGAAAACCGTCATGGTGATCTTTGAACGGCAAAATTTACTAGCAAATATTTCAGGCAGCGATTAAGGGGCATTTTAATTGGAGGGGACAACACAATGGGACGAACCGTTAAATAACTTCTGTTTGATGTCATGCGCTGGATATTGCTGTGGGATATTAATGCCGTGATGCTTATGACTCCTTTGGAAATATTTTTTGCGTTTCGTTAT
>NC_051405.1:42573063-42573606 GCF_015228065.2 Penaeus monodon
CGTGCGTGCGGATGCATCTTTATGTATGTTTACATATGTGTTTATGTTTGTGAGACGGGGGGGGGTGGTTGTTTGTAGCGTGAGCGTGCATCTGAATATATCGTGCAAAAGAAGCAAAAATATTTATCTAAACCAAACTACCTTTACCTAACCGTAATTATATTATATAAAGTTGAGAATTTCCCCGATATTATTATTACCTGATCCACCTAGTTTACCGAGAGAGAGAAAAAAAATGACGTTAGCTTTAAAGCATTTACTAATTACGTGAAGCTATTAACAGTTAATTACATAATTACTCTGCCTGCTCCTAAACCTCCCATGACCGTCATACGCCCCGAGTGACAACATTTACTGAGCTCGGATGGCGCGGTGACGGGAGGGCGTGGTCTATTAGTGGGCGGGGAGAGAAGGGTGTTCATAATGGGTGTGGGGGGGGGGGAGGAATGAGGTAAGAATGGGTGAGGTTGAGGATCATAGTGGCAGTGGGGGGGGTGGGGAGGGGAGAAGTGGGTGGCGAATAGGGCGAGGAGTGGAAGATAT
>NC_051405.1:42573653-42574075 GCF_015228065.2 Penaeus monodon
ATAACAATGGGCGGACGGAAGTGGGTGATGATAATAGGCGGGGAGAAGGAAGGAAAGATGAAGGCTGTGATGGGGATCACAGTGTTTGAGGAGCAAGTGATGGGCGGGGAGAATGCAATAAACACGGACAGGGAGATGAAGGTGATGAAAACAGACAACGAGAAAAGGGTAATGACATTTCGCGGCGAGGAATGAACGGCAGCACCGGACGACGGGGAGCAGAGGGTAATGACGGTGGGCGGGGCGACGGGAAAGCTGACAATGGGCGCAGAGAAGAGTAAGATGACGATGGCCTGGCGAAGGTGAAGGCGAGCGAGGAGCAGAGAAGGGGCGTGAACAAAGGCGGGACCACTATCCCTGGGCGGGGAAGTCCCTTATTCCTCTGACAATGATGGAGCAACATCGAGAGAGAATTACTCGCG
>NC_051405.1:42574110-42574723 GCF_015228065.2 Penaeus monodon
TGACGTTGGAGTATGACACAGCAGATCCTCGCGCTCTCGACAATATACCGTGTTATTGGCTCACTTGAGTGCTAACCACTGAAAAGGCTGGTGGCTTGCAGTGTCAAGGGTACATAGTCGTGACTTTACATTCGTCGGAAATTGGTTATGGCGTTATAACACTTCCCTTGGCGCTGTTCAAAAGCACTTTATTTTAGTTAGAAGGGAATTTTCATGTGTACAGCAACGCGAATTCGTATGCAAATGGATATGCAGATTCCTCTACTTTCCAAAATTTCACTGGATCAGATATCATCCACCACGTCCTCCCACATTAGCAATGCCAATGATAATAGAGATAACACAGAGGGGCGTTCCTGCGATCAATAGCAAGTTTCCCCATATCGGCGGAGGCGGGGACGAAAGACAGGGACTCCGGCCAGGGGACAAGTCGATGCACCTTCAACTCTGGTATTTCCTTTTTGTTTCTCTTGGGCATCCTGGTCATTTTATGGTCATGTTTGGGCTTAACTTGCAAATACAGTTACGGAGGGATAGCTGTGACAGTTACAGTACCGTAGCGATTACTGGCCTCATTTCGGGATGTGTACGAATCCCGGGATGTACACCCTTT
>NC_051405.1:42574958-42575334 GCF_015228065.2 Penaeus monodon
CATGAGGGAAAAGCGCATTGTGACTGGGAATGAAGACGTCAGCTGAGGGACTGCGATATGTCACAACTCAAACATATTACAAGTCATGTGGAAGTCGAGAGAGAGAGACTGACAAGGAAAGTTGAAGGTTACGACAATATCTCGCGAGTGTTAACATTAGGAATTCTGGCAAATCTCGCATATCCCATTTTCTAGCGATGATGTAAACTTAGGGGGAAACTTAAAGAAAGGTTTTTGGTGTTTGGTCGGTCACGTTGGAGTGCCTGTCTTTTCAGGGAATTACAAGCTGCTGGACGGGGCACTGCGCTGCTCTGAGAATTTATGTTCTAAACGTTTGTTCGTCTAAAGTGTATGCAATATTGTAGCGAAGGAGGCA
>NC_051405.1:42575538-42575905 GCF_015228065.2 Penaeus monodon
CCACCAATTTTCCCCTATAATCAAACAAACCCACGCAAGAAAATTAATTAAATTTCCCCCACAATGAAACAAATCACGCAAGAAAACAAATAAAAAAACGTATCACATCAAAACCCTTATTCCAGTGACCCTTGCACCCAACTCCTGCCACTGGACGGGCGCAGCAGACACCAGCGACCAAGCGATGTCCTTGGTCTCCGCAATACACCCGCTTCCCTGTGGTCACCATAGGGTCATCATCTACCCCTTCCCTCCTTCCGTCCCCTGTCCTCCTCCCCCACGCGAGACCGACCGCGCTGGCCAATCGATAATTCCAAGAACACGAATTTCTCTTCCGCACTCCCCACCCCGCCCCCCATACCCCCGC
>NC_051405.1:42575949-42576077 GCF_015228065.2 Penaeus monodon
TGCATGATGGCCGAGGGACCCACACGCCATCAGGAAACCATTTCTTCGCTTTGCCTTCATCTCGTCCGCCAGTTTGACGGAGTTCCTTACATTACAGCTGATGGCCCTTTCGAATTACGTCATCGAGA
>NC_051405.1:42576729-42576832 GCF_015228065.2 Penaeus monodon
TAGCATGGACGATGATAAAAGGGAGATGGAGCAAATGGAGTAAATGAAGGGGATAATAATAAAAAAAAGAAAACACGAAAGAAACGGATAGCGGGGAGAAGAT
>NC_051405.1:42576862-42576927 GCF_015228065.2 Penaeus monodon
ATGAAGAGAAGGGGTCGATACTCCCGGCCTCGTTCCTCACAGCACACTCACATTCGCACGGTAAC
>NC_051405.1:42577224-42577349 GCF_015228065.2 Penaeus monodon
ACCCCACCTAGTGCCAAGCGCCTCCCATTCCCACACCTCTAATGGCGAAGTCGTGCCTAATACAACAGGCGAGCTAAACAAGGTCTGACGTCGTTTGCACTACAGAGAGTATATATATCACAACG
>NC_051405.1:42577859-42578006 GCF_015228065.2 Penaeus monodon
ACCCACGAGCAGAAGGAAGGAGCAATATTTTCCTAACGACTCCTGGAACCACCTTCTTTGATAAAACAATGGCCACCTCCAATGGCCACCTCCTCCGCTCTCCCCTTTCCGAATGGCCCCGGATGACCCAGCTTGGACGACGGGCGC
>NC_051405.1:42578099-42578181 GCF_015228065.2 Penaeus monodon
CAGGGCCACGTTAGCTTTCACTACAATCTTTCCCACTTCTTGACCTTAGGAAACCCATACGTGTTTAAGGAGCCACGCGATC
>NC_051405.1:42578344-42578526 GCF_015228065.2 Penaeus monodon
AATAAAAGAGCCGTATTCGAAGAAAACAATGACAGCACGCGAGGAAGGCGCATTGTGTCAAGGAAAGGGAGAAATAGGGTCGGGAACAATAGTGGATCTGATAAGGAGCACGAATTGGCCGTGACACTATCAACACTCACGGGGACCGAGGTGAGGGGGTGACGGAATAACGAGAGCGCGTG
>NC_051405.1:42578861-42579075 GCF_015228065.2 Penaeus monodon
GAGAATTCCTGTAACCTCTACGATGAACACGAACTGAAATGAGTTATTATGAAATCTCATCCCCCAAAAGACTTTTGATCGTGAATGAATGAAGCAACAGAGTAACAAAAAATAGGGTTTATGACCCAGAGAAGGCCGCTCATGCTGACCTTACTGCCTGAGTAACGTCGAAATAAGTGTCTTGGAACATAACTATTTGGCATTGCCTTTATTG
>NC_051405.1:42579310-42579587 GCF_015228065.2 Penaeus monodon
TCAGAATATTAGTATGTTTACTTTTCTGATGCTCTTGTGTACCGACACAAATGTTTCGGTAATCATTTAAAACAATTACTTATATCACTAACAGTATACTTAATAGTATTGCATGCTGTACAGATAACACGAAACTGTTATTACATTATCATATCCTGTAATCTTCACCTTTGTTATCACTAGTCATTGTCATTATCGCTGTTACTTCTATCAGTATTTATAACCATCACATTTTTATTGATATTTCTTGCGCGCCTTACGTCTTTCTACATTTTAT
>NC_051405.1:42579648-42579826 GCF_015228065.2 Penaeus monodon
ACCCTTCCACCCTTTCCCCCACACACACACCAGCAATAGAAGTATAGAACACGAGGCCTCCTTATTTGCTCGCTCCGCCGCCCTGTTTGGCCGCTCGTGTCCGGTGCTGCCCGGACTCTGTGCAAACAGAGCGTGGGGACGCAGCGGGCAGCGTGTGCGAGATGCCGATGTGTATGGC
>NC_051405.1:42580457-42580589 GCF_015228065.2 Penaeus monodon
CATATCCTGAAAACCTCTGTCTATCGATCGATCGAAATATTCTTCATCTTCTAATCTACAAGTCTTCAAAGGTCAATCATTTCAAAATTCCCGATCGGTTTTCTCCAATTTTCGCACCTTCACGCAATCTAG
>NC_051405.1:42580648-42581011 GCF_015228065.2 Penaeus monodon
CATTTTTGATTAACCTTCATCACGACAATAATATAAAACACGCGTCCTGATCCTTGGATTGACGTAGCTACACTAAACTAAACGACTGACATGCGTCTGACATGCGACTGACATGAGACTCAATTACGACTCACATGCGACTCACATGCAACTCACATGAAACTCACATGCAACTCACATGCAACTCACATGCGACTCACATGAAACTCACACGCGACTCACATGCGACTCAAATACGACTCACATGCAACTCACAAATAGAACCTGCTATTGGCACGCTGTTCCGGGTGGACTGATATACTACTGCAATGGCGCATCCACACTCACACTTTCTTCTTCTCATCGATTTCCTCTCTTTGGGCT
>NC_051405.1:42581500-42581818 GCF_015228065.2 Penaeus monodon
GTTATATTCTCTGGAACATCTCGACGTTCCCATCAGGAGAGCAAACACCATTCACGCACTGTAAGATGAGGCTGTATGGTCGACAAATCGCTGTATTTCGTTCCAATTCCAGACCTTATTGTTCCCCCTGCAGAGGCCTTCGGGAAGGGTATTGATGCATTTGTATAGCCGTGTATTGGGTCTCTAATATCGGCCCCGCGGTACTCTAAAAATAGAATTCTCGGAACACATTTTCAAATCAGATTTTCACGTTTGAATAAAAAAGATACATAAAAAAAAGATTGCGGAGCGATACATGTACGATAAGATCTCAAAAAA
>NC_051405.1:42582107-42582549 GCF_015228065.2 Penaeus monodon
AACTCTTCAGGATATAAAAATTAAAATTAATACTAGACTCGCATGTCGTTTTCTGTTTTCGCAGACTCCAGATGCAAAAATAATAAATAATAATAAAAAATACAAAGATTTTGGAGGGAAAATCCATGTCGCACAGTAATGTGTTATGCTAAAGAGCAATGTTGACGATCATAAAAAATATAACCATACGATAAGTATAGACTAATGTGATGATCATATAAAAAATAATGATAATGATAATGCAGAGTAGAGACAATAAAAAAGATGAAAACCACCCTGATTGTACAATAGATCTTAAGAACATGACATAAATTAATACATAGGTGATGGCTGATCGAAGAGAAAGTGGTTTGTATAGTAGCATATTCCGGCGCTCTCTTCCCATCAATCACTGTAAGTAATAAGACCTGCCAGTGGGAAGATTACAGGGCCAGATAGTGGA
>NC_051405.1:42582971-42583232 GCF_015228065.2 Penaeus monodon
TGAGTGTGTGCTTGCGATGATGAAGACTATGGTAACGAGCTGATGATAAACAGTGAGGATATTCATCACCATCATTATTTGCCTGTTGTTATGTTTCCAATACCCTTCATGTCGCTACCAGCATCACCAGGGTTATTCTCAGCATCATTATCACACAGCCTATACCGTTTGCAAGATTGCCATCACCATCATCACAGCTAAACTTCATGACTGAAGTTGCGTCACAATCTCCTCCTTCCTCCCTTGTTCTAAATGCGTACA
>NC_051405.1:42583301-42583405 GCF_015228065.2 Penaeus monodon
TGGCCTCATCCCAGCGAGGTCGAGATGTGCATGAGTCAGGACATCCTGCACCCGCGGATAAACCATCGTCTGTTTATGAAGGTGCGGGGCAAAGCGCAAACATT
>NC_051405.1:42584053-42584756 GCF_015228065.2 Penaeus monodon
CGTATGGTAACCTGACCCGCAGTCGAGTCCGGTTCGGCGACAAAATCAGAGACAATGATACTCGAACTTTCCCTTTGAAGTCCTTCGAGTTTATAAGAGTTGATAGACGCCTTCTTGCATATCTCTCGTTGTTATTGCAAGCAGAGTCCTGGTCTTTGCCTGCGTGACGAAATGCTTTGGTTTACAATGCCGTTTATTGTCAGTTTTCGGCGTAGCGCCCGTGCGGTTTCCGTAACTGATCCGCTGGTTTCGTATCGTTGCTTCGAACTCCATCCGAACCGAACTATTATCATTGTCTCTTCCGTACGAAATTATCCTCCCTTACCGAAACTACCACGAACTTTACTTTTTACTTTTCCCTTCAATTAAATATCCTTCGATATACACCCAGGTTTACACCCTCGTTACCCGCTGGTTTTCTTAACACTCGTCACACGCTGTTTACACTTGGGTAATGCTTCTAGCTCCGGCTGTTTGTTTGTGCAGATCGACGCCACGCTGGAGGGGGGCAGGGGGAGGGAGGCCTTACGTGGCGTGTTATAAATCCTTTCGACATTGTCTCGACTCCTGTGGGAGATTTTTCGAAGCTTGTGTAATCTTCCTCTTTCGGTGGGTGAACTTCGTGCTGTTTGTTCGCGAAAAAAATAGTAAATCCTCAATTTGTGTTTTATTTCCGACAGCGGAATTTAAAGTGTGGTCGATT
>NC_051405.1:42584968-42586036 GCF_015228065.2 Penaeus monodon
TGCTGTATCATAAATTATAACTCCCAGACTATCATTAACTTTTGTGGTCAACTCACTTCACAGCATCATCATGTGCCATTTTTAAAATGAAGCTCAAATTGATCTTTGTGTGATATACATGTAAATGTGTGGATTTTTATCTATAATGAGAAACAGTGACAGACAACATTATTCCTGGCGATGCCTTACGACCAAGTCTTCGCCAGATGTACGATGGGACGGATAGCAGCTTCAACAACACGAACTCCATTGCAACATCTGTATACACGAAGATAACACATTGGCAATATCTTAATCCAGCATTAACTTTCTAACATGGGCGTCATGAACCTGATTTCGACAAGAGGGAATTATTTGGAAAAAAAAAGAGCATCACAGCAGTATATTGATTGCAATAAATCACCGTCTGTTTACCTCTTCTTTCTTATTTCATTTCCCGATGTCGCAGCAGGGATAAGAGCTCAATCAAACACTCGTGTCGGAACAAAAATATTAATTAGCAAACAGGCAAGCGGGCAAGCAGGGCCCCCATCTTGCACAAAGATGCCGCCAGGACCTCGCATGATTGTCCTCCCAGACGCCCTCGGGAGGGTGTCTAAATATCGCCTCTGTGCCAGGAGGGAATAGGGGTTATAATTGCTGAGCTCTGGCTGGTAGGAGTTCGGCACTGGGTTGTGCAAATATCACCTCTATGGTAAGATGCACTGAGGCTCACAGCGAACACGAATCCGTTTGAGTTCACTTTCTCGTAGTCGTGTAAGGCTAATACCGACCGTAAGTAATTGGGGGATAGAGTGCAAAACCAGATAATTTAGGTTCGCATCCTTATCCCGAACTTGTGTAAAGGATCACGAATTCTTAAAGGGTGGATCAGGGTCAAAGCCGGAAGTCAATTTTTGCTTGTTTTTTTTTGGGGGGGCCTTATTTTGTCGGTTGCAGACATGTTGCGTAAGAAATTCATTACTGGTTATATAATTAAAATTACAATAAGAAATAATCCAGCACGTGCTACTTTTTAATAACATCAAAAAAAATAAAGTCTGAAGTTATATAACCCGTCATTTTTTC
>NC_051405.1:42586159-42586732 GCF_015228065.2 Penaeus monodon
TAAGCTTACAATCTAAAAAACTACCCAGATATAGAACTTGAAATAGATAAGGATAATAATGCTGACAGACTTAACTAGAGAGATAATTATTACATGACAGGTATGTCGTCTTAACTCATCTGAACATCACTTCATTTGTTTTTTCAACCATTAGGAACTCATCTCTCCCGGACACTCACTGTATCCTCGCGCGAGTAAACTTCGCATCCTAACAGCGGCGGCGGCGAGGATCTGACATCCTTACGAAGCGACAGCCAAATCCTCACAGCCATCGAGACACAGATTCGTCTTATTTAACTTTCAGCGTGTTGAGAGCCGCGCGAGATGTGTGACATGCTCTCGCCTCGGCCACCCAGACGCGGGCCCTTCCCTTGCTACACGCGGAGGGCCAGGCGAGGGAAGGTCGGACGCTGACTTTGTGCGTCGTAAATGTGCCAATTAAACTGTCACTGAGGGAAACAGTTGGCGCTCTCCTTGGTCGTAAATTTTCACTCCGATTATCGCCAAAATTTATTCGGATACGTTTATGTATGTGTACGTCTTTATAAATAATTAGACATATAAATTACCACT
>NC_051405.1:42586819-42587053 GCF_015228065.2 Penaeus monodon
CAGCTTCTCAAAATATAACCTACGCCTTCTTCAGGCGACTCATTCTTCCCGCATACCAAGTATGTTATAAAAATAGTTTCCTTCATAAGTTCCTCCGCAGGGTGTGAATTGTGCCTTGTGGTGGCACAGTTTTCCGTGAATTTGCCTTACTGCTCTCTCTGCTGATAACAAATGTAACTTTCCACATTTCTATTACGTTCAGATTTTTGTATTACTCCTATGTGGTAAGTTAGT
>NC_051405.1:42587633-42587767 GCF_015228065.2 Penaeus monodon
TTTAAGACCTTAAATGAATTTATCGCTAGATAATAACACTCGTAAGCAACCTGAAGCCTGCACCACAGAAAAGTACAGCTGCTACGGAGACTCGATATGCAACGTCACGCTGAGAACATTCAATCGACAATCAC
>NC_051405.1:42587949-42588013 GCF_015228065.2 Penaeus monodon
CGCAACGACATGTCATGCGTGAACATTAGCCAGTGCCTCACTTGTTCGAATCATCAATTCAGTC
>NC_051405.1:42588128-42588376 GCF_015228065.2 Penaeus monodon
CGCAACATTCCTTCCATGACAGGAGCTCAGTGCCTCATTTGTTCGAATCATCAGTTCAGTCAGAGACCGCGAGTCACCGCCACTAATAAAAACAATTTAGCAATCGAATAAGTCAAGCAGGCTATGAGACGCAGTAGTTTTTCGATAGCTAAGGACAATTATTTATTTATTCATATACGATAATAGGCCTAGAGATTTAATATATCTTAGTGAGCACGATTACTTTGAGGGAAAAGACCAGATGATGT
>NC_051405.1:42589143-42589316 GCF_015228065.2 Penaeus monodon
GTAAAGTTTAACGTTTACATTTCCGCAAGACTGATATCACATTTTCAGCTTTATTGATGATGGATAAAAAAAATAAATAAAATGTTCCATATTTCTTCTGGAATGAGAATAGATATATGATTGATAGACTCCTGATGTCAATGCACTCTCTGTGGCAACCATTTCCCGGAGGC
>NC_051405.1:42589721-42589927 GCF_015228065.2 Penaeus monodon
CCATGAAGTTAAGTTTACAGGACAGATATGTGATATTACTTTGAAAAATGTTGCGAAAGGAGGATAAGAGGGTGGATGACGAGAAGCCATTAAGTTAAGTTTACGGTGGTGGAGATGTCCGTGATTATTACCTTTGAAAAATGTTCTTGCTGATAAGGAGGATAAGAGTGGTCGGATTGACGTTAGATCCATCCCATTTTTATACC
>NC_051405.1:42590033-42590135 GCF_015228065.2 Penaeus monodon
GATAAACAGATAGATATAGATATATAGATATATATAGTACGATAGAGAGAAAAAGGATGAGGACAGATTTTTAGGGGTAGGTGCGAGGGTGGTGAGTGATGT
>NC_051405.1:42590469-42590572 GCF_015228065.2 Penaeus monodon
CTGCAAAAGCATGAAACCGATGTCAAGATGCAACAAGGATACCTTCGACTCTCTACCTTATATAGTGCCCCGCTATGCATGCTTCCAGACGACTCTGGCAGTA
>NC_051405.1:42590724-42590975 GCF_015228065.2 Penaeus monodon
GGACATTTACATTTATGAGCAATATAACGTCACGATTTGCTTTCTCTGGGTCATGGCATAGGCACAAGACCATCTCGACATGAATAGACGAAGGTCGTGAAATGTTTACCACACGTGTCTCTTTGGTGTTCCTGTAAGCTATCGGGAGTGATTCACACACTTAATCAGTCAAGTTAGTAATTGAGGTGCTTAAAAGGTGAAGGGAGACGAATTGGCCTACTTGTACATCAGATCATCACAAATATAGTGAA
>NC_051405.1:42591219-42592270 GCF_015228065.2 Penaeus monodon
TCAGTCTTCACAGTTTTCATCACTCCATCCACATTCAGTTCTCCAAACTATAACCGATTGAATCATCAATCACCCATCAATAGACACCGGAAGAACAGAATCATTTATAAGCTATTGGAATAAATGTGGAGGTTTCCGAATTTGCTTATCACATCAATGGGCCTCCGATACTGGGGCTGAATTTATGCAGACTGGCAAAGCAAATGGAATACGTATATAAACGCAAAATACTTATCCATATGGAAATGTAGTTGAGCATATAATCTAGCAGTATTCACTCTATCCAGAGCAAAAATATTAGCATAAGTAATTTATCATATGTTGAAAAAATAACAAATGAGCTGTATTGCCTTCGCCATGAGAGCAGTCTGCATGAATTTTGGTAAAGCATATAGATAATAATCAGAAATTTACTTTATTGCACCACACGGTTCAATTTCAGAATGCGAGAGATATGCAGTAAACTAAGCCACTGGAAATCTTGGCCGTGTTTATAATGCTCAAGTCGGAAGAGAGGTGATGATGTGGTGTATATGGACGTCGACAGAGTTATAATTAATGGGGAGAACATCACAGGAGCCATGTTGATGATGATGACGGCGGCAGAAGCGGGTTGTGATGGTGATGATGTTGTAGACTGGACGGGAAGATAGAAGGAGGGGGGGGGGGGGTTCTCGACTAATGTACAGCGCCGCTTTATGTAACGGGTAGGTGGGATGGTGTACATAATAAGTTGTTTACATAGGAAAAAAATTGAGGGAATTTTTCGCTTCTTGCCTTCCAACTGCTTTGCCTCATAAAAAAATGATAAGGATTTTACGCCTTGTTTACATCAGTCCGTCTTTGCAACAACCCGCAGTCGATGGCAAACAAAATCATTAAAGACGATCATGATAAGAACATTTATATGACCACGATTTGAATACCAGAAATCCGGAAAACCTGCCAGGTATCTCTCCCGACCATCAAATGAGAGAAAAAAAAAACACGA
Source organism: Penaeus monodon (assembly GCF_015228065.2). Taxonomy (NCBI): domain Eukaryota; kingdom Metazoa; phylum Arthropoda; class Malacostraca; order Decapoda; family Penaeidae; genus Penaeus; species Penaeus monodon. The sequence continues at coordinate 42,592,211 of NC_051405.1, forward strand.
ACAGATCTATTTGAAGTATGTGACACACTCTTGCTTTGCGCGAAACCAATTCCTTCAGCG
>NC_051405.1:42592345-42592533 GCF_015228065.2 Penaeus monodon
AAAAAAACAGAAAAACGGATGATCAAAAGCCCTGAAGAAGTGTGGCAGGATCAGTACATCTCGGTCTCTGGGGCGCAAAAAGTTGTCTTTCGGCGGGAAAGCATCCGGGTTCCCTCCTGCCTACCTCGGGAAGGGCGAGGAAGCCACGTCAGCTAAAATCATTACTGAATTAAGTTAATAGGGGATGA
>NC_051405.1:42593070-42593309 GCF_015228065.2 Penaeus monodon
GGACGTCACGGTACCCGGGAAGGGTGTGGTGAGATAGGTCAAAGGTCAAAGGCTGGGTCAAAATCCGGAAATTCTCTCCCGACCCTTGGTGCTGCGAGGAACACCCGGCCTAAGGATGACGGAAACGGAAATCCTTTTTAACCAAATCGCATTTATCTCCTCCTCTGCACGAAGGTTTTTTTTTTTTTTTCTCGACTTTTGTTCTGCAGTTCTCTGAGGTTGGCGTGGGAATAGACTCA
>NC_051405.1:42593591-42593895 GCF_015228065.2 Penaeus monodon
AGGGGGGGGGGGCATCGACATGAAACGACCCCGGATACTCTTCGCGTGTAATTTTAATATGTGATCAATTTAATATTCTTCTTGAAATTAAATTCGTGCGTGTTTTGTACATAATTTAGCCTCATCCGTGACCGAGATGGAATCCCCTTCTTCATGAAACGATTTTTTAAAAATAAATTCATGGCAGATTGCTGTCACGTTCGGAAGGTTAATTCTAGGATCATGAAACTTAAAATAAATGATACATCAGACGTTGCTAATATAGATTTTATTGCTTTTGTTGATATTAGATCTTATGATTTTA
>NC_051405.1:42593934-42594017 GCF_015228065.2 Penaeus monodon
GGCGGAAATTTTCTGGTGAAGATAACGAAAAAGATACGTATCGGGTATTGCTAGTATTTCCGAGTATGTATTCTTTGCTTGAA
>NC_051405.1:42594189-42594404 GCF_015228065.2 Penaeus monodon
AACAGAGAGAAATGACAAGAAAAAGTTACAAAGAATGAAATAACGTAATAAAATAAAGATGGAATAAAACGGTAAAAAATAGAATGTTTCTTTTCGTAATAGTTAAGACCAGAAAATATCGGATGAACTGGAACAGAGGAAAAATGTCCCAGATCTACCTACAGGAATAAACAGAAAAGCCTCTTATCTAGAAATAGAAAGGATGAGAACGACAA
>NC_051405.1:42594558-42594636 GCF_015228065.2 Penaeus monodon
CAACGCTAAAAAAAGGAGACAAAGACTCCATGGGAACAGGTAATGGAGGGTGGACTACACACCAAGGAGGGTGGACTA
>NC_051405.1:42594672-42595366 GCF_015228065.2 Penaeus monodon
AGGAGGGTTGCCTTAGACACCGGGGAGGGAGGAGGACCCGGGAAGTCTGCAGCAAAATGGACGAACGGCGAATCCCCCGGCGGTACCCGGATGCAAATGCCATAGCCAGGACCTCTTCCCACTGGCAGACCAAACAATCAGAACCATCAGGATGTTTATCAGAGATCGTACCAAGTCCTACTGTAACTGTGCAGGAGATTTTAGTCCCTTCGTGGAATATGGAGGCTGGTATCGGGAGGGTGGGGGAGTTAGAAGAGGTATTAACGAAATTTGAGTTTGTTTTTTTTAATGGCGGATTAAAGTTATTTAATATAAATACTTCGCGTGACTAAACGTAGACCACTTATCTTAATACAAGTTTTCCCACAATAGTATAATTTTTTATGTTTTTTTTTTATAGATATAATGAAAACTTTTTTTTTTCAAGTATTCTGCAATTTAATCACATCCTGTGTGATATCTGAACAAACACTCATCCTCTTTATTTTTTATCTACGTGCTATCTGGATCTTAATTATCTTAAAACAATTATCCTAGATGACTTGAGGGAAATACGTTTCTTTTTATCCTGAAGAAAGATACAAAGATAAAATGTCTTACAAGGCATTTATTTATTCATTTATTGCATTTTGAACAACCTAAAGAGAGAAGGGCAGTTTTGTTAGGAAGTTAGATGTTTGTAGCTTTGTATGGG
>NC_051405.1:42595716-42596037 GCF_015228065.2 Penaeus monodon
ATATATATATACGGACATGATATTTGTTAAATTCACGAAAAATTTGCAAGCCGCTTGCAGGTGAGGGTGCGTAGTGTGGTAACCACTAGTTTGGCCTTTTACTGAATAAGGACATCCAGCTCTTGTTTAACCAAGTGTTGAAGATTCCGCATAAGTAAAAACCGCCTCTACTGCCTAATACCGTAGAGAGGGAAATAACATATTCATGATCCAGAGTGTCCACAAACGTGCAATTGAAATTTGTTGAAGTGGAACATGAAAAGAAGTGTTTTTTTCCCTGAAATGGTGTAAGAAGTAAACATACAAACATACTCACGCGTC
>NC_051405.1:42596149-42596419 GCF_015228065.2 Penaeus monodon
ATCCGCGCGTTCCATTTCTTTAATTCACCTGTTTACTGAATTTACAACTATAAAATATGTGACAGAACATTCAAATACTGTTCCCGTTTATTTCAGTTTTCCTATTAACAGATAAAAATAAATGAACAAACAGCACAGACATTGACACACTTTCTATGACGTGCATCATCTGCCAGTTTTAATGACATGTACGACTATTTACCAGCGGTTTTGCCAAATTATATAAACATCACCTTACCTTTACCATGATACGAATCCAAAGCAAGCGCT
>NC_051405.1:42596527-42597465 GCF_015228065.2 Penaeus monodon
AGGGCTTCCTTGAATAAGAACCCAAATTCAAACCTGCAAGACCTGCGAGCACTCACCGTCGCTTTGTTTACATTCATGACGAGATCGAGTGTACAAGCGTGCGTGGCTTCATATGATTCGTTTACAATAACGAGGGAAAATACTCAAAATGAAAGGTAAACAGTAAATGCTTCTCTCTCTCCTTCCCATCTGGCGAATCCGCAACGACACCTCAGCTTTATGGCCGGTCCCCAGCTGGCCAAGGTACAGTACATTCGCCCTCGCTCCAAAACGTCACGTTTATGGCCTGTTTACACCTCATGTTGCATACTCGTTGCTTCGGCCGCCGCCCCCGATTCTAACCCGGCGTGGGCGTGTGTCGGGGTCCACGCGGTCTCATGTTGCATACTCGTTGCTTCGGCCGCCGCCCCCGATTCTAACCCGGCGTGGGCGTGTGTCGGGGTCCACGCGGTCTCCACATCAGCGTAAGGCTTTCACAGCAACTTCACGTTTGTTAAGCAACAGGGGAGAGGAAGAAGACTAAAGCCATGACTAGGCAATCCCTCATGGCGCTGACCTTTCCTTGAGAACAGTGTTAAGGTTGGCACACCGGTCTTACGCGCCTGAAAATATACACTTTTTTCTGTGTGGGCTAAATCCTCCTCATCACGTCCCACCATCGCCGTTAGAGTTAGGAGACTTTGACCTCCCAAAAAGAAAAAAATATATGCTTATTCACGGAATTTTCTTTCACTGGGAACGAATATATTTTTTGCTGAAGTCTAAAAATGCATAACTTATTGCAGAAAATCACCATTGCAGTGGTGATTCCTGTACACCTAACTTTTCGATCAATAGTATAGAGTAACTTCTTTCTGTGACACTAATGGTGTGTTTATGTCATCTGAAGTATTGTATTTCTAAAAGGATTTTGAGTGACTTCGTTCAGTATGTGTGTG
>NC_051405.1:42598283-42598703 GCF_015228065.2 Penaeus monodon
ATCAAGCGGAAGTTTTCGTGCAGTATACATTATTTACTATTCTATTTATTCTTTTATTATGTTCTTTTTTCATATATTTCTATTTTTTCTCCTACCAGATTTTCTTTTCTTTTTTGGGGGGAGTCTTTTTTACTGAACGTTAGGTTTCTATTCGTACTATCCCTCCTTGTTTCTCGTGACTGTTATTACCACTTCGACGGGCCGGGCGGGTGTTATGTTCCCGCGACATCGTCCTCTAGCCTCGTTTTGGCCACACTATAAAACGGTATCTGTGCGATGTGTTTGTGTGCGGGGAAAGACCAGTCACCGCGCATTCCAGTAGAGGACCGAAACCATAACTACAGTAACCGTGAGGTCGTGAGGTTTCTGGGGGTCCTATCGACCCTACACAAAGGACTTGGGAGTGAGATCCTGGATCGG
>NC_051405.1:42598722-42599435 GCF_015228065.2 Penaeus monodon
TATTTGGAAAGCTACGTCTGTCTGTTAAGGAAGGAAACTGATGGTATTAGTTGTAGAAAAGAAAGAATTGGGAACTTGTATTAACAAAGAGGTGGCAGGCGGTGTTTTATACGTAGGGTACACTTTGCCAAAACTGGCTTGCGGACCTGCTACAATCTGGTGCGTGCGAGAAACCGGATCTTGAGTTAGTCACAGTGGTATAAATGACAAAACGATTAAGATAAAAATGCTGATATAAATTCTAGACATTTTTTTTTATTTTGTAGATATTAAGCATTCTCTTTATTCCAGTGTACCATATGCTTAACTGTATTTTATTTCGCCAATGTAAAAACGAAAGTTCTTGTAATCTTTGCGGTCTAAGTAACATTACGGTGTGCAACTAAAATGTGGGGGGAAATGACAGTATTTACAGCCAATAGCTGGCCTATGATAACCGGCTATCTGTAACAATCTGCAGTTAGCATTCCCATTGCATGTCTCTATTGCACCAACGGTCTCTAATATCAACGAACGCATCATATTTTGCAAGAGGTAAAAATGCAATTCATCATGCTTAAGAGCAGTACTGGAAAGTCCTGCGTGGGTATTCCATAGGGCAGGAGTGAAAGGAAGAGAAGAATTTGTAGTGGGCGACCAAGGGTGTTACCGGGCTGGTACCTGGGTTTTCTACAGCGTCCAAAAGTTGATAAGGGTTTACTGTACATATGACG
>NC_051405.1:42599472-42599826 GCF_015228065.2 Penaeus monodon
AAACGTCTGAATGGTTGCAAACCGTATTTGTAATATTAAAGGGCAATAAAACCGAATACGAAAGTACGTGTTTTTTTAATGTCACAAATTAACGATTCCACAAAATACTCACAAATTTGATCTACGGTAATTAAAGAAATAACTAATGCTCGCTATCAGTTCTACACCTTCTGAATAATAACCTTTTACGAAATACCTGTACCACAAACCTTTGCATATAAATTAACCTATCTTTTTTTTTTTTTACATATATGAGGAAGATGTATAAGAAATTACCTTGCATGGATCCTCTCGCATTCTCAAGGACAGGCATGACGAACACTTTCCGAAGATCCTTCTCATCTCCTCTCCCAT
>NC_051405.1:42600038-42600336 GCF_015228065.2 Penaeus monodon
CAGAAACCGATTTACACAACAATCCCATTACGAACCTTCCAAAAAAAAAAATTTACCATCGAAACGCATATTAACAAAAAGGACTACTCTTATCTGAATATTCAAGACGTTAGAATTTTAACTTCGCTTTCCTACAGCGCTATTTATGCAAGTCATTCAGCTAAATGTTGACGTAAGACTCCTGGCAGATATCCCCACTTTTTTTCACTAACCGTTGCTATGGTTTTCCCAGAGGGTGTGACCGGTTATACTGCTCTTCTGCTTATTCTTGAAATTGTTGTTAAGAGTTGTTTTTAAC
>NC_051405.1:42600413-42600533 GCF_015228065.2 Penaeus monodon
GAGGGTGTTGCTCAACGATCTGCGATTAATCCGATGCATTGGAAATTAATATTATCTCAAAATGAATATGAAATACAGACGAAAGCTTCACACTTTCGTGTGAAACCGGAACCGGGACGG
>NC_051405.1:42600865-42601432 GCF_015228065.2 Penaeus monodon
CTTGCTGTCTCATAGCCCCAAGCAACCTCCTTCTCGACTGGAAAGTCCGAAGTAGGTTTTGCACATCGAAATCCCGTCTTTATAAATACCCTTGTTTTTCAGGTGTTTCCCCCTAGCTGTTGGTGAGTCATCGGTCGTACTCAGTGTGAAGAAATGGTGAATAATAGCAAGATAAATTCGTATATGTCGTCTTGATTGATTCCTCTGGAGGATAAAACTCTTAGGTAATTTTACATGTAGGGTGGGTAGGTATGTATACGGTGTGTGTTCGCTATGATCCATGTCTACGGAATGTTCGTGTTCACTGTGGTTTCGTGTGAAGGAAGTTGACGCCTGTCGTAAGGTTCAATTCTCATAGTTCATTCCTGTTTCTTTTAATGCTTTCCGCTATGAGTGCTATTCAAGTTGACCTACACGTACGTGATCACTCGCAAGTCCAACTTTGCCCTTTGTCAATGAAATCACGCTACAGTTTCAACTCCATGCCAATACCATCAACATGCGGCCTGGAGGAAACCTCTTCATTTGCTTTATTTGCCAAGATTTGTAGGCGTCGGGTTCCTGCGC
>NC_051405.1:42601898-42602000 GCF_015228065.2 Penaeus monodon
GCCCTCGCCTGTCGAAATGATGCACTGACTTTTCGATAAATTATAACTCAAAACCTCGTATTTTTCTTCGAACGAAAGGGGGCGGCAGCCATGAGATTGAGG
>NC_051405.1:42602138-42602305 GCF_015228065.2 Penaeus monodon
AGTGGATCGAAGCCCAGGACGAATTCAGTGCGTCAGAATGGAGGGGACTGTGGAATAGGAGTGTTTTTTTGGACAGGAGGAGTGTGATAGGGAGTGCGATGGAAAAACAGTAATGGAAGGGGGCGGATAAAGAGTCATATTAATAGACCTTTATAATCTACTCAATC
>NC_051405.1:42602340-42602457 GCF_015228065.2 Penaeus monodon
TTTTTTTTCTACTTCGCATCCCTCTTTTCTTTCTTCGTAGTTCGTGCTACAGTATTGTAATATTAATCAATATATACCCATTTATTCTACTCATAAGTCTCTCTTTCTTCTTTTCTT
>NC_051405.1:42602645-42602855 GCF_015228065.2 Penaeus monodon
CTTTTTCGTGCCCCTGCGTGTTTACAAAGCATCGCATCTCTTTAATATTTTGATTCATTCTTCTTTCTGCCTTTCATCTCCAGGGAAACAATGGCATCTATTTCCCTCCGCCGAAACGAAATGATCCTTTATGAACTTCGAAACAAATTAACAAAAATATGGGAACAAATGGAAAAAATAAGCTTAACAAAGACATGCCGTGATACCATT
>NC_051405.1:42603107-42603579 GCF_015228065.2 Penaeus monodon
CCTTTTTCCCTTTTTTTTCTCACATATGCCCCCATTTGCTACGAATTCGCTGCGTCATCCCCAGCTCCGGTAGACATACGAAGAAGGTTGCAACGACCATGACGTAGAGGATTCCCGAGAACTACTTCAAGTTGCATCTTCACTTCACATTTTCTCCCTCATCGCTTTGCATGGCGGATAATGCTGATGTACGTCTTTCTCTTTTCTTCTTCCTTATTAAAAAACGATACACAATGAAAAAATCTGGATAGAATAACGAAAAGGTCGATAGAGTGAGATAACGCGATGAGAATAGACTGAAGGAAACTCGCGAGGATAGTCTGCCGGATGGTAGAGGATGTCATGCCAGGAGATAGAGATCATCAGATGAAGTGTCATCCAGGGTAGATTCATGCCAGGATAAGAGGATGTATGCAGGATGATAAAGGGGTTGCAGGATGGATAGGAGTCATGCAGATGGTAAGATTATAAT
>NC_051405.1:42603666-42604152 GCF_015228065.2 Penaeus monodon
TCATGCCAGGGAGGTATTAGGGCTGATCCTATTTTTGCCGTGTTATTGGATAGTATGTCATGCCAGGGATGGGTTGGTGTGTGCAGGATGGTGATGGTGTCTGGCCGGGTGGTAGGTGGATGTATGCTGGGGATGGATGAGGTGTCATGTCAGGGTGATGGTAAGATATTACATCCAGGATGATAGAGATTCATGCCAGAATAGATTTTACGCATCCACGTAGTTCCTTCGGCGTATCACTACTTTGTTAGACGCTCTCATATTCTACTTTCGTTCCTCATTGCGGTGTTATGCGTGTGTTGTGTGTGTAGTGATGTGACATATGTGGCTCTTGCTGAACACTAGTGTGTCGTAGGTCCGATGCGTGGTGTTGTGGACATATGACGTCTAGCGTAGGATGTGCGCATGTGATGTGGTTGTGGTACTGTACAGGGTGTGTGGTAGGCATGCGTGTCGTACTTGTAATATGTGGATGTAGTGTACAGC
>NC_051405.1:42604313-42604583 GCF_015228065.2 Penaeus monodon
CCACGAGGGGATCGTGCAATGCGTGTGATGGATGCGGTGTATGTCAGGTGAAAATATACAACATGCACATCCTCAGCATACATACCACTATATAGAACAGGGAGGGATAATGAGAAAGGTAACCAGTAATAAGGTACACACATGGAATGGATAACATATACAGGGGTGGATAAAAATATGCACCATGACAACATCTGCGCACACACACGAACAAAACCATCCACAACCATCGGAACACACTACCACACACACACGACATATGGTGTAGTG
>NC_051405.1:42604629-42605105 GCF_015228065.2 Penaeus monodon
TAATCTTATTAAAATAATATACATTATATTATAATTACGAAGGTATTCGGATCACACATCGTCTTATCCCATTTAATCTTCCGCAATGACAACAGACGTCGCCACGCAGGACGCCACAAAGCAGGAGAGGAATACGAGCCTTATTACCCGGGGCACAAGGACCAAAGTGCCATCCTCCAACCCCAGCGTGAATGGCGACGCAGGAGGGGGGGAGGAGAAAGGGGGAACCGAGGGGGGGGAAGGGGGAACCGAGGGGGGGGGGAAAAATATCTGCCTGATTGAAATCTTGCCTCGAATGGGAGGAATGACATCCTTTGAAATGTTTGGGAAATTGGCACTCGCGATTATGGCACGGGATACTACTAGGGTCGAGAAGGTATTTCGGCGAGATATGGCAATGATATGAGGAATTAAATTATGTTTTTTAATGCCTGGCTATTGCTGGAAAACTCAAGACAACTCAGCAATGCCCTATC
>NC_051405.1:42605606-42605811 GCF_015228065.2 Penaeus monodon
TGTTATATACAGCGTTATCTCTCTCTCCCTGTTTCCACAAATAGCATCTTTCCAAATGCCCTTCGTAGCACAGGTGGTAATAACACACAATCCGAAACGGATCCCCTTCATTACTAATGAGCTTCTTTGGACATCAATCTCCCTCCTCTTACCTCTTTCGCTGTTTATCAAGCCTCCCTTTCATTCGCTTTGGCCTAAGAATCTC
>NC_051405.1:42605849-42606015 GCF_015228065.2 Penaeus monodon
CCTTTCAATATAAAACTCGAAATACTTAACCTTTTCGTTTCATCTCAACACAAACCATAACATTTCTGTCTAAGATCTTTTCCAAATCTCTGTATTCAGGAAATGCGTCTGGCCGTCTCCCATTACCCTTTTCCTAATAGTCGTACCGGGGAATTAGTGAGCGTGC
>NC_051405.1:42606727-42606793 GCF_015228065.2 Penaeus monodon
TTCACCCTCTCCCATTTATTTAATCGAGAAAAAAAAAAACATCACAGGAAAGCACTTATCTATCTC
>NC_051405.1:42606835-42607031 GCF_015228065.2 Penaeus monodon
AACGCAAGCAAGCAGGCATCAGACGGTAAGCGAAGCAGAAGAGAAAAAAAATAAGAAAAAAAAAGAGTGAGTGTGTGTTCACCTTGCACTGGCAATCATGGCGAATTCCAGGGAGCCAGCTTGTGACGTCAGACGCAAAGCTGGGTTAAATGGATAATTGGATAAGTGTAAAAAAGACTCAAGATTGATTCAGATC
>NC_051405.1:42607437-42607584 GCF_015228065.2 Penaeus monodon
TTATTAATTCTGCTTTTAGGATTCCTGATTTACTCTTGCAGAACGTTCGCTCTCTGTACCCTTCCCACACCCACGCACACATCCCTGAAATAGACTGCTTCTGGAGTGCAGTCGCTGTCTTTTTCCCCCAGACCTCGTAACTCATTA
>NC_051405.1:42607685-42607838 GCF_015228065.2 Penaeus monodon
ACCGGCGCTGATGGAGGCTAAGTTGTTGCCGACCATAAACCTCCCTTGGATGAAGACGGCGACGACAGGTCCCTCGCCAGGTCCCGTGTCTTCGTTATGTCGACTTTGGTTACCTTGCCACACTCCCGCTGACACTCGCCAAGACGGATTCTC
>NC_051405.1:42608155-42608311 GCF_015228065.2 Penaeus monodon
CTATTTGTGTTGGTTAATGGGAAGGGGTAAAGAATGATGATATTTGTGATTTAAAAGGAGGCGGAGGAGGAGGGCGTTCAAGAAATGACTGGAGGGGAAGAATATCGTGCGAGATGGCCCAAGGGACAGGCGCGTGAGTGATGCTTGTGTATTTAT
>NC_051405.1:42608715-42608982 GCF_015228065.2 Penaeus monodon
AGACATGACTCACGACAATTTCAAAATTGTTGCTCTTTAGTAAACCAGCGTAAATTTGCCATTCGTGCATGAGCTTGTTACGAGCACTAATTAATATATAAAAGAAAGCTACCCAGGCGTGGGAAACAGAGGCCGTACCTAAACCTACAATTCACTCATTAACCTCGGTCAAACGATATAATACGCCAAAATTCCGTTAAATGTAAAAAGGAACTTACTGTCTTGAGAAGCATACAGATGTAACCTGACATACAATAAACACCACGC
>NC_051405.1:42609226-42609660 GCF_015228065.2 Penaeus monodon
CGTACACAATGTTACGAAACCTTCCACGGCAGCCATTAACCCAGGGGCACCACGGGGCCATTGTTCCCCCTGGGTTGCTTCCCTGGCGATGGAATACAGATCAGTCCCATGACGTCTAGAGCTTCAATGTCAGTGGAATGCAGACGCGTCCTCGTGACGTCAGCGGTACTCTGTTTTAAAATATTTATGAGTTATCGCAACCGTTGCGTTCATCACTATAATCGCAGCGTAAACACACTGAAAATAAATCAAATAAGGATTTTTGCAGAATGCATTCTAAAACGAGCGCGACAGCCCGGCATAAATCCTGCTTAAAGATGCGTGTATAAATACCATTGCTTTTCGGAACTATTTAATACCCCCATAAACAAGGCTACGAGAACCCCTCTCGGGATTCTCCCTCTTCGAACTCAAAACATTGACCTCCCCCTCAA
>NC_051405.1:42609755-42610487 GCF_015228065.2 Penaeus monodon
TGAACGCCAGGACACCCCCAAGAGGCCCTCTCCCGTGCCAAGCGTCGAAGCAAAACATAACAAAAACAAGCGAATCTTTGCTCTGGCAGCCACAGCCATGCAGCAGCGGTAGGCACACGTCACAACACCGACGGCGTAATCTGTTAAGGATTTTGATTAAGTGAATTTGTATCGTTCATCATGTGAACGGGGGTGGGAGTGGGTGGGTGAGTGGGAGAAAATAGGATGCAGAAGGAGCATCCTGAAGGAAATCCTGGCGGTGTGAGCGCTTGGATTTGAAATTGATGACAAGAAGAGTAAGAATAACACTTAATTAATTTATTAATTAACAAGTTCAGCGATAAGATGTGACACTTACAAAGCCGGTCTCTTTACGCCGCAATATGACATTACTTATTACAATACTCAAAAAGAATCGCATTGAAAAAAAAAAACATAAAATCGTGATTACCAACACGACGACAGATATTACGATCGAGATAACCCCATCACCATTAGTATCATCCTGCATCACCCAAAGCCATCAACATCACCTACTAAAACAGAACAAAAAAAGAGGGAAGAAAAGAAAGACTTTCTCCATAAAGAAACAAGCGCTTTCGCCAAGATATAAAAGGCAAGAGATAAAGGCAGTTTTTGTTTCTCTTGAAGATGATGCCACGTGTCGGTGTCAAGGCGCACTTCACTGTAGGTCTGCTTGGCCACAAGGTCGGGCGGGACGGAGGTCTTCGT
>NC_051405.1:42611000-42611141 GCF_015228065.2 Penaeus monodon
CTGCCCTCATGTTTATGCCACTCTTCTTCTTGTTTTTTTCCCATGCCAAGGCGGAGGGCCTGGTTCCTCTTACGCTTAGCGCCGAGACACAAGAGCGCAGTTTGTCTGACCGGCTGGTTTGATCACGTACTGAGCTTCCAC
>NC_051405.1:42612497-42613460 GCF_015228065.2 Penaeus monodon
TTTCCGTTACTAAGTCGGTGTTTTAGCTAAAATTTTTATAGGGTAAGAATCCCCCTCTGGTTTTATTCTGAGATTTTGTTTCCTGAAGTATTCTAAGAATCGTTTCCATTGGTCCCTAATGTTAATCGCCGAGCGGGATATAAAATGCTTTCTTTACTTTTTTTATCGATAATTCTTCTATCGTTTTGCTAAAAAGGAGTGTCCTACGATCCATTTCTTCGCGTGGTTATCAAATAATTCCTGTTGACCTTCGTCTCTGTAATTGATAGTCCTGACAACCAAATATTTTGAGAAAAAAAAATGAAGACGCATTTCCCCTTGAAAACCACCTCCCCCCCCCCATTCACCTCCCCCCACTCTCAACCTCCAGCTAACAATCCATCCCCATTAATCACGCGTAGTTTGACAAGGCGGAGGTCTGCTATCACAACACCACCTCCCCTTTAAACCTCTTTCGATCTTGGTGCATTTGGGTGGACTCAGGGAATCCCTTTGAAACCACATAGACTACCGTTTCAAACACACTCCGCCCTGCCCCTTCGTTGCCAGTTGTTAATGACCGCTATACTACAAGCAGGTCCGCCTAACGACTCACCAAAGTACATTTAATCACGATGCTCAAAGACACACAACAACCTCTTGGAGATATTGCGAAGTCGAGGAACGGGTTTGCCTGAAGAATTTCTCTGGCAAAATGAAACTCAACGAAAAATAAAAAATATATATGAGAAAAAACATAACTGGAACCAGTAGCTGCCGGGAAAAAAAAGGATTTAGTGTACCCTAGTGACGTTTTCCCGCCATGCGAAAATTCAATACATGCAGTTGGAAATCAAGGTCACGCGAGATCACATCCACGCATGCGCAAACACGTGCGTGCTCACACCGAGACACAAACAAAAAGAAAAATAACATCATGTATGAGTCCAATAAATGAACTTTATGATTAACTTTGTTGCCATG
>NC_051405.1:42613647-42613731 GCF_015228065.2 Penaeus monodon
CATATTCATTTTCACGACGAACATCTTTATCACAATCCTGCCGTTACTCCCGATAAAGCAACACTAACCAGCAACAAATTAATT
>NC_051405.1:42613808-42614202 GCF_015228065.2 Penaeus monodon
CATAACACCGAAGGAAAGAACATAACAGACAATAATAAACCAGAAAAGGTGGACGGACTAGCGAGTTGAACGAAAGGCCCCTTGACGTAGAGCGAGCAAGGTCACTCTCGCATGCGTAGTATAGGATATCTTTAGAATGTGTTACGGAATGTTGCCTGCAGAGAGAAAGATGAAGAAGGGTAAAAAAAAAAACTGATAAAGAAAGCTAAGAAGGTAATGGAGAACGTGATAGCATGATGCATAGAGAAATCAGAGACCTTGAGCCAATGGAAGAGTAAAACAAATGAAGATGGGGGAGCGTTTGTACACGGGTGACGTAAATATCAAGAATGCTGTGACTAGAATAATGAGACGGGTGTAACAATATTACGAACAATGTATACGAGGCTTGTGG
>NC_051405.1:42614452-42615427 GCF_015228065.2 Penaeus monodon
CGATGAAACAAATACATAAAATAATTGCACTTGTATTGGTATTTAAGGGAAATAACTGACATACTTGGTACCACCTCCTATTTTCCGTAAAAAACGGAAAACCAGCATGAGGAAAAAAACGACGTAGAGCTTGTGCGTGCAACGTGGAAAGCAACAAAAACGGGAAACCAACATAAGGAAAAGACGACGTAGAGCTTGTGCGTGCAACGTGGAAGCAACACATTCCATCTTGATGAACTTCCGTGAAAAGTTCGTGGGAGTGACGAGCTTCTCACGGTGTCTCTCGGGTCTTGCCGGTTTCACAACACAACTCTGACGTCTCTGGGATGATGTTAAATACGGCTTACGTTACAGTCACGGATGGGGTTTCCTCGTACGAACAGGCCGGTTAGAGGAATGCCATTAAGAAAGAGATCTGTGCATCCCCCCCACCTTCCTTTCTTTTTTTCCTATCTTGATAAGGGGGAACCTGGCGGGGTGTTTTGCATTACGCAAGTGGGTTTTCCATGAGAGAGAAGTTATAAAAAGGAGGCTGGGAGGAGGGGGCGGGAATGCTGATAAGGATCTGTCATCTCATTCAGGTATAATTAAAATCATAAGTGTTTTCCTTATCCTTCCCCCCCCCAAGATGATTTACAAATTGGTTAACTGTCGGATAATCTTACTGACAGCGGAGAGTTTTTTTCTGATCTAGATTCGTTAGCAAATGAGTTTCAGTGTAACATGACTTATCGTGATAATCTTTGATTTTTTTTTTCTCTCGCACAGGCTTCACATAATTTAAGAGAACGATTCCCAAGAAGAAAGAATAACGTAAAACTGAATACCACAAACAAACGTTAGTATGATCCACGGGGAACCAGTCGGCGGGGAAAAAAATGGGGTTGTAGCTGCAATTTCTCATCCGAATCCCTGCGTGAATTAAAGTATTTGTTCGGACATGGACTTCGTGATGTCTGTGACTTCTACATGAAA
>NC_051405.1:42615585-42615706 GCF_015228065.2 Penaeus monodon
ATAAAAAACATGTCTCATAAATAACATACACTACACATGGTTATTGCACCTGAGTTCTACTTACGACCAGCGCTATGACGTCAGTAGAAATGGATGTGGAAAATGTTTTTGCCATCATTTA
>NC_051405.1:42615735-42615810 GCF_015228065.2 Penaeus monodon
AAGGCAGCTTGCCAGAAGGATAATGCAGAATTCAATGGGGATTTATGGGTGGTTTGGCAATGGCCTCGGGACTAG
>NC_051405.1:42616027-42616222 GCF_015228065.2 Penaeus monodon
GTAGCTGTAGTAGATTAGTGTACCTTAGGACATGACCGCGACCCCAGTCTGTTCTACAATGTATAGCCTTGTATTATATTGTTATATCATGTATTCATATCATTCAGTGAATATATACGTAATTCGATAAACAAAAATGCAAAATTGCGATTACACTTTCTTTAGTTCGAGTTTAGTACGTCAAAATTAAATTAC
>NC_051405.1:42616667-42616734 GCF_015228065.2 Penaeus monodon
CTTTTTTTTTGCAACACTATCTGGGTGTAGGTTGACGGAGACACGTCTGATACTGGAATAGCGGTTG
>NC_051405.1:42616782-42617061 GCF_015228065.2 Penaeus monodon
CAGTACTAGTTTCATAATCAAGCAAAATTTAGCATTTAGCTCTCAGCAAGATGTGACTTTACGCAAATGTTGAAAAACAAGTTGACCAAGTTTGATAATATGAAATACCATTACCACTATAATAACAATAATATTTCTCATCATATTCCCTCTCGCCGAAAAAAAGATTACGAATGAGACACTTAACTGCGCAATGTATAACGCAAAATAACTCAACGAAGCGCCAAATTCTTAATAAACGTTTCTTTCATCGTCGGGGAAATAGAGGCGACAGCGATC
>NC_051405.1:42617175-42617521 GCF_015228065.2 Penaeus monodon
CAGTAAAGCGGCGTTCATGTGTGTGATTTAATTTTCTCTGTTGAAAGCGAGTTGTTTTTTTTGAGAGATTTTACGCAAGGTGCCTTTCAATAACTACACAAAGGTTCTCTACCATGAGCTGAACACGGGCATACGAGTTGAACCTTTCTCTCTGTTCAAAGGCCAGGTTTTCGGAGAGTTTTTACCAATCGATTTTCTGTAATTCTAAACTTTTCTTTTCAAGAGATCGAGGTCACCTTCCTTTTTTCCATAGGAATTTCGTCGAGTCCAAGAAAGACAGGTAATTACAAATGCAAATGTACAGATTAGCAGTTCATTCACATGTAAACTAAAATCCAAATCAGTA
>NC_051405.1:42617658-42617953 GCF_015228065.2 Penaeus monodon
ACGTCACATGCTCATTACCATGTAAATAGGGTTTCAGTTTATCCAGCATATTTTTGATATCAAATGATAAATGTAACCAAGTCTTGAAGACAGGCCTACTAAGACTTTTTGCCGCTTATTTCAATGACAAAAGAAGAAGAATACAAATTTCGTTGCTAGGCCTAAACTTATGAAGAGAATGTGACCATAGGCCTAAATATGGATAAAAACTAAAGTAGGCCTATACAGAATAAAAACCCGTATGGCTGAGCATATACATACGTGTTATATATATGTCAATCTATATCTGCTTATT
>NC_051405.1:42618038-42618746 GCF_015228065.2 Penaeus monodon
TATATGTATACGCACTTAATATACATCTTATCACCTATACCCACTCATAGTTCATATAACAGGTTCACTCTTCTTTAAAATAATTAAATGTCATAAATTGATGTCACAATGAACGATTTCTTTACATCCCTGTTAACCAACCGACGTACAGTAACCATTTTACAACGTAAACTATCACGCCAAACTTTTCCATATCTCGACACCTACCTGTAGAAGGAGTGCCCCGTTCCTGACGATGACCCTCACGCAGTACTTGTGTCCAGAGGTGCCACATGGGACTACCACGTGCACGTCTTCGATCTGGGAATACTGCACCAGCACCTCCAGGAAACCAGATGTCTGTGGGGAAGAAAAGGGTCTCTGCTTATACTAAGAACGAGAGAATTATCTGCTATAGTGCGTTGTTGAAGGAGGGGGGTTGGGGGTTGGTAAAAGGATAATGGGTAGTTAATGATCTTCAAGTACACGTGCAATTATCTTTCTCTTGTGTGTGAGGGTAGACTGAGTGGTTGTATTGATGTGTGGATGTTGATATATGTGTTTGGAGGGGAGAGGGGGACATGTATGTTATTGCGAAACTAAACAAAAAAGGTCGAGGAAAAAATTGTATCAAACAGGAATAGGGCGTGGCTGGATGGCAGATGGAGAGGAAGGGCGTGGCTAACAATGTCATGACAGAAACTGAGACAATTCTATATGAACACATGC
>NC_051405.1:42618838-42619324 GCF_015228065.2 Penaeus monodon
GACTGATTGACGTTCTGATGAATTGGTTGTTAAACAGATATCAATTTGTCCCTCTTAAACTGCGTGATACCAAATTGGCCCATTGAAGAAGTCACTTAATAAAGGGCAAAATTAGTCCATTCCCTTTTCGCTTGTGGCAGTTCACGGATGACAGATGATTTGGAATATTTTTAAAGCGTGAAATAGATTGATTAACATAAAAAAGATCATAAAAAATAAACTAATCTTTCGCTGGAAACAACGAGGGAACCATTTTTTTTATCAAGAAATTTAGGCTTACTCCCAAGAATAAATCAGAAATGGCTGGAGAGGAACTTTAACAGATACCCAAGAAAGTTTCTGAGAAGTTTCTGACAGGAATTTTAAATGATAAAGTGGCTTGTTCTGAAATACTTTTGATTGTTATTAACAATGTGTCGCGTGTACTTGAAGTTGATATAATAGCAAAATGATTTCCCGAAAAAAAATTAAGTCGAAATGAAACGT
>NC_051405.1:42619607-42619855 GCF_015228065.2 Penaeus monodon
CAAAAAAATTCACAAAAATATGAAATGCGGACAACAACAATAACAAACTATAGCGAGACTATAGTTGAGAGACAGAACAAACACTATTAAAGATGACTTAACGCGAGTTATATTGTTACTTTCACGGAGAAAAAGTGGCTTGGCAAGTATGGCGATGGCTGCCGTTTTTTAGCCTATCAGACCGGAAGCGTTAAGTTAATGTTACAAGTAGTTCGACTTTTTGTCCATTTCTTTTTGTCTTTTTTTCT
>NC_051405.1:42620191-42620364 GCF_015228065.2 Penaeus monodon
TTATTATAATTTGTCCTCCAGCAACTTAGATAACATGTTTTACCTGTCGAGATAATGGTGGTACCAGCACCTAGGTTTTTTTTTTTATGAAAAAAAAACTTCCAATACGTTTTGTTTCTATTTTATCGTTATGTTTATATATAACTTTGAATATTACTATTTACATCTTCTAT
>NC_051405.1:42620386-42620512 GCF_015228065.2 Penaeus monodon
ATTATTCTTATTCGCACATAATTGCGCAGAAACACGAATTCAAGCAAACACATTTGAATGATTTTCTCGATTAACCTTGTCATGGTCCCCATTGGCTCTCCTTTTTTTATCAATATTCTTCTCTTC
>NC_051405.1:42620921-42621091 GCF_015228065.2 Penaeus monodon
ACTTTAGAACAAGCACCTGCATATTTCCCCGTCTGCTTTATCATCCACTTACTCCTAACCCATCTTTATTTTTATTTTCTTCACCTTGTTCTACTTTACTTCTATTTCTATTACTTTGTTCTATTCCTTTTCCGTCTCAAATTAACGTTCTGTTACTGATACATAATAGT
>NC_051405.1:42621240-42621549 GCF_015228065.2 Penaeus monodon
ATGGAAAAAATCGAAAAAAATATTCCGAGAAAAAAAGAAAAGAAAAATTCAACTGAAGAAAGAAAGAAAAAACTAATTACAAAAAATAAAAAATAAAAAAAAGGAAATCAAATAAAATACACGGCTACATACTCGACTTTCACTGTGACATTATCTAACAGTCCCTGGCCTCTATCCTGCAGTGAATTATGGGCATTTCAACTGAGAAAATCGTGGTGACTTTTAACGCCTCTTTCTTCCCCTACGTCTTCGTGGAGGTCGATACGAAATGAGAACTACGACAAGGAAGGAGATAATTCATGAATAATG
>NC_051405.1:42622074-42622234 GCF_015228065.2 Penaeus monodon
TGGACGCGTCAGAGATACATTAAAGTCTACTTTTAATGAATCGTAAATCATGAGGAAATTGGGTTTAGATGTAATCGTTCCAATTAGTCTACATAAATACGCATAAATTACCCTATAGATTAATGAATAACAACGAAATAGACACATATTAGAATCTACA
>NC_051405.1:42622276-42623104 GCF_015228065.2 Penaeus monodon
CGAAATAGAACGCTTTCATTATCACATGACATGATTTACTGCAATAAAAGCAATAAAACACACGCAGCCAATATTAAGGTCGCAAACCACGTCACCGACAGAGATAGAAGGGGATATATACCTCGGGGTCACACGTCCTAGTGTAGGTGGGGCTGGATTAGTCTATCCAGTGTGGATAATGAGCTTGATCTATCGATTCTAAGTGGATAATGGGCGTGATTCGCGTGTTCTAGGTGCATAATGAGCCGGATTTATCCATTCTAGGTGGAACGAGGGTTAGTTTAGTCCATTCTAGGTGGATTAGGCTATCCAAGGTGGATAATCAGCTGGATTAATCTAATTTAAGTGGAGAATAGGCTGGATTTGTCTATTCTAGGTGAATAAACAGCTAGATTAGTCTACCTACGTGGATAATGAGCTGGACTTATCCATTCTAGAAGGAGAATGGTTAGATTAATCTATCCAGGTGGATAATCGGATGGATTTGTCTATTCAAGGTGGAGAAATGAGGTAATCTATTCTCTTTAAGATAAGTGAGCTGATGGATTTTGTTCTACGTCAAGCTAGAGGTGAAATGTGCAGAATGAGACTATTTATTCTTTTCTACGTGCAGAATGAGACGAAATGTTCCTCTCTAAGTGGAGAATTAGATCGAACCTTCTACTCCAGGTGCAGAATAAGCTATATCATCCTATTCACGGAACCTGACATGCTAAAGGTCCTGGGGATTGATGCTGAAGTCTACAGAAGTCTCGGCCCTAAAATCGCGTCCCTGAAGTCAATGTGGACGGGACCTCCAGAATCGTGTGGGAGATTTAAAAGTGTCGA
>NC_051405.1:42623147-42623244 GCF_015228065.2 Penaeus monodon
AATAAAGAAACATAGCGGAGATGACAAGAAACACGTTTCTTGTCGCAAGAAAGAAGAATTTATATATATACACATCAGTTTGGGAACGGATATCCTC
>NC_051405.1:42623433-42624190 GCF_015228065.2 Penaeus monodon
AAATGCTACACGTGAGGATTAAAATATAAATCTACCTTCTCTCTCTGTGTTTCCTCTTTCCCTATATCATCTCACACACATACATTTGGCTTCGAACCTGCGTAAGATCCCCAACAATGCTTTACGGCCTGATTTCCCACCGAGGCCCTCTATCTTAACACTCAGCAGAAAAGATAAAAGGAGCTGACATAAAAGGCGTTTACGTCAAAGAAATTATCGGCTTGATAACAGCTTCCTCAAGATACTGAGGGTGTGGAATGAAGATTTGCGTCATACTGATATTATTTCCTGACTTACAGTATGCTTGCTGCTCTAAGTCAAAGATCATTTACAAAGCAGACCTGCTTTGACTAAGACAATATACTCAGTTAAGTCGTTGACACAGTCATATATATACTAGTGTTTATATTTGCTCAAGTTCCCCGTCTCATGCTTAATAACATGGCGTTCAGTCCCTTTAAAATTTTCCCCTGCTGACACTCCTCACTTTTTACGGCAAGGTGACTCGACTTTATTACCATGTAAACGAGACCAACGAACCGGTACAGGTAACATAATCTTTGACACTGATAATGAGATTACTTGTTGACATTCGCAGGGTCAAATGCAAACGTGCACGCTGACTCCAAGACCTTCGTCTATTGCGCAGTTTGCATCACGTGCCTGCACCTGACCCCTGGCACGCCCGCTCTCGTGACATGCGACAACATCATATCCTATTCCTGAGAGAGGCGTTCCCTATGGAGGAATCATATTT
>NC_051405.1:42624502-42624991 GCF_015228065.2 Penaeus monodon
GTTTTCCCTCTATAATCACTCTTTAATACCTTCTGTGCATTTCCCATTTTCTTCTTCCCAGACCGCACACATATAAAAAAAAAACTCTCCTAAGCTCGGTTTAAACACGTGTCTGGACCATAACATAAGTCTAAATAAAGATCATGAGACTAGCACGAAGGATGATTTTCTTACCCAGCCATTATTCAAGGTAAACTATGCTACCCCAAAATAACCCTTACCTTCATATCCTTGCTTATATAAACACAAATTCTTAAAGTTACTTCTATATCTCGACAGTTAAAGGTGTCGGTGAATAGTTGTCTTAAAATCGTAAATCTGTGTCACGAGCCTTCTCCGTCGCGTGTTCTTCCTCCTCCGTACAAAGTCATTTAAGAGTCAAGGCTGTCTTCTTTTGCCCTTGTCATTAAGACATTATAAAATAGCGTAGGGTGTGTTTCATTCACCTTCCTTTAAGTGAGTGACTGAAGGGTTAAAAAGAAAAGTTTT
>NC_051405.1:42625875-42626025 GCF_015228065.2 Penaeus monodon
TTCCCCGCACAAGGCGTCCTTGAGCTCCGACCAGAGAGGGAAGGGTGGGAGCGAATGCCTGGCTTCCCCCGCCCACACGCCCACGCGCCTTCTGCCACGACCTAGACCCGCCCATTCCCAGACGGAGGCCAAAGACTATCTAAAAGTCTC
>NC_051405.1:42626505-42627210 GCF_015228065.2 Penaeus monodon
TGTGGGCAAAGGGATTACCTTTAATCTTCTTTATCCTTTACTTATTTCTCCTTTCCCCCCTAGCTTTATCTTCTCCTCACTTTCTCGTTTTCTCCCCTTCCTTGGTCCATGGTTCCTTTCTCTTTTTCCTTCCCTTTCTATTCTCTTTCCTCTTTTTTCTTTTTTTTTTTTCTTTTCTTTACATTTCTTCTTCTTCTTTTCCTCCTCTTTCCTTTCCTTTTCTTCTTTCTTTCCCTCTTTCTTTTTCCTTTCCTCTCTCTTTCTCCTCTCCTTTCCTCTTCTCTTCTCTTCTCCTCCCTTCTCCCTTTTTTCTCCCTTTCTTTCCTTCTTCTCTCCCCTCTTTCATCCTTCTCCTCTTTCCTCCCACCTCCCTTTCCCTTCTCTCTCTTCTCTCCCTCTTTCTTCCTTTCCCCTTCCTTCCTCCCTTTCCCTTTTCTCTCTCTTCTCTCCCCTCTTTCTTCATTTCCCCTTCCTTCCTCCCTTTCCCTTCTCTCTCTTCTCTCCCATCTTTCTTCATTTTCCCCTTCCTTCCTCTCTTTCCCTCCTCTCTTCCTTCCCCTCTGCCTGTGTCCCTAAATTATCCGAATTTCCCGTGGTCCTCCTTACTAGCTGTTAACAGTAGCCATGGGAGCAGCGCCTACTAGTAACAGGATTAAGAATGCTTTGGGGCTATTAGGCTATTGCGATGTGACTGTGGTAGTGGCG
>NC_051405.1:42627348-42627431 GCF_015228065.2 Penaeus monodon
GCTATTACTATTGTTGTGTTGTGTGTAGTAGAATAGCAGTTGACGTACGAAGGGTTGTGGCAACAGCAATTTAATTAATGACA
>NC_051405.1:42627618-42628472 GCF_015228065.2 Penaeus monodon
GAGAGTTACCAGGAAGAGCAAAACTTTCCCACTTGCAATCAGAGCTACGTTATCAATTTAAGATGTGCTGAATGCAAAATACTTTTCCTCAAGTTTGTAACGAGAAACATTATGTGGTTATCATATTCCAAGAAAGTATAATAACAGGCTATTTCTCAGATAAGACTATGAACATGCAGGGAAGTGAAAAGACGAGGAAACTAAAGGAGAAACGCAAGAAGATAAAGAAGGAAATACCATAAACTCACGATAACATGAGAAACAGCAAAGGGATGTAAATATTTTTTTTGTATGAAACATGACTACTGATTTATGTTAATTTCTCGTGTTGACTTAGGCCCCTCGAGAGTCGGTAGAGTTTCACATACAGCGGGGAAGAGGGCCCGTGACAGCGCATAAGACTTCCCTTTACCCTCACCCTAATTCCCCTTTCTCTGTTTCCTCTCACCCTCCTTCTCACCCTCCTTCCCCTTTCTCTGTTTCCTCTCACCCTCCTTCTCACCCTCCTTCCCTTCTCTGTTTCTCTCGCCCTCCTTCTCTTCTCTCTGTTTCTTCTCACCCCCTCTCTCAACCACTTTCTCCTCTCTCTGTTCTCTACCTTCATTCCTCTCTCTCTGTTTCCCTTACCCCCTTCCCTCTTCTCTCCTCTCTCTCCCCTCCTCCTCTTCTCTCTGTCTCCCTTCTCCCTCCTTTCTCCCTCTCCCTACTTTCCCTCTCCCTCACCCTCTTCCCCTCTCCTCTCCCCCCCATTCCCCTGTCACTGTCACCATCTTGGGATAACCAGCGTTCTGGAATTATCGCTACGCAGTCGAGAGTAAATCATGGTGAAGGAGGAAAGTGCTCCGAG
Source organism: Penaeus monodon (assembly GCF_015228065.2). NCBI lineage: Eukaryota > Metazoa > Arthropoda > Malacostraca > Decapoda > Penaeidae > Penaeus > Penaeus monodon. The sequence continues at coordinate 42,628,466 of NC_051405.1, forward strand.
CGGAAGT
>NC_051405.1:42628678-42629464 GCF_015228065.2 Penaeus monodon
TTATGCGGAGGATAATATAGGAACGGTCAGGTTCACAGCACATACTGAGACACGATAATTAAAAAAAAAAAAATGGAAGAAAGGAAAACGAAAAAAAAAAAATTGGAAGAATAAAAGACAATGAAAAAAAGAGAAAAAAAAATGAGAAAAATTGGAAGAAAGAAAAATTAAAAATGAGAAAAAAAATAAATAAAAATTGGAGGAAGACAGGACAATAAAAAGAAAGAAAGAAAAAAAAGAGAGAAAAATTGGACGAAGGAAGCAAAATAAAAAAGAAGGAAAAAAAAGAGAAAAATTGGAGGAAAGAAAAGAAAAAAGAAAAAAGTGAGAAGAATTAGACGAAGGAAGGGAAATAAAAAAGAAGAAAAAAATGAGAAAAATTGGAGGAAGGAAAAGAAAAAAGAAAAAAAATGAGAAGAATTAGACGAAGGAAGGAAATAAAAAAGAAGAAAAAATTTAGAAGAATTGGAGGAAGGAAAAGAAAAAAAGAAAAAATTGAGAAGAATTAGACGAAGGAAGGAAAATAAAAAGGAAGAAAAAATTGAGAAGAATTGGAGGAAGACAGGAGGAGAATGGCGACGTCTCGGGCCGGAACCTCGCCACTTGAGCATCCATCTTACTTCTCTCCATCCCTGTAAGCCGTTTTTATGTCCCTCTGTGTATCCGTTTCTGGGGTTTTATGTCTATCCATTCCGTCGCTTTCCAGGGTACCATTTATATTAATACAAGCCGTGTATCTTCCTGTCGTTGGGCTTACAGTCCTCCATTACGTGGGTCCTTGCTTGT
>NC_051405.1:42629483-42629630 GCF_015228065.2 Penaeus monodon
AAGCGTTTTCTCTGTCGCAGCTTTAATTCCCGTTTCTCAACGCTTGAAGCTTTGCATTGCTGCAGTACAACGTCTAGAGACTACTGTGCATGCAGGAACCGAAGGCGGAAATGCAGACAGCGTTTGAGTGTGGAAGAGAAGATGGCC
>NC_051405.1:42629675-42629883 GCF_015228065.2 Penaeus monodon
GGAGTGCCAAGACCGGGGGGGGGGGACATGGTCCTCGTAATCGACCTCTTGGCCAATAAAATAACTTCCCTCCTCCACCATTATGTGAGTATCTTCGTTAGTGACTGGAATAATGAACCTTACTGCTTGATTGCGGCTGGCCCTTTGTCCCGAGGCTCAAGTCGTTGCGCGATCAATGCTGCTGATGATATCGACTCCGGACCCTCTC
>NC_051405.1:42630085-42630247 GCF_015228065.2 Penaeus monodon
TTCAGTCCTGCCTCATGTCTCCGCCATTCCGCTTTAACTTGTTCTTGCTCTCAACGGGTGTAACCGATATATGGATGCGCTCTCTCTCGAGGCTTCCGAGCGTGCCGTCGACCGACCGAACGGACGATTCCCGAACGGACGAGTCGAAGCCTCGGACGAGTC
>NC_051405.1:42630490-42630638 GCF_015228065.2 Penaeus monodon
TGCTGTGTCAGGTCCTTAAACAAAACGGATAAAAATGCGAAAATATATATATATTTCTTTTTTATCTTACGTGTTCTTAATCCGCGAATAATTTTCCATGATAGAATTTTGATTTTGCCATCGTTACTGTTAGTTTAGAAGTGGTAGG
>NC_051405.1:42631093-42631354 GCF_015228065.2 Penaeus monodon
ACGTATCTTTAACGTAAAAAAAAGACAAACCCACGCACATATGAATATGCAAAAGAAAATTATACAATCAAACCGTTAGGAAAATCTCGCAAACGGAAAAAGACACGCAGAAGCAACGACAAAAGGTCTATGCAAATCACAGGCTTTTCACTCAGCTGGAGGAAGTCGAAAGCGTTTAGAATTTCCTGAAATTTCCATAAAGCGAGGGTCATACGACGACGGGTGGATGAGTGGATGAGCTGGGTTCAGCCTGCTACTCGA
>NC_051405.1:42631623-42632259 GCF_015228065.2 Penaeus monodon
AAACAAACAGAGAAACAGAGAGAATGAATCAGAGGAAGACACACAGAGGAGGCGACCCGAGCAGCTGGTTCGCCAATAGCCTTTTGACGTCACACACTCAGCTGACGTATCCGCAACGACCCCGCACATCATTCATACGGCCTAGAGTGCGGACGCGGCTGTGGTCGTACCCGCGTGGATAGCAAGAAGGAAAGACGGAGGGGGTGGGTATGTGGGTAGTTGGGTGGATAGGGATTAGTGTAGTTGGTATTGGGTTCGGTTAAGAGGGGTTTGGGATAAGGTGGGGTGGGGAATACGTAAGGTGGGTCGACAACAGAAAAGGTGGGATGGCAACAGAAAAGGTGGGTCGGCAACAGAAAAGGTGGGTCGCCAACAGAAAAGGTGGGTCGCAACAGAAAAGGTGGGTCGCAACAGAAAAGGTGGGTCGCAACAGAAAAGGTGGGTCGACAACAGAAAAGGTGGGTCGACAACAGAAAAGGTGGGTCGGCAACAGAAAAGGTGGGTCGCCAACAGAAAAGGTGGGTCGCCAACAGAAAAGGTGGGTCGCCAACAGAAAAGGTGGGTAATTAGTAAGAGGCAGGTGGGGACGTGGGGTGGGCGGCCCCTGGGTAACAGTTGACAAGGAGTTGAATGAGG
>NC_051405.1:42632945-42633107 GCF_015228065.2 Penaeus monodon
CTTAACGTCACACACACCTCCTTGGTTTTGGTTTCAGTACTTTACCCACGACACTTGCTTTCTTGTTTACGTTTTGGAGTCTTTGTCACTCGCTCACGTACCTGCAAAGAGTAAGAAAGAAAATTAATACCGGGTTGATATGAAACAAAAGCTAACATATTC
>NC_051405.1:42634017-42636492 GCF_015228065.2 Penaeus monodon
CGTTTTAGCGGTGCAGTAATATTCTTCGTTCTGTGCAGTATGCGTGTTCTGTGATCGTCGTCTTGCGTTACGAATGTACGCACAGTGTGCCTGTGCTTCGCGTGCATGTGTTCTTATTGAACGAGCGCTTGTCAGAACTATTCCACCGCAGAAATGTCTTAAACCTGTTTCGTTACCCAAAACCCAACGTGCCCTCCTCCTCCCCGCCACGTTTTTATCGTCAAGGACGCTCACCTTTCACCCCGCCTTCTTGACGTGTTTCGTCCCGCCCAAAACGGCACCCGCTGACACCCATCCTCCCTCACCCCCGCCCTCACTCCACCAGCGAACCAAACCACATTTTCCCACATCTGCGAAAAGGTACTACAAGCTATCATTATGTCTCTGATTATGTAAAGACCGCCATGGGTTTGGGTGAGTCCCCAGGTTTATTAAGGGGATAAAGCTTTACAACAAAATACGTACTTAAGGAAACTAGTTATATACCCCGAGCTAATTTACTTAACAGTTGAAGAAGGTTAAAATCATTTTCTTCGCTGGCATATTCCTTCTCTGGTTGACATATAGGTTTGTGTTGCATAATTAGGTTCGAGTTAATGATGGGTCAAGAGGCTGGTAAGTAAATGCGATGGCTGGTGGCGTAGAGGATATTAATGTTAATCTTATCGCCAGTAAGCGAAATGCTTCACTGAAGTAGATGGACGCTGTCGGGAATCGAGGTTATGAAGCCAACGAGCATGAATCGGTAACAGTGAGAGAGCAGACTGTTAAGTTCGCCTCAAAGAGCGTCAATAATGTACTGTACATCCTCTGTTATTAATCTCCTCCCAGATAAAACAAACGCGTCACGGGGTACGCGGGTGGACTATTTTTTTCTATAGTCGTTCGTCCAAATTCAGAAAGCGCACCCTTCTTTTCCCTTGTATAATATCAACGCAAACTAGTATTGGGGAAAAGTAACAAAAGCGGTATTAATTTTGCCACGTGACATATGAAACATTATTGAACACGCCCTGCCAGAGGACACCCGGGGACACAGTACGTCAGTACACTCTCACACTCACAACTGTTCTAGCGGTTAACGGTAACTACAGCTGACGTCACGATGACGTCAGCAACCCTCCTTCCTCCGACGACTTGGCATACAGGCGAGCGAAACACAGCCATGCCACGAGATATGTCAAATTTAAACTATGGGCCCGCAAATGTTCAGCGTGAAATGTCTCATGTCAAAAGGTACGCCTGTGTTTTCATTTCCCGGGAGTGCGTTCGTTACTTCAGAGGACAGTTCGGGGCTGCAACGAGGACGCGATTTGTTCTAAGCGCTGGCAACGCTGAGGCCAGGGTTGAGAGCGCAGTGCCCACGGGCTGGGACGAGCCAATCCAGAGCTTACAGGCATTCAGCATAATTCGTACATTACGTTAGAATTGGATGAAATCACGCAAAGAAAGTCTTGCGGAGAGAATCATCAGAGCGTGAATTTTGTTGCTGTTCTGGATTTTATTAATAGATTTGGATAAACCTACAAGTTGTGTCTCTGAACGCAAGTGTACGAACGGTTACAGTAGCTTAGCCCGACCTTATGCTCGCGACGGTCGTTTTGTTTGTTAACTCGTCCCAAACATGGTTTAATTTATGCGCATGTGGGTGTATGGTGAAAGTTTTCCTAAATGAATCAGAAGGTGCGTGCGTAAGCAAAAATAAAGTCTCCACGAAGAGCTATTCATCCTCGCCATAACACTCATTTCCTGGATTCTATTTATAGCACGTCGAATGTAAAAATGGTCACGTAATCCTTGCCTCTTGTGTCAAGCCACGTCCGTCACCTGGCTCTAGGGAGGAGACGAGAGAACGGAAAAAGGCTATAATTAGATCAACACCATCAAAGCCTTTACTATTTAAAGCAGATCAGTGTAATAAAAGGTTTTTTTTTTAGAAAAAGCAAAACTTATCATAATCCAATGAGATGTGACGCGGAGCACGTACGTCGCCAAGACCTTCCGGTGAACGAAGGAAAATCCTGCAACAAGAAGGAAATACAGCGCAGGACAGAACCCGCTGTGGGGTTGACCCCACCCTATCCCCCACCCCCGACTCCACCAGACGATATCAACAATATAACCATAGTTAGATGATGACGGAATAGAGAATAAATAGAGGGGAATGAGCTAACGTAAACGCTATAATAGAGTATTGTGTAACAGGCTTCGAACAGTAAAAAGAGCACAAAACCCGACCTTGCTCTCTCTCTCTCCGCTAGACCACTCTGGCGCTCGGGGTCGGGTTAGCGCGCGAAACTGCCATTCCGGACGATTATGTGAAAGTAAAATATTCTTCGTGCTTTTGCCTGATATTGACATCTTGTTACACCATATGCCTGTTGCATTCCCATAGTTGATCTTCACAAAGAATCTCTGCAGCGGTACTGCATGACCAGTAAGACCGTTGTGGTCTTCCGTGCCAATCGGAACTAG
>NC_051405.1:42637136-42637340 GCF_015228065.2 Penaeus monodon
GTCAAAGCAGCAATGCAAAAGTGAGTTGGCATTGCAGTATTCCTTCCAATGATTTTAGGTTTTGCACAAAGGTCAAAAGTATTAAAAACGACACCATTCCGCCCAAGCTTTGCAATTGCATACCTCCTTTCAACAGGCTAGCTTCCACTTCACCTGTTCAGGACGAAAGAAGAGGAAAAAAAGTGCCGCTAAGACTTAGGCATG
>NC_051405.1:42637904-42638310 GCF_015228065.2 Penaeus monodon
TCGAAACAAGCAACCTTCCTCTATCGAGAAAGCCAGAACTCCTGAACAGGTAAGCGGCCACCGACATTCCTGACTAAAAGATGTTGAAAGTAGATATAATAATACCAACGTTAATCCAGAAGTGAAGAGAATGAAGGATACGTATCTCTATGTTTGCGTCCGTTCCTAAAGTGCAGAGATTGTTGTTAATATTGACTTAACTAAGTGCCCCAGCTTCAATTCGTCATGCCCATCTATGCGCCACGTGTTAACCCGGCCGGAATAGTGGGGATAAATCAGTTTTTTTTGTTTACGTGCAGGTAAATTGACCAGGTTTCCTCTTGGCTCTCCTCTCTACTTGGCCTATCATTCTCGCAGACAGGTATGTCTTACTTTTTCTCTTTTCTTTACTTTTACCTGACGGTTC
>NC_051405.1:42639094-42639811 GCF_015228065.2 Penaeus monodon
ATCACATCACGTATAAAACAGAATATGAATTCGAAAATCCACGTAAAATATTCCCCATTGGCACCTATAAATCTTTTCACCGCTGCCTATTCGCTTAATTTAGTAAACAAGCAAACACAGGTTACGGGCGAAGTCTTCGAGAATAACTGTTATAAATTTCCATCTCTCCTCCTTTCACTTGATCCATTTATATCACTGTAATCTCATCTAGAACAACATAATTCCAACCACAAGCTGTCTAACAATTCCGAACGAAACACACTGGAAGAAAAAAAAACGGGAAATATATGCAACACCGTCGTCGTATTGAGAAGAAATAACAATGGAAATTTCAAATGTAATACGTGGGCGGTAAAAATCATCGCTTAACACCCCCCGCCCCCCTTGAGGAGGATGTGATAGAAAATGCTCGAGGAAAGTTTCATTCATAACCCCGCATGGGTCAAGACAATGCTCACCGCCTTCATATTGTTTTCCATTTTTTTTCTTCTTTTTCTTAAAGATATGTATCTATTCTTGGTTTTGTTTTGTTTTTCCTATTTTGAATAATATATATGTCATTTTTTTCATCTCTTTTTCTTTTCTTTTGCACCGTATTTGCTGATATTGCGATCGACGAAAGTTTCCTTAGATGTGAACCAAGGGAAAGATTAGAAAGAGATCGAGAGCTAAAGGTCACGTGCAAGCGGCAGATGGCAGTGTGACCGCGTGACGTCA
>NC_051405.1:42639908-42639977 GCF_015228065.2 Penaeus monodon
GCGCCTTGGTTCCCTTACTTTCTTCTTCCTTTGAAGGAGCGGCGGCTAAATGAGGACCGCGGGCGTGTC
>NC_051405.1:42640411-42641325 GCF_015228065.2 Penaeus monodon
CTAGCTAAACACCAAACCTCTATCAGCGAATGACACCAGACAACCACACTGTGTTCCGTGGAGGTTTAAATAACTTCGAAATACCAGTGACGAAGCAAGTAATACTTTCATCCAAGCAGTGACAACCAAAATACATGAAATCCACACTGAAATAAATCCTCCCCATGTCTTCACTGTCGCTCAATTGAAGGACCAGAGAGAGATCATGAACAAACCCAACTATGATAAAGAAATACCCTCAGAAAAAAATTAGGTGAAACTGTTACATCTTCAGTGGAATGATATGTAATCCTGACGAAGATATATCACCGATATACCTTTACCCGTTACGTATCATTTCGTTCTAAGTAATACAACTGCTTCATTTATAATTTTCCTCGAGAGAGATACATAGATACAACGAGAGAGATACATAGATACAACGACAAACGGCAGGACAGAAAAGAAGGATCCGTTGTATGAAGGAACATGAAGAAGCATCTCCTGGTGTGGGTCTCGTGCGGGTACCACTGCGAGGCATAAGACAGAAGCAAGTGAAGGCCGAGGAATCAGACGAAGCGAAGACAAGAAACAGACAGACATAATCCGTGTGCGAATCTTTTAATTACGTAATTGTGTTCCGACAGACTGGCGACATACGAGAGATTCCTTTGCGCAAGACCACGCGTTGGGGAGGCTGTCGTGGGCGCGAAGGAGGTTTAGTGTAGGGTTATACGAAGGGGAAGGGAGAGGGGGAGCAATGGGCGGGAGTGGGGGGCGGGGTGTAGGGGCGGTCGCCTGGCACGGCACTCAACCTGGCGGAAGTCCTCGGGATGCGTGACGTCACAGGCAAACCGTGTTTTGAAATCTTCTCGGAGAGATAATAAACATCAAGGCGAGAAGACACAGAAGTCCGGTCCGCACGCCGTCCCCGC
>NC_051405.1:42641352-42642273 GCF_015228065.2 Penaeus monodon
TCCACGCCCTACCCTGTGCCATAATACGAAGGGCTACTCCTTAATCCAACGGCACACTGCAACCCAACATGCCACCCACGGCGAGATGCTACGAGAGAGAGAAAAAAAATGTCGAAAAAGTAAATATCCAGCTGTCGAAGGAACTACAGAGTGAGGCTGGGAATGTGCAGGATTAGAGAGTAGCGATGTGGACATGAGGATATCGTGGCAGAAGCGCAATTGCAGGTGAGGGAGGGATGAGGCAGGGGACGGGGAGAAGGGTCACGGGAGATATGTAGGGGCAATACCATACTTAGTAATAGCCATAGGGGAAGAATTGCTGGGTGACAGCTGCCGAGGGTGACGTACAGCAGATGTGGGTTAGGCTAAAGGGTGAGTAGTTAAGGGATAAATGCAGCCCAGTAATTTAGCCTTAAGGGATTAAACGAAAGTCAAAACGTCGGGCGTTTTAACAACCGGGATCTCAGAAGGCACGGCGGCACTGTCACTGTTGGCATCAGCTGATTGCGCTCCTCACAATCAAGGGATAAAGTTTTTAGCACGTTTCTTATATTGATATATAGTTACTACACCGTCTGCCGTATCTATATTTCCACCATCTTTGTCCTTTATTTATACCACGTCTCTCTCTGTACGTCTAATTAGATGCAATTTCGTCCAAGTAAAGTCAAGAGCCTCGATCATTCACGCAGTATTCTTCACATTTAAGATTTATTTACGTAAGGTTTTATCCTTATTAAAATATGATGAGGCACTTATTAATGAGTATTCTCTTACGTCTTCACGCACAACACTTTCCTTGTAGAAAACACACTCCAGGACTGATTCATTGACGGTCGGTTGAATCATCCACTCACATAAACAAATATATTATTTATTTACTCTAAGCTTTTCTCAGTGATATTACAGATGATCTCAGGG
>NC_051405.1:42642698-42642804 GCF_015228065.2 Penaeus monodon
CCACGTTCACCTTGACTGCCAAAGAAAAATTATTCCACGCACATCGTAGTCCTTTAGAAGCTGAAGGCTTGCGCAAACACACACGTTGTTTGTTTCCCGCGAACCC
>NC_051405.1:42643334-42643460 GCF_015228065.2 Penaeus monodon
GGCTGAGCAACCGGAGCCGTGACACGGTCTGGTTGTGACGTCATGATGTTGGCTCTAAGAAGACTAACAAGGAAATGTGACTACGTTTTATCATCAATAATATCCTTACAAGCAACTGGCTTATCT
>NC_051405.1:42643905-42644144 GCF_015228065.2 Penaeus monodon
ACTGCAGGATGACAAAAGAAGAGAGATGAGAGGATGCTGGAGGGCAAGCTGAGCACTGTATGAGGTCAAGGCAGGTCATAGGTTAAGAGGGGGTTAACACGGTCGAGGTCTATAGCATTGGCGAAAATAGGCCTGAGTGTAATGAAGAGGCGTTTGCAAGGCCGTGTTATTAAACAGGATGGTTTGCATGGGGTTTCCGGTATTGTTCCTTGAATTCTCGAAGATTTGTTGCATTTCAA
>NC_051405.1:42644236-42644534 GCF_015228065.2 Penaeus monodon
TTTGTCTTATATGAATTTGTATTAGATTTATTTCGTCTCGAATTTGATTAATTCTCTTTGACCAAATTTCCTATTCGTTTATTTTCATTTTATCTAATTCTGTATTTACTCTATTCCCCTAATTCCGTATTTAATTTACTAAATATATCCCGTGTTTGGTTCCATCGTTTTCCCCCCCCCCCTCCCACCAGAAAAAAAGAGAATCATTAACGTCAACAACCATTAAGAAAATTCATTTGTCTCTTCTTATTCGAGCTCCATTCATGACACAGTTTCAATGTTTCTCGAAATTTCACAC
>NC_051405.1:42644560-42644743 GCF_015228065.2 Penaeus monodon
AACAAAATAATTCTCCATTTGTATCTCGAAAAGCATCCTGTAAAAGGAGAGATCACTCTCACTCTAGACCAAAAAAATAAAAAATAAATGTGTTTTTCCAATCCATATCCACACCTTCACAACAGCGATTAATTTTACGACTGAGAGCCAGAAACAGAGAAATAACTGACCTGAATTGCGAGA
>NC_051405.1:42644764-42645096 GCF_015228065.2 Penaeus monodon
GCACCTCGTAGAGTTGGTACAAGGGAGGTGAGTAAAGAGAGGTGGGTAAAAGGAGGTTGTACCCACTGTCCCAGAGTGAGTAAAGAGAGGTCGTACCCATGGTGAGTGAAGTGAGGACGTACCCATGGTTAAGTAAAATGAGGTCATGTCCCAGGATGAGAAAAGTGAGGTCGTATCCTATGGTGAGTAAAAGGAAGGTCGTACCCATGATGAGTAAGGGGAGGTCGTACCCACTGTGAATAAAGAAAGGTCGTGTCCCAGGGTGAGTAAAGGAAAACCGTGTCCCACTGTGAGTAAAGATCTCAGATAGATATACATGTGACTCAGTATTT
>NC_051405.1:42645470-42646558 GCF_015228065.2 Penaeus monodon
CCGATCTCTCCACTTGACTGACAACGAACGAATTTACAGCACACATAATGTATGTAACGAAACATAACATGCTTCAGGTCTATACCAAGGAAATAACTTCTAGCTCGCATAATTTCTAGAGAGACAAAGTCATAAGCTATTGAGAACTAGTGACGATCTAGCTTTGACATTTCCTACTAAAGTCTAAAGGCGTCTCTCATTTAATTCATTTCAGGGGTGTAATACGCTTTATAAGAATTGTGACATCATCCCTGAAATCTAATCATATACACACATACAAGAAATGCTTTCCCAAAAGATAACGTTTTTTTAAATTGCTATGTTATTAGACTGAGCGATTCACATACTCGAATAAGAGTAAATATTTATCATTTTCCGTGTGTTATCATCAAGAGATACGATATACCCCTAGCAAGAACTTTCATTCTTAAGCTTTCACGAAAGACGTCATAGGTATCAAGCGTTCTTCGAAGTTTTAAACTGAGATAATGAACCGTTTATTCAGAATAATGCCCATTTCATAAGCCTGTTGATCCGATTCTCAACCTGGACGAAACGCTGTGAAATCGTATGCTATATTTCAAAATGTATGATGTTCTTTTATTTCCCTTTTTTGTAAAGGGGGGGAAGGGGGTCATACAAAATTCATAATGTACTGGAATATATATCTTCTTAATTAAGCTTTCAATATACTTTTTCGTCTATACACTTCTAGTTAATGATATACGTAAAGCTACCGTTTTTACGTTTTAAAAGAAGATCCACGGTGTTGACAGATAAAGAATACTGTGAAGCCTCTAGTTATTTTCCAATTCTATATATTTTACTATCTTCAGGCTATATATAATACGATCTGATACATCAAAGACGAATACAATCTGCTTATATAACTACAAAACCTTTTCCAGATCATGTTCGTAGTTTTTTCTTTCTACAAGCCTGGATAAAGAAATTCAGAATATGCGTTTGATAAAGCATATATGTTGTTAAAAACGCTTTCCTTTGTATAAGCTGTGGAGAAGACCTACATAAGAAGGTCTGTGTAACTTCTCTTGACAACACGTAAAGTACTTTTAAGTAATATAAAT
>NC_051405.1:42646823-42647090 GCF_015228065.2 Penaeus monodon
CCGAAGCATCTCCATCTCCGCCGTCAGAATCCACAATCACCTTGTAATCCCGTGGCTTCTTCGCTGGCCAGTGACCTCCGCCGTGCTCGCTCGCTCGCTGTGAATAGGCGCTGTCCTTGGCCCTGCTCAAAAGGACGGCTCATAGAATCCCGTCTTCCTATGCTCTCCGCTTACCCTTTTACCGCGTCTGGAGAGGAGAGGAGAGGCGAGCAATATTTCGCTTGTCTGTTGGTGTGAGGAGGATGGCGCGGGTTTATTCTTCCTTGA
>NC_051405.1:42647494-42648103 GCF_015228065.2 Penaeus monodon
CCTCAAGCAAGAAACTGCCGTGCCATTTCCCACCGCATATATTCACCAACAAAAGGGTACACGGAAGGACTCGGCGCGAGATGGCAGGAGCGATTGGCCCGCCGTGAGCACCCGACCGCGGCCTCGAGGACCCGCACCTCCGCGCCATCCCTCGTGGTCTTCGGCTTCATCGTCAAATCGCCACTTGGCAAGGGCTCACGACGATTCTTAATTAAGCTTTTAATATCGAATGTCTCCGAGTGCTTGAGATTTCCCATGACGCAAGAGCGCCGAGGAGGAGAATCAAACGCGATTGAACCTCTCGAAGAATCGACTTGGTTCAGGCCGCGCGCTCTCCGGGAGAACACTCGGACTCTTTCGCAAGTCCGTGAACCAGTCACGAACCCGGAGTCGAACAGTCGACTCACAGTCTCCCCACACAGCCTATTGTCTCTCTTCCGAGGGCATCATTAATAAGGCCGATTTTTTCACGTCATACATAGGGCGAGACGACCTTACGAGGGTCCCGCATCACATGCCATTGTGTCCACGCCAGGCAACCAAAGCTGCCGAAACTGTGTCAAGGTCGGCGGTGCTGGCTCCCGTGGCTCCCCCCCCCCCCTCCTCTTC
>NC_051405.1:42648185-42648521 GCF_015228065.2 Penaeus monodon
TCCTTCTTCTCTCCCTTCCTGTGTCCTCGTACTCCTCCCCTTCTCATTCTCTTTCCTCCCTCTCTCCCTTCCTGTGCTCTTTCCCCCCTTCTCTCTCTCTCTTTCCTCCCTGTCTCCCTTCCTGTGCCCTAGTGCCCCTCCCTCTCCCCCACCATACCCTCCCCCTCGCCATCAACTAGTCGAGCAGGCGTTCGAAACAGGTTCTTTCGAGAAATCGCTGGGTCGAGACACTTACTCGCACAGTACCTATAAAACACTAATGAGACGTCCTTGGTGGCAGCAGCTGAGATATCTATTACAAAACGGGTCTAGCACGTACCTGACAAGCTGGATAAC
>NC_051405.1:42648672-42649141 GCF_015228065.2 Penaeus monodon
TGCCAAGGCAGAAACGGAATTGGGAAACAGTAGGAAAGAAAAAAAAACACGCGCACACACAAAAAATTAAACAGACGATGGGAAAGAATAAAGAGGTCCGGGAAGGAAACCAAAAAAAAAAAATCGATGAGGAAGAGATAGAGAAATTGTGAGGAAAGCAAGACCAGTCGAAGGTAAAGTGAAACGATGGTGGGTTCACGTTACCAACAACCACAGCTCACGGTCCTTTGCAAATACATGTCCTTGGCCTTAGTATTCAGTGTTTTCCTGTGGTAAGTCCCTGTGTTTTTTTGTTTTTTTTGTCGTTTCGAAAGACTTTGATACAGTTTCTGAGAAGCCAAAGGGAATCTTTCAACGATGAAGAATATATTACTGATGTACCTAATTTGACCTCGTAACATGCAACATTCTAACATTTTTTTTTTTTTACGATAAGATGTCTCCAGTTGCCTACATCAGTCTCCCTGTC
>NC_051405.1:42649199-42649386 GCF_015228065.2 Penaeus monodon
GCGTCTTTCTATAGACTGAAGACTAGAGGTGCATGTTAGTGAGAGTAATTTTGATAAACATACAATAGCGAGGTTCTGGATGGCAGTATGGATGATTAGTATATTCATAAATCAACTACCAATCAGTTGTTTATATAATTGTATAATTGACTAATTGCATAAAAAGGTTTATTAAACAGATGGGTTC
>NC_051405.1:42649794-42649872 GCF_015228065.2 Penaeus monodon
TACTTATTTTTTTTTAGTATCACTTCCTTTCTTTCATCTAGTTCCACAAACCCTTCATTCTCTGACTTATTTACTCAT
>NC_051405.1:42650043-42650481 GCF_015228065.2 Penaeus monodon
AAGTGACCGTATGTAGATACTGCATGTTTTTTTAATACGTGACTATCTCATAGCAACATACTGACGACTTCCTATTAATCAATAAAAAAGAAACACACTGCCATAAGCTCTCTTCCTTCTCTGTCTTAAAAGGACGCACGCGAACAACCCATCCTGCCTCTTCCTCCTTCCCTTAATTACCCCACACACTTACCCTTTCCCCTCTCTTCACTTCTCCTTCCCTTTCCCCTTCTCCCCTCTTTCCCTTCTCCCCTCTTTCCCTTTTCCCCTTTTCCTCTTTTCCCCTTTTCCCATCTCCCTCCTCATCCTACTTGCTAAACCTCTCCTTCCCTCTGATCTTCCCCTCACCCCCCCCCCTCATCTCCCCACCCCTCACCCTCACCCCCCGGCTCCACCCGCACGTACCGGCACAGCAGGTTACACTGGGTGGCCGTGGTA
>NC_051405.1:42650851-42651051 GCF_015228065.2 Penaeus monodon
TGACGTCATACCTTCGGCTGATAAAGCTCTGATAACATGAGTGGGAGGTCATGACTCATTATCATGTCAGTTCACTATCTGCTGATGCTTTTATTGGGAAGGCGATTGGCATAAAAGAGCACAGAGATTGCATATCAATACTGATACGTCATTTCATTTGCACAGTTGAACAGATTGTTGACTCGAAGATTTAACTTAGG
>NC_051405.1:42651085-42651260 GCF_015228065.2 Penaeus monodon
GGGCCAGAAAGCCATAAAATAAGGTACTTTGATAAGGAATAATTTGTCTCACGAGAGTTTTACCAACATTCAGGTGTCCTTTGACTAATGAGTTTTCTCAGAATAAGCGATATGATAAAATATTTTCAACGAGGCACCGATACCATATCAGTTATATCTAACTCTCTCTGTATGT
>NC_051405.1:42651388-42651740 GCF_015228065.2 Penaeus monodon
CGCTAAATTCCGCCACACATATGCGTCAGTCCTCAGGAGGCGAGTGTGAGTGCACGCGTACAGCTGAGCCTATCACTGCCATCAGGACAAGAAGTACATCCACATCGCCCTCTGCACACATCCCAAAGCAGATGAGTAAACATTCAGGACATCCTCAGAGCTGCCTTTGCAGACCGTGCCTCAATGTCACCGTGCCAGTGCCAAGCCGGCGGGAGAGCAGGCACCAGCAAGAAGTCCGTGCTGTGAAGGGTCATCAAGCTTGTTTACCCCCACGCCCGCACGCCCCTACGCGCTCACGCCTTTACTTTCGCATCATGAGTGAGCCGGCTAACCGGCCCCAGCGCCCACGACT
>NC_051405.1:42651862-42652254 GCF_015228065.2 Penaeus monodon
TCGAGAATAAGGTACGAGGAGAGAGCCTGCCTCATGGTGATGGCATCCGGAGATATGCCTAACACTGCCACTACAGTAAACATGCCGTTGCACTGGTCCATTTTACGTCAGCAGAAAAAAAAAGTTCACACACACGGACCGAACGAAACGCTCCGGTGCAGCCGCTGCAACACTTAGGCGGGCTAGGCCATTAGGAAGCCACCAGCCGACCTCTCTCGCAAGGGCTTCGTTTTGAGAGGAAGCACTTGGTGAAGCACTCGACGTCTCCGCGGCCGCCTTTACTAGGACCCCAGGAGATACATCACCTGACGACGTTCGTGACAGCTGCTACACTTACTCCTTATCACGGCTGACATAAGCGACCTCGTGCTTCAAGATAAATCTAAGGAGAT
>NC_051405.1:42652288-42652405 GCF_015228065.2 Penaeus monodon
TCGCGAAATACCCCATGAATGATTAAAATATGCGAGTCATCTCACTTTCCGGTAATCCCTAGCACTGTGTTTGTTTCATTCTGAATTTCGACTTACAGAAAAGGATTTTTTACTACC
>NC_051405.1:42652848-42654719 GCF_015228065.2 Penaeus monodon
GATATGGAGACAGAGACCAAAGAAGAGACTGACACACACACAATAAAAATAGAGAGAATGAAATAAAGGAAAAAAACACAGAACAGAGAGAGGAAGAAGAGAACGAACAGAGAAGAAAATGATAAGAAAGAGAAGATAGAGGAAGGGAACGACAAACAGTGATAAGAAAGAGAAGATAGAGGAAGAAGGGAACGACAAACAGTGATAAGAAAGAGAAGCAAGACCTTATCCTTCTCTCGCTGTCTTCAAGAACCCAAAAGCAGACAAGGGGAGGGTCGGCAGCCATTATGGTCTTTCGCGAAGAGTTCCTGAGCAACAGAAGGACCCGGATCCTGTCCGCTCTCTCCTCATGCCCTGACGCATCTTGCAACTGCCCTGCAACTGCCCTTAGCATCGCGGCCAAAAGATTTCTTGATTTCGTCCAACTTGCCAAAGGGACGTGGTGTTATTCAAGCTTGTGTATGTGCGTTGCTTCCTATTGACTGAAGATAGACATATCGAGACGACGAATTTCGTTATATATTTGGTTATTTTAGGGTTTTTTTCTTCTACTTGTATGTAAAATGTCGTTTTTTTTTTTATGTAACTGTCAAGTAAGAGGAAAATGGATAATGATTTCGTTCATATTATCCCTAACAATCATATGCTGTGTAGAAGTAATCACTTTCAAAAAATATTCTTGTTCATTTTGTTTCTCTTCTTTATCTATCCTATCTTTCCATTCTTTTATCTATCCCTGTCTTTCCATTTTTTATCTATCCCATTTTTCTCTTCTTTATCTATTCTCTATTTCCATTCTTTATTTATCCTATATTTTCATTCTTTATCTATCCTGTATCTCTATTCTTTATCTATCCTCTATTTCTATTCCTTTATCTATCCTATATTCCCATTCTTTATCGTTTACTTCCTATCTTCTTTATTCTATATCTATATTCCATTCTTTATCAGTCTTAATGTTTCTATTCTTTATCCTATCATCTATGTCTGTGTACCATAATCATTCTTTATCTATCATATTCCATTCTTATCACTTAATGTTCCTACTCTTCTTTATCTATCCTATATTCCCATTCTTTATCCACTTAATATTTCTATTCTTTTATCTATCCTATATCCATTCTTTATCCTTATTTCTATTTCTTACTATCCTATATTCATTCTTTATACTTAATGTTTCTACTCTTCTTTATCTATCCTATATTCCCATTCTTTATCTACTTAATGTTTCTACTCTTCTTTATCTATCCTATATTCCCATTCTTTATCCACTTAATGTTCCTATTCTTATCCACTTCATCCCGATGCAGGTGAACCCGGGTTCTAGAGACAATCCTATCCTTTAAACGGAAGACAAAGGATGTTGCAAAGACACATATCTGACGTCTTAACTGGTTGCATTTTGGCGTTTTTACATCTTCCTTCCGTCATCTTGGGGGAAGTTTTTTTTTTATGTACAAAAAGATCATGAAAAAAAAATGATGTGGTCCGAGGCTTCAGTTATAACTTATGTGCAATTATTTGTTTTAATGTCTGTGGGTTTTATTTCATACTCTTAGGGTAAAAGTATAAATATAAGGAAATGGCGAAGATACAAACACAAGGAGATGGCGAAAAATATAAACACAAGGAGATGGCGAAAATACAAACACAAGGAAATGGCGAAAAATATAAACACAAGGAGATGGCGAAAATACAAACACAAGGGAATGGCGAAAATAAACACACGAGAAAATCCCAAATTGCTTTTGAAAATTACTATTACGAGAAACACATTATAACTTGACTAATATTTGTCTAATCAGAGTTGGATGACTTTGGCGAAAATTAAGCAAACACCATATCAGGCGATGCGTCGATGGTGACACGCT
>NC_051405.1:42654788-42655408 GCF_015228065.2 Penaeus monodon
GAGACATGTAGGTGGTGAAACCGGGTACAAGAGTGCAATGTTTGCCGTATGTGTCATTCATTTGCGTCCGTGTCCCATTGTTTCGGTCACGTCTGGATCGCGCGTTCGCTCACGTTCCTCGACCGTGACCTTTGACCCTAGAGATACGACCTCATTCACCTTGCATGCCGGGAAACTCACGTTCGCCTTGGAAATACTACGCAAGGAAACGTGTCTAGCCAAAGCTACTTCGGCAGCGAGAGCAACAGACCGTTTCGTATTGGCCAAAAAGATGAGGAAAAGATCGAAAAGAACTGGTCTAGAGGTCCTTGTGTAAAACTCATCAGAATTGAGCGATATCACGCGACAGTTTTCACTGAATTTCGGGATATTTTCATTCCCTTTAGACCGCAGGTAACAGGATATAGTTCAGGCGTAGTTAATAACTACATATAAATTACCTATACATATTATCTATCAATGCATTCTGAGACTATAGAGCTGAGAGTCAAATAAAAATAATAAAGCTTTTATCCTTTACTGCCCCATCACGACAAAGCAACTGAAATGACAACATATTTCACGTTTGCGAAATATCCGCACACAAAAAAAAATTTCACCCTTTCTTTTAAAACACGAAA
>NC_051405.1:42655439-42655583 GCF_015228065.2 Penaeus monodon
AGAACTCGATAAGGATCTAAACGAAGGCTACTTAATTCGCGGCGGCCCATGAGGGTGAATATAAGTGGAGATGAGAGACAGACGAGATTCAAATTCCTCTCATATTTTTAGCATAGATGTTGGAGATATTAGAGTACACACATT
>NC_051405.1:42656689-42658457 GCF_015228065.2 Penaeus monodon
CATACGAAAATTAAATGGATAACATATTCAATATGAAATGGACCGATTGCTAAGTCCATGATACAGGTTTACTAATGCTGTTATAACTTTTTAAACTCCGCAGTACAACCCTGTTAAAACAAGGATAATCTATATATATATACGACAATTTGACCAAGAGACGATAACTGTGACAATATGATATCGAAGGACAAAGGCTAAAAAAACGAAAGAGCAACGTCACTCTAGCATTGTCATAGTCGCAGGTGAAATGTTTATAGGAGGGATATAAGGATTTGTAACAGCTCTGTACTTTTCACTTGCGAATGTTGCAAGGAACAGTTGCATATTCCATCCTTCGCGTACGCACACACACGTGATCTAAATTTCACGGTTCATTGGATCACTCAGCATTTCCGTTCATTCGTGTGGGTGAGTCATAATCAAGTGGTTTTGTAACAAATTTGTCCTGGTGAGGTTATTCCGCGTTCCCCTGGGTCTCGTAGAAAACGGGGTGCAGAGAATGTCCCACGGTCATTCCTTCAGAAGTAGAAAAAAAAAGTTTTAAAAGATTACAGGATTTGGAGAACGCTCGTGACCCGTAATAAGTTACTTTCCGAAGCCTCCCCCGAGACTTCTCACGGACCGGAAGTGTGAGGGGATGTGATGTCACGGCTTCAGAGGGGAAAGGGCGAAAGAAAACAGGGAATTCCCACGTTCTGCTACGACATGCCTTCATGATAGTGCTTCCGTTCTACTTAGCATATAGGATTCTCTCCATGCTAACCTTCCCCCTCCCCCCTCCTCGCTTGGTCCCCCAGACAGAGGTCGAAAAGTAAAAGCTCAGAATTCAACGCCTGACCTACTTCCACGCGCGCGGAGAAGTAAAAACACAGTCAACTTGTCCAGTCTCGCTGTTGTCCTTTACTAACAATCCATTTTTTTCCTTCCACATAAATCTCTGCAACATACAGAAGCAAGGAAGCGGGGAACTACGCTCGAAACGCTCCCTGGGAGATGGGAACGAAGCTACAGATAGACCCTTTGTGTCTTTCAGAAAGAAGACTCAGTCACGAGTGACAAATATACAAGACCATGAACTGGTGGCATTCCTTGGTTGAGTGTGTGTGCTTTTTACATACGCATGTGAGATTCTACGTGTATGCAAATCACATGTGCTATTTTCCGCGAAGAGAAGCGTGTGTTCTTTTTCCACAAAATCTTGCTACAAATCTAGTGCTAACCCTCGAATTTCGATCCTAATTTCGCCCTTGCAAGCCTAATCCAAAACTTTTATTCACTCCCAACGAAATCAAAGAATCGGCATTCATTCAACCCGGCCACGCCTAGTAAACACAGCGCCATTGTTTTGACTCAAAATAACCGGCTAGTCTTTCTTGTGAATGGTCTGACGTCATAGGGTTTTGGACGAACGATTCGTTGTACATCTGTGAGAGGCCTCGAGTCTAGAACCGGAAGTAGGAGTGCTTCGTAAGCTGTAAATGTATTGCAGTTTTTGTTGTTATCTTGCATCCGGCACGACACCGATGCGCAAAGCACTATGCAACTTTGTGTGTAATATGATATCAAAACAATTTGATTAACTTACATTTAACTCATCATATTACTTTCTGCAGTGTGTACACTGTGGTGAGCGCTCGACAACTTTTGTTTGGTTTTATAACTTATACACGATTATTACGTCATTTTTCATTCATTACGTAAATTCACCAACTTATTCATTCACTTTTTCATCATAACTTTAAAACGTGATCAAGAAGGACACCTT
>NC_051405.1:42658509-42658864 GCF_015228065.2 Penaeus monodon
CACTTTGTCACATGCCATCTTGAGCAGAATACTGCGCGTGTTTCTGGTGGCACAAGATAAGAACTTTGCGTCATAAGAGTTTATGGTTTAATTAAGAAGTTTGAGGCCACAGCGAGAGGGGCCAGCAAGGTTTGTCCTGACTCAAGTGATCAGTTAAGGGAGGAGTGTAACTTTACGTGGTGCAGAGTTTGTCTAATTGTTCATGTTATACGAGACAGAAAATAATACATTCACGTTGAACCTCCATCAAAACAAAATCTTAATTAATAAAGATAGAGATGAATATCGTGACAATCATGATAACTAAAAACTTAAACAAGAAATCTTTTCTCCGGCGAGTGAACAAAATCCTTAC
>NC_051405.1:42659805-42660315 GCF_015228065.2 Penaeus monodon
CTATCAACTGTACTTACGGAAAGTTTACGTGAATTCGCGGAAAAGGTAATATCACTTTAGCAAATGCCATTGTTTCCAAGAGACTAAGCTTCCGTGAAGGTCAGATTATTTAAGATATTCTGCATTCACGAGCCAAGCCTTTCGGGAACGCCGCGGTCTGGCCGAGAAAATGGTGAGTGTTTGAAATAATGATACAAAGGGGCGTGTGTGTGTGTATAATTAAATATTACTGGATGATACGTGTATTACAGAATGCTAAATAGGAATACAAAGGTGTGTGTGTGTGATGATCTGTTGCAACAAAGCGGTACGTGCAGAGAGACAGCCAATGGATCCCTCTACATTCAAATATATTTACGTAATGTATTAGACTACTTTCTACCGCGTTGTGTCGTAAACGTCTTCCTTTAGATAAGTACAGTACAATATGTCATTTCCTTTAGTCCCTTCTTAGAGGCAAATCATTTACATAATTCTCGACACTCAACACTATATATGCCCTTGAGGAGC
>NC_051405.1:42660813-42661741 GCF_015228065.2 Penaeus monodon
GTGCAGAAGACGAACACACGCATTCAAATACACGATGATACATCCCCGTGTATTATCTCCGTGTAATTATTTCTCCCATTCTGTCTCCCATTTTCTTTTCATACAATGGGGACTTACTGTGTATTGTGTGATCCTAATTCTCCACATGAAAAAGTTTCATTTCCTCACAGCTATAAGGGAGATTAGACTTTCGTAAATGCGTTTATTCTGTTCTTGTTGATATATACCATACAGTACGATATTTTTGGGATATAATGCGAGACGAAAATTAAGGATTTAAATGTTGAAAATAATACGAGTATTCTAAATATTTAGAATGAAGGGATTTTAAAAAAATAATAATACGCTCGGTATCGTCATTGTTGTTGCAAAATCCTTATTGCATTCCTTCTAACTGGATCCTGCAACGAAAATACCATTGCAAATTCTCATATTGCAAGTGGGCGAGCGTTCTTTCGTGACTGCGGCTACAAGTATTCACGAGAAGGAAAACACGCATGTTTACCTGTCTGTGTGTTTCTTTGTCTGTTTATACAATTACTCTATCACCAGACAGATAAAAGAAAGAGAAAAATATACATAATAACTGATAAAGAGATAAGATGATTCACAAGGGGACAAACAGACGAGACAGGCCGTTCGAAACACTGCAAAATTCGTGCCATTGGTTTGCCGAACCACTTGGCGCTATGGAGGAGAAACAACGCTAAAAATAAATGTGAAGAGAATATAAGAAAACAATGATATTGAATACTCTCACAACCATCCTACCAAAAGGGACTTCGAATCGAATAACATCTTCCATTCTTCCACTTTCTTAACGAAGAAGACGGCAAAGAAATGATGTATTGGCCGAAGCAGCGGAGGAAGAAGGGGGATCAATGTAGATCTCATGTTCGTGTTGCAAAACGTAGGAACACAATAGCGA
>NC_051405.1:42662050-42662240 GCF_015228065.2 Penaeus monodon
ACCCCCCGTAAGAAAAAAAGAAATAATATAGCGTCGTTCCCCGAAAAAGTCTTACTACGAAGCAGAGTCAGTCAATACCGAGAACGCCGTTGCCTAGCTCTATCTACAACACGACCTCAGCGCCTCGCAGGCCTTGTCCCTTACACCGCTCCTGCTATTAGCTTCCAAGCAGACGTATCATCTCCGTATG
>NC_051405.1:42662272-42662601 GCF_015228065.2 Penaeus monodon
GGGAGAGCTAGAGTAAATATCTGTTCTAAAAATGATCTGGCGTGTGTGACCTTGAACCTCCATCAAAACAAGTTCATAAAACAGATGTTCTTGCTTCTTCCCCACGACATACACACACACACACCCCGCACGTTCCTCCCGTCGCTCTATGTACCCAATCGGCGTAATTCTTTTAAACCTGTCTTTAATATCGATTTTTAATCCATCTTCCCTCGCGTTCTTTTCCTAGCTTCTAATCTTCGAGTTGGAAGTGGAAAAATAACATTATATGTTTTTATTTTCCTGATCAGTGTTTGTCTACTATCTTATGAACTGGACTCAAGACTCCA
>NC_051405.1:42663282-42663354 GCF_015228065.2 Penaeus monodon
TTTAAAGTTTTAAAACCCTACCCACATCAAGACACACACCACAAAACACCCATATTTTTTATCCCCTTTTTT
>NC_051405.1:42663426-42663867 GCF_015228065.2 Penaeus monodon
ATTAAAAGGGAGCATTTCTCACAGGTTAAAACTGTGGGGGCAAAACAGTGTTCTGCGGTTTCACCAAAGTGCAGACTAACGACCCGGCCCACGAAGAAAACCTGGGACCTGCCCCCCCCTTTTCCCTTTAAGGGGGACACAAAATAACGTCCCTAAAAACGCCAAGCCATTTACTTCTGCGGGGGAAATACTGGTAATGTGCCCTAAAGGGGGAATCGAATAGGGTCGGGGAGGGCCCTGCCGGGCGACCAAGGGCCCCTTTCCTTTCAGCTTTTTTTTTTCAACGTTTTTTTTTTCCCTTGACCAAGGGGCGTTTTTTTGTGTGATTCGCTGATGGGGGGGGTTTTTTTTTCCTTGGTAGGGTTTTCTTGTTTTCTATTTGGGTTTAAACAGCCTTTTGAGACATTTAAAAAAATCATCAAAACCCACCACACCCAAAAA
>NC_051405.1:42664995-42665136 GCF_015228065.2 Penaeus monodon
TCAGCAGCCCTTATCCCAAAGAGCCTTGATAACGTATCGATCGCAGCGATATTGACGAACTCCGTACTAGTCCCGCTCGAGCACCCTTCTACCTGGGGTGAACGTACTTCATTTCGTTCCCCAACTCTGAAGAGAAAATGG
>NC_051405.1:42665162-42665356 GCF_015228065.2 Penaeus monodon
ACGATGTAATAACGCCGGAATGACCAAAGAGTTTTAAAAAAAGAGAGAAAGAGATGGGGGGGGACAGCCATTCAGTACCTGTACATTCCCGATAGGTACTTTTCCTGAACACAGCCTGTGAGGACGAAATCGAGGCGTCGTGGCAGCGTGACCCTGAGAGCTGAAGAAGCGTTATCGCATTTTTTGGAAATCCG
>NC_051405.1:42666108-42666198 GCF_015228065.2 Penaeus monodon
GAGCAACAGAATCATGACACTATTTCCCCGCACAGGAAGTGACAGAAAAGAGCCCGTATCACCTAGAGAGGAGGTCAAGCACAGCGGCCC
>NC_051405.1:42666237-42666305 GCF_015228065.2 Penaeus monodon
AGAAGTGACTTCACACAGATCTCGTCGTAAGCAGTGACGAGAAACGCAGAGTCAGTAAGTTGTCCCCG
>NC_051405.1:42666860-42667047 GCF_015228065.2 Penaeus monodon
CAATGCCTGCTTATTCCGTGTATACTTAACTGTCTATCAGTGCGATCGCCTGTCTGTCGAGATTTTTCACCACTTGTCTAATAGTTCACGTATCAGTTTGTCAATTTACCAATCGTCTGTTTATATCTTCGGTAGATGGTTTAGTGTATATGTCCATTTTCTTGCCTTATATCTGTTATATATGTGT
>NC_051405.1:42667235-42667382 GCF_015228065.2 Penaeus monodon
ATTATACATATCCGTTTATGTGCGTTACGTGCGGAAAACTATGATTAACAAATAAACGCGAGCGGGGCGAGGTGCGTGAGGGCGACTCCTCTCAGTATCATCTAATTATCAGCTGATTTCGCGTCGGCACTCAACCAGGTGACAGCG
>NC_051405.1:42667449-42668306 GCF_015228065.2 Penaeus monodon
TTGGCGTATGAAGCCGTGACAGAGGCGGGTGTTCCTGGTAACACGGTTTTCGGCCTTTATTTAGCTCTGTTAACTCCATGTGACTGTTATTAACGTCCACGAGGCTGTTTGGGAGGTAACGCGCGCAGATAACTGTGAAGCCGAGTGACTTCTGTGGCATGACTAGCTCTCCTGCGCTAATGTTATCGATGTGAAGATAATGGAAAGGTCACAGGGGAACCATCACGCATCATAATATAATATTAATCTCATTGTAGCGAGTTTGAGCTTCGGGGTGAGATGAGATGAGGGTGAAGGCTGTGGTGTTAGGAGGAGGGGGAGAGGGGAAGGGAGGGGAGGAGGGGGGTAGGCTGGGGGAGGGGTGTATTCGCAGATGAGGGTGAAGGGGTGAGGCACAAGTGGGTCCCCGTACGCCTACCCACAATATCCGCTTCAGTATCACGAGGCGGGGCCGAGCGCGAGGGGAAAGGCGCAAGTGGGACCTTCACATATGCCTATCCACACAATCCGGCTCGCAGCGAATTCGGGGGAAGACCTGGGTACTACGGCCTCGCGAGCTAATCTGGTCCTTGGAATAAGAGGATATTAGAGTCAGTCCCCCCCCCCTCCCCAAGCAAAGAAAAGACATGGCAAGGCCCGTCGTGATATTCCATTAGCCTGAATTTTGGCCATGACGTCACACGGCAGCGTGCCACACATGTGAGGTCGTTGGGAGAATATACACGCATATGATGTCAATGAATTTATTACGTGTGTATCTTACCCACCAAACCCATCATTTAGCAGTTAATGAACGAGTGGCACGTACATACATTCTTTAAGTGGATCTTCACGCTTTGCCACTTTCTGTTGTTTAT
>NC_051405.1:42668727-42669262 GCF_015228065.2 Penaeus monodon
AGATAAAAATTTACTACGTGGCCTCAAAACAACGACATAATAGGAACCACACATACGCACATGTACAATTACACACACAAAAAAACAGACACGCGTAAAGCCTTTCACGCGTACACGGAGACTCTCACTCGATATACGCACGTTCTTGGTGTTATTCCCTCTGTCGCCTGTTACAACAAGCAGCTGCTACGTGTTACATAGCGTACAGTCGTGAACTTCACCCTTGGGCTTCTCCTTGACCCCTGAGTTACATGGGTGCCCCCTCGGTGCCACCATCCTCACGTCTCGGTTTTTACAGTGCCTCCTCTGTCCACACCCACACCGTCGTCAGTTCCAGCGTATGTCGTATTACCTGGTACCATACTCCGCTCCAAGTACTTTGTATGTATTGTATGGGTGAATGGCCTTAGTTTGTCTCGCTCCAAGTATTTTGTCTGGA
The DNA here is from genome assembly GCF_015228065.2 of Penaeus monodon. Taxonomy (NCBI): domain Eukaryota; kingdom Metazoa; phylum Arthropoda; class Malacostraca; order Decapoda; family Penaeidae; genus Penaeus; species Penaeus monodon. Next base: position 42,669,167 of record NC_051405.1, read on the forward strand.
TGAATGGCCTTAGATTATCTCTACTAACAAGGCTGTTTTCTATTCGATTCTTCTAACTCCGTATAAATTCAACTGATATCGTTGCCCTGTATCACT
>NC_051405.1:42669885-42670128 GCF_015228065.2 Penaeus monodon
AGGAAATAACGAAGTGCAGAAGGTCGCTCGCTACCTGATCCCAAACGCAGTCAAACATTTGCCAAAGATAAGAGATAAGAGATAGGGGGGGAGGAGGCCAGGCGAGGGGGGGTGGTTAATCCTTATATGGGCACGAGGGAGGCAGATACCTTATCTTTCACATGCAAGACTAATAAATCGGCTTCTAATTCTCACGCGATTTCCTTTCATTATGCCTTCGTGATTTCCTGTGTAATTAGGTGA
>NC_051405.1:42670738-42671058 GCF_015228065.2 Penaeus monodon
GCAAAACTAGGATTTGCAAGACGTGGCAAAATGGGTTCCCTGCTTTCGTCTCCCGATGCCATACACCTTAATATAAAGGTAACTCAGTAATGTTCACATATGTTGATATGTATAGTCGCGTTTGGCACCAACATATGTTCCACTAGAAATCTCTGCCTCCCACGCGATCATTCATCGCTTTCTCCCATTCACCACACTCTTCACTATCATAGCCGCTGGCTCACTATCATGTCCACATCCTCACCATGGCACCCGCATCGAGTATGATTGCCTTGGCAGCTTCTCTGGTTCATCCACAAGCACGCGCCATTATGCGGTGC
>NC_051405.1:42671414-42671510 GCF_015228065.2 Penaeus monodon
CAGATCAATGCATCACCAAGGGACATTAATACCACCTGCCTGCGCAGCTCACGTCGCTCGAGCGGATCCAGAGCACCCCATGACTCGTAGGTATTC
>NC_051405.1:42671557-42671641 GCF_015228065.2 Penaeus monodon
GTGGGGCCGAGGAGACGACCGCGTGGGTGGGAACCTGTCGCCGTCGACATGGAGCTCAGCTTTAAGCTCAGCTCCATCATGGGA
>NC_051405.1:42671685-42671831 GCF_015228065.2 Penaeus monodon
ATGCTCGCGGGACGGAGGCTGGCTCGGGTTGGGACGCAGCGCTGGCGGGAGGCCGTGTCGCAGCGTGGGACGAGGAGAGCATGCTGGCCGTCCAAGTCGAGGGGTCGAAATGCACTCGCACGTTTCTCTGGCCTCTCTCTTGAACA
>NC_051405.1:42672227-42672552 GCF_015228065.2 Penaeus monodon
GACAGAGACCGTACTAAAACCAGAAGCCTATCAAAAACATAAACTACCCCCCCCCCCTGCCCCCGTATGGAAAACAATCAACGATCACTAAGGCCTGATGGAGCGTCCGTGTTCCGAAGATCGCATTCAGTGGGAAGCGACGCAATCCAGTCACAAAGGGAGCTGGGAAAAACGGGAAATTCCTTGAAGACGAAGCAAGACTCTCTCGGTGAATCTTGGATAAGACTTACTCCTCCGTCGCTCTTTCTATTTGTCTCATGGATTGAAAATCTTTATTCGGAATAATATCTCTCGAGCGTAAGATGTTATATAAAAGCTGTACTAT
>NC_051405.1:42674592-42676921 GCF_015228065.2 Penaeus monodon
ACAGCTTGTATATGTCGCAATATCATTAAAATATGAAAAAAAAAACATCAATACTACCGTACACTTGCAGTTTTTCTCCCTCTTGCTTTATCAACGTTAATGTTCTGAGATTAGCTTTATCAGAATGTTTATAACAATAATAGCGTTTCTTTTTCACAACCAATCTTACAACCACTACTGCGATCATGAACCTCGGTAATGTCATTCTAATCACTACTGATACTTTGCCGTGATCAGAAGCCATTATTAATACCTGCGCATGACCCCCTTGTCATGAGATCGTCATTAATGTTGCATGCTTGCTGACTGCCTAAAGCACTGTAACGAGATGGAGGGAGTCGTAATGGAAGCAAGTGTGTGTGTGTGTGATATCTTGACGTGAATGGTGGTGCGAGGTGCAAGTGCTCCATTGATTTTTTATCTGTTTTAACTTGTTTATTTTTACGTTGGGGTTGTTGCTGTTGTTCTTATTTTACTATGTGCTTCATTGTAGATTTTTTTTTTTAATATGTGCTTTATTGTATTGTGAAAATTATGTAAGTAGCAGAAAAAAAGATGAAAGGGTACAGTCCAGTCAGCCAACGTAGACGGGGAGGATGCCTTACCGTCCTGGCGGAGATGGCGGTATGAGTGAGGACGAGGTACTCCTCGCGCCAGCCCTCAAGGTCGAACACCAGCTGCCCCACCTCCCCCGTCACGCGATGGAGGAAGCGCTTGGGCAGCCGGCCGAGCTCGCCAGCCCTCAGGCCGCCTGCACACACATCCACATCATCCACATTGACGGGGACAGTGGAGAGGACGGCGTGCACATTGTGGATGCTGCCCTCGGAGCGTGAGAGGGCCGAGGTGAGCGCTGCGGGCGGCGGGATCACGCTGTTGTTCAGGCGAAGGGGTCCGTCGCCCCCGCTCTCCCGCTGGCCCACCAGGTTGTCCTGCGAGCGAGACTTCTTCCGACACAGCCGCTGGTGGCCGCAGGCGAGCCGCTCCATCATGGCCGAGTGTCGTCGCGGCTTGCGGCCCTGCGGCTCCTGGGCGCCATTGGCTGCGGGCGGGGCGGAGGTCGGAGCTTCGTTCGAGGGCGTCGGGGGGAGGGGGTCCGCCTGGCTCGAGTCATCGAGATTGACAACTTTTCCCCAGGTGGGCGGAGGGTCATCGCGCCGCCAGTCCCCGTTGGAAATCGACCTGCCGTACGACGCCGAGGGCGAGACCTGGGGGGCGGGGGGCCTCGGGGCCTCGGAGGGAGCCTCGCCATTTTCATCGAGGACGTCGCCGCAGGAGTGCCGCCGATGGTACGCGGGGTTCTGCCGCTCCGCCATCACATAGGGCAGGTAGAGTCGGCAGGCGGGGGCCGACACCCGCTTGAGGAGCACATAGCCCTCGTACCGCGCCTGGAACTTGCGGCGGCGCCCTGTCATGAAGACACAGGCCGTGTTGCAGGCGTCGCAATACTGCAGCTGATAACGAGATCTTTGGGAGGGAGGCGGGGGACCTGCTGGCACCCCATTAGACGATGTCACCATCGTAGTAGGAGGGGGAAGGGGGCGCGAAGGGGAGGTGTACAGCCCCCCCTGGAGCGCGGGCAGCATATCGCTCAGACGCTGAACTCACTGGTCGCTCTGCATCACTGGGCCACTACTGCGCGAGCGAGACACACACTGCCCGCGCGCTACACTGGTTTTACCATCACTGACGACTCAGGCTGCTCTCAGATGCCAGCGGTCGCGACGGCGCAGAGGCCCTGCGCGCGCATCCCAGCCCTTCCTGAGGCGCTCCTTCCACACTACCGCAGGAACCTCTCTACCCATGGGCAACCCCGTGGTCCCTCACCTTTATGCTTGACCCAGATCCCCCACCAGCCACATGGAGGCCGTGCGGCCCATGAGCTGTCAGCTGCACCATCACTACCACTCACACAATAAAAGTTCGTTGATCCATAAAATCGATGTTCTGTTGTTCTGACACATGACACTTGCCTTGCTTTATCTAACTTCGTCACCTGCACACCCGCACTGCATGGAATTCAGAAAGCCCGCACTCTCCACATATACCAAGTTATGCACTCCTCGCCCCCCACCGTAATTACGTAGGAGTATTAGTGGAACGTTTTTTTTCCAATTACATACCTATTTCTGCTTCATAAAGATGTTATTATTACGTAGACTCTTTCCACTACTCGTACCTTCGCTGTAGCTCATAAATGCTGTTTTTTACGTACGTATTTTCCTTCGACTTTTTCATGACATCCTACTACGCAACACATATTGCAGGCTCTCGATACAGTAATGTGAGATACAGTGCAAGCATTCTCTCTGCCCCATCCATGGGTATC
>NC_051405.1:42677724-42677995 GCF_015228065.2 Penaeus monodon
AAATCCATAATATAACAACATACAGTGTGAGAGGAAAGGAACAAAGGTATTGAATGCGTAGCTGTAGTAGCACGTTAGTGAGACACCACTGTAGTTGACGATCACTGATGTATTTTTGCCGAAAGCTGTGCCATAATATCAGAGTTCAGACTAACGGTGTCAACGGAGGAGTAGCCAGGTGATGGATACTATTTATATTGACATACTCACCTTCACCCATTTCACCTAATCTTGACTTTAGAATTTGGTTACAGGTTACATTCCCTGCAAG
>NC_051405.1:42678016-42679029 GCF_015228065.2 Penaeus monodon
CAGGGATAGCTTTCTTCGAATTTTTGCAAAGTCATTCCGTTATCTCTAGAGGGTATTTTGCCGTTCTTGGTCACCTACTTCTAGAGTGAACTTCGCTCATTGTAACTTAAATGTAAATGAATTAATTTTCATTTTTAAAAACTTGAGGAGAGAAAGGGAGAGGTTAATTCCCAGTGTACGTGTTATCATTCTTCACTGGACATCGACGCCTGATGCTGGTTATTATAGTATTTTTATTGTAGTATTTGATGATAAAATTACCAACGGCAACAGATGGCGTTCGTTTTTGGATTCATCGTATTTTGCATATCTTAGTTCTCCTTTTCCAGCGAGCGGCGGTCATTTTCAAACCTGTTCCTCGTCCATTCATGTTTTCGACGTCGTGTGAGCGTGAAAACAAGATTTAAAAGGGATGAAGTAGAGGAATCAGCCCTGGTCGCGTGTGACGTCATCAGGTCCTCGTGGAGGAAAAAAAAACTCGATCATGCTGTTGTCCGTAAAATTTTGAAAAAGAAATGAAAAGGAGAGGGAAAATAGACTACGAAAATATGAAAACAATGATGATATCTCGTATATCTTCACTGTTGCAAAAATAAACTTGTGATTTGTGTGTAATGAGTTGGTTTCATATACATCGGGAAGTATTCATAACAGACAAAATGCGATAAGTAACTTATATATATCTATGCACATGTGTTCGTAAAAAAAACATAAAAAAGTGTTTTCTTTATATACAAAATGTTCAAATCATACATTCTGTATACATTTTAAATCAACGTATTCCCGACTGCAAATGGAAAACCGAGGCCATTATATTTTCATTTTATTCACTCGTTTATGCACAAAAAGTGAACTTGATTTATTACATAAAGACAAGTTCGTACAGCCAGGGGTTGGCTGTAAACATTCATTTATTTTTTTTCATTGTATTTTTTTGTACAATTTTTCCTACTGTAACAAGATGTGTGCAACAAACCACGTAGGATGATGAGAGAGGTGTCTCACTAACATTA
>NC_051405.1:42682600-42682959 GCF_015228065.2 Penaeus monodon
GGCAGGCTGGCAGCGGCGGCGCGGTCGGCGGAGGAGATCGCAGGCACGAGTGACCCCAACCCAGCAGGTCGGAGATCGATACGCATCGTGAGGCCGAGATTCATGAGGCTGCTTTCGACACGAAGCTCATGCGAAGATCATGCGTGCTCCACAGCTGTATTGCATGCGTTGAAACAGCCGAGTATTGCCTATCAACTGCAAGAATATCAGGTCATTGCAAACCAAACAACACGGGATCTTAATCTACGAAGGCTATAAAGCTGCAATTCCAACGAAAAAATACTTTTCAAGGTCAGACGACGGTAATACATATGCAAAATGATACGATACATGCATGATACATACAATTTTGCCGGTAG
>NC_051405.1:42683831-42684084 GCF_015228065.2 Penaeus monodon
GAATAAGCGCACTGCTCTTATTAAAGATTGAGGACGGAAGGCATTCCACTTTGCTGCAGGAATAGTGTCATTAACTCCTGTCCGTTAGATTGATTCCACCTAATGATCAAAGGTGTCTTAGAAGAACTAATTCCCTTTCTGAAACCAAAACGTGATCACTTTGAGTCACTAAGTTACCTTTATATCCTGTGCGTTTTGGTTACAGAAAGGTTGAAAGCAGACTGTAATGAAAACAGTTATAATCATATTTGTT
>NC_051405.1:42684361-42684514 GCF_015228065.2 Penaeus monodon
TAGCTATGATTGTCATAGGTTATAAGGTCTGGAATAACGGGAGACAAGATAATCGTACAAAAACTGTTTCAGGTTATAATGTGTTCTACTTAAGTAGATGCAAGAACATTTTCAAGAGAAACGGGATGAGAGTGACAGAGGTGAAAAAGGAAA
>NC_051405.1:42684629-42685046 GCF_015228065.2 Penaeus monodon
GGAAAAAGTGAGAAAAGGTTGATGTTCATACCTTCTCGAAAACATGATTAGGTAGTTATAATGCAATAGCATTGCATAATTTCCGTTCCTACTCGATCTCAATACGACTACGACAATTTTTTTTCTTTTTTTTTAATAAAAAAACTATTCGTGATCAAAAGACCTCCAAGTAAAAACGATGTCGCGTAGGTGGAAAATCGAATTAAAAAGTGACTGAGAGTCGACCTAAACACCTTTCAACGGCACCATAATTGGCACTTCTCCAGGAGGTGTCAGGTGTCAAGATGCACCTGAGAGTTCACCTGAGAGCTTGCAAGCTGCCAAGAGAGCGAGAGGGAGAGAAGTTATGGCTTTGGGTTCACTTAAGAAGGAAAGTGACACTGGACTGCGACTTTTTGGGGTATTTGTGGAAACGGG
>NC_051405.1:42687142-42687487 GCF_015228065.2 Penaeus monodon
AGGATTTCCGGAATTCACGCTCGGTCCTACGTCTCTACGTCTTCGCTTTCTCCTTGATGCAATTCCAAGAACACTCGAGACATCCGCCTGTCGGTGACGCAGGGAAAGTGCATATTCCGCCGGCCTCTGCGCCTGCACTTTCGGGCGTAGGAGTGCTACGCTCTTCTCCTGGGAGGAGAAAATTACATTACGTTACACATGACATTACCATAAATAGATACAGTTTTCGTGTGTGATCTGAAGGGGGATGTTTGGCTGGCTTTCGCATTGCGGATTTTGTTAATTATGGTGACAGTCTGATGATGGCCGATGATGAAAATACTTATGATAATGATGCAGTAGTAG
>NC_051405.1:42688973-42689158 GCF_015228065.2 Penaeus monodon
CCGGTTGTCTTTACGGTACCAATAACAAGACAACGATGATTCATAACACGGCTTCACTCGGGGTCCATTAGACCCGGCCATTACATCAATCGAAGATCCCCGCTACAAACTGTCACTTTCCTCGTGGGATTCCCTGCCTGCCTGTCTGTGTCTACGCTGGCGTGTGACAGAGCCTCTTGAGTTAC
>NC_051405.1:42689847-42690091 GCF_015228065.2 Penaeus monodon
TTTGCAAGACAAGCATTTAGAAAGACATCCGAACTCTTGTGCAATTCCAGATTACCGCTATCTTTGCATGTAATTTTCTAATTTTCTTTTTTCAAAGTTAAATGACAGACATGATCCACATTCAATCTAAGAACTAAGAGAAGAGTTCTAGAACGTATTTTATCTTCATTGCTAACATCAATTGCATGACACAAGCGATTCTTTCATTTGTCTTTTATTTCAACTCTTTGACCGTCTTCATTAA
>NC_051405.1:42692234-42692376 GCF_015228065.2 Penaeus monodon
AGGCATTTGACAATAAAGCCAGACAGTGTACCTCAGTTTATAAGCAAGTGAATAAATTGTTATGTAACCCTTCTTCTTACGTTGCTGCTGCTGATCCCGTATCATTGTAGTCTGTAACCAGCTTTGTGACAATGATTTTGTA
>NC_051405.1:42693368-42693599 GCF_015228065.2 Penaeus monodon
CTGCGCTTAGTAAGAGATAAGGTAGACATCCCATAGTCATGTCAGACCATCGACCAATGACAAGAATGAGATAGTGTCAGATAATTTTCCTCTTTCCTCTTTTACATCACCTATAATTAATAAATCCAACCTTTCACAGGTGCAAAGCCGTAATATAGTCCATCGACCGAAGTTAGCCGATTTCGGAGTAACGATTCTGTATAGGTTGTTGTAAATACTAAGACGTGTTAG
>NC_051405.1:42693834-42694304 GCF_015228065.2 Penaeus monodon
GGGCTTAGGTCCCAGGGAAAAGAGGGTCCTTCTCGTTCCATATATAGGGGCATTATGCTTGAAAGCCCAGGAACCCCTCGATGTTGCAAATAATGATGCCTCAGGATATGAATATTGATCAAATAAAGCAAAAAGCAAGAGTGATCTACAAGAGGGTAACTGCGTAGAAAAAAAAATGGTGAATTCATTTTAAAAAGCCAGAAATCCCGTTATGATAAAGGGTGAAAAGTTATACGTAACGTGATGGAGATTATATATTGTTTGGTATGTAAGAGCGAAACATTGAAAAAAGTGCAGGCTGTTAAAAATGAACGGTAGAAAAAGAAGATATATAAGACGTGGAAATAGCATTCATGTATAGAAAGTCCAAAAGCCATAAACAAATTCAAAATGTATGAAAACAGTGTAAAATGTGTAAGATGAAAAAGACGAATCGTGGACTAACTATGATACGGTGGATCAGTTATACA
>NC_051405.1:42694608-42694685 GCF_015228065.2 Penaeus monodon
TTTTGATTTCCCCCTTCCTTCCTTTCCTTTTTTTCCCCCTTTCCCCCCTTCCTTCCTCCTCTATACCATCAAACATC
>NC_051405.1:42696188-42696426 GCF_015228065.2 Penaeus monodon
CCCGCGCGCGGCGCAGAACCCCACACTGATTTGCTGCTGGCCAACCGCTCTCCCCTCAATCCCTGCACTGGTCTCCCTTTTTCCCTGTGAAGCGAGTTTTCACTCAGAAGACACTCCGCGAAACTGCCAGCGTGGCACAACACGAATGGCGCAGATACCAGTTGAAGCTAAAATGTAGCGCGGGGGGGCCGTCTCGCGTCAGTTTTGGCCAAGTCCTCTATAATGGTGGCCGTCGCCC
>NC_051405.1:42697431-42698628 GCF_015228065.2 Penaeus monodon
AAACGCGTGCTCTTCCAGTTTCAAGATAAATGAAACAAAATTTAAATGATTATATCAATTATCACGTTAAAATTTTTTTTTTACCTGGATAAAAGCTTAAATAAAAAAAAGTTTTTTTTTAAAGGGTGGGGTGCTACTGGACACTTAAAACGGCATTTTAAGTGAAAAGGGGAGTTTTCCATGCACGGGCGAAATACACTTTTGGCTGACAGGTAATTAATCGCCTAAAGATGAAATCCATAAGAAAATTGGGGAAAGAGGCTTAGTTGCGCGAAGAGGATAAAACAGCTTTGAGTATTACAGTGGCCCTTTAGGGGGGGAAGGGTATCTCCAGCTGAAGAGGTAAAAGAAGCAGGGTGTTTAACATCGCAAGAAAGAATGCGAGCTGAAAGTAAAAAGGGAAAAAGTCTTAAAAAGGGAAATTTAGAAAATCAACAAAGGACGTAGAGCTTTGCGAAAAAAGACTTGAAGAAGGCCAGAGGAGCTGAAAGGACCCAAGAGCTCTCGCGAAAGGGGCAGATGAACTAAAGCCAAAGAAGCTGAAAGGGGCCCAAGGCTCTCGCGAAGGGCAGATGGAGTAAGCCCCTGAGCTGAAAGACCCGGAAAAGCTCTCGCGAGGAGCGATGGGTAAGCCAATGAACTGGAAGGACAAGAACTCTTCCCAAGGAGGATGATAAGCCAATTAAGCTGAGAAAAGGGCCGAAAAACTCTTGGGGAAAGGGGCAGATGAACTAAGCCAAAGAAGCTGAGAAGGCCCGAAGAGCTCTTGCGAAAGGGGCAGATGAAGTAAACCAAAGAAGCTGAAAGGGCCCCAAGACTCTCGCGAAGGACAGATGGAGTAAGCCAAATTAAAGTAGCTTAAAAAAGCTATCTGTGGTGACTCATCGCTCGGGCTTGTGCACACACGGGGCAGGGTCATGGTTTGCATACGGTGCAATATACGAGAACACAGTCTTTAAGTTACCTCGAACTGGGGCTGAGTTCAGTGCAGTGAGGGCCCGGCAAATGCTTTGCCTTCGCCATTCCTATCCAAGTCCCGTCGCTAAGCATTGGCGTCGGGCTGGTCTTCGCCCTCCTTGCGTTTTTTTAAAAGTGGGAAAAACAGTCCTAGCGATTGAGCTTTTCAGTTCCCCATTCCCCTTTCCCCCTTTGGGGAGTGCCGTGTTACCTTTTTTTATATATTATATACATAGGCCC
>NC_051405.1:42700413-42700496 GCF_015228065.2 Penaeus monodon
ATCCTCCTGGTTAGTTAATCGAGTCTGGGCCGCGAGAGAGAAATAAATACGCGTGTTTTGCGGGGGGGTTCGTTGGGCCCCCT
>NC_051405.1:42703827-42703968 GCF_015228065.2 Penaeus monodon
AACTGAAAATATATACTCATGATGCAAACAAATGTATGAGCCCATGCCCGCCCAGTAGTTTATGTACAGCTCAGCCCCACCAATAAAATCTGCCCACTCTGTTCAGTGTAGAATCAGTCAGATCTACAAACTGTCGGCATC
>NC_051405.1:42704896-42705064 GCF_015228065.2 Penaeus monodon
CCCAGTTTTTCAAATCCGTTTTATTTTTAGTAATCATTCTTTAAATTTTAAAATTCTTACAATATTTTTTGAATTACAAATAAATTATTCTTCCCAAAACAACCCCGGGTATTATCAATAGATTAAACCCTGTACAGTCTTTATAACTTAAAATTTGCAAGTTTCCCC
>NC_051405.1:42706313-42706700 GCF_015228065.2 Penaeus monodon
TAAAAGGCCTTATCAGCCCAAGTGCAGAGAGAGCTCCACAGATCACATTTTTGTGCACCTTAGGGCTGGACTGCCAATGGGCCAGATGGGCTACAGCTATGCAACATCATGCATATTATGTTTGGGCACTAGCATTGCACATTTTCATATTTCGTGACTTCTCTCCATTTCCCTCACTCCCACCTTTCACCAAACAATAAATGTAGACTGTGTATAATGGGTTTTTATACCAAAACTTAAAAGGAAACAATAATACCATTGATAACATTTTTATTACCCTAACACTTGTTAAATACAAGAAACACATGTTTAAAAAACAAAGTTAATAGTTTTTTGCAAAATTTCTTATATTAAAAACAAAATTGCTCAATTGTACTTTCAACTTCT
>NC_051405.1:42706855-42707140 GCF_015228065.2 Penaeus monodon
TTTTAAAAATCTTATTCAAATATATACTTTTTTAAACTTGATAAAATAAAATAATATATAAAGTGTCTATATCTCTCCCTAGATGTATAAGTAAAGCATCTTCCTCGGAGTACATTTACATACACAAACTTACTTGAGTGAGGCACAGCGTGTATTATAATGAAAAGTTACAATATTTTCCGCTTTGACTGTAAAAATATTTTTTTGGGTTAAATACACTATATATTTTTTCAGCTTGAAAAAATAGAAATATACATCCTTAAATACAACTTTTCAGAAGTGAAA
>NC_051405.1:42707806-42707964 GCF_015228065.2 Penaeus monodon
AAAGAGAAAGAGATAGCTCCGCCACTTCGCGACTCCCACAACCCGCCCGTTTATCAAGCCTCTCTCTCCCCGCCGACGCCGCTGGCCATACATATGTAGACGCCCGCAAAACACGCGTATTTATTTCTCTCTCGCGGCCCAGACTCGATTAACTAACC
>NC_051405.1:42709771-42711618 GCF_015228065.2 Penaeus monodon
GAAATATAATTTTAAAAAAAGGAAACACGGCATCTCCAAGGAAAGGAAAGTGGGGAAAAAAAAAAAAGCCATCATCGCAGGACTTTTTTCCCAAATTAAAAACACGCAAGGGGGGCAAAGACCACCCCACGCCATTCTTCGACAGGCTTGGATAGGAAGGGCGAAGGCAAAGCATTTCCCGGGGCCTCACTGCCTGAACTCAGTCCCCCCTTTCGTAGGTCACACTCTAAAAACCCTGTTTTCTGTCATTTTTGCCCCGTATCAAAACGCATGACCCCGCCCCTGTCGTGGCACAAGCCCCGCGATTGTCCCACAGATAGCTTTTTAAAGCTATTTTTAATTTGGCTTCTCATCTGCTCCTTGCGGGGCTCTTCGGGCCTTCCACTTTTTTTGGTTTTATTTCATCTGCTCCTTCGCAAGAGCTCTTCGGGCTTCCCGCTTCTTTGGTTGTTATCTGCTCCTTCGCAAGAGCTTTCGGTCCTTCTCAGTTTAAATTGGGCTTATTTCATCTGCTCCTTCGGAAAGATTTTTTTGGTCCTTCTCGCTTCATTGGCTTACTCCATCTCCCCTTCGCGGGGACTCTTCGGGTCTTCTCACTCATTGGTTTCTCCATCTGCTCCTTCGCGAGAGCTCTTCGGGGCCTTCTCAGCTTTTTTGGCTTAGTTCATCTGCTCCTTGCAAAGGCTCTTCGTCCTTCTCAGCCCTGGGGCCTTCTTAAAGTCTTTTTTCGCAAGAGCTCTACGCTCCTTGATTTTATTTTCAAAATTTCCTTTAAGATTTTTTCCTCTTTTACTTTCAGCTCGCATTCTTTTTTGCGTGCTTACGCCTGTTTCTTTTACCTCTTCACCGAAAACCCTTCTCCCCCCTCAAGGCCTTTTAAACTAAACAGCTTTTTTATCTTTTCCGCATTTAGCCTCTTTCTCCAATTTCTTATGGTTTTCTCTTTAGGGCATTATTACCTTCACCAAAAGTTATTTCCCCCGTGCAGGGAACCCCCTTCATTTAAAAATGCCGTTTTAGTGTCCAGTACATCCACCTTTAAAAAAAACACTTTTATTTAACATTTCCCAGGTAAAAAAGTTAACGGGAAAAATTGATATAATCTTTTAATTTGATTTCATTCATTTTGAAACTTGGTACGGCACGCGTGTATGTAGTTGTGTGTGTTCGTGTCTGCTTTTGTTCTTTTGGTTTTTGTTTTTTGTGTGTGTCGTGCGTGCGTGCGAGCGGTGCTGCGCGTTGTTCGTTCTGCTTGTGTGTGTGTGTTTATCTGAAATGTTTTTTTTGTGTCGCTTGTGTTTGTTGAAAGTTTCGCGTGCTGTCCCTGCTGTTCGCGCGCGCGTGTGCGTTCATGCCTCTCTTGGTGTTGTGTGTGTGTTGTTTTTTGGTGCGTGTGCGTGTGCTGCGTTCGTGTCTGCTCGTTGTGAAACGTTGTGTGTGTTTTGTATACTGTGCGGTGCGTTCGGTTTGCTCGTGTGTGTTGTGTGTGAGGAGAGTGTCGTGTGAGTGCGTGCGTGCGTGTGCGCGTGTGCTCTCGTGTCTCTCGTGTTTTTGTTGTGGCGTGGCGACGTTCGTGTAGCGCGTGCTGCTGTGCGCGTGTGCGTTCGTGTCTGCTGTGTATGTGTTGTGTGTGCGTGAGCGAGCGGTGCGTGTGCGTGGGCGTTCATGCTGCTCGTGTGTATTGTGTGTGTGTTGTGTTTTCGTGGCGATGGTGCGTGTGAGCGCTGCGTTCGGTCTGCCGTGTGTGTTGTGTGCTTGAGCGAGTGTGTGCGTGTCGTGGAGCGGGGGGTCGTGCGGGGCGCGTGGCTTCGTGTCTGCTCTGTATGGTGGTGTGTGCGTGACGAGCT
>NC_051405.1:42711720-42711796 GCF_015228065.2 Penaeus monodon
GTGAGCAGGCTGCGTGTGCGCGTTGCGTTCGTGTCTGCTCGTGTTTTGTTTTTGTGGTGCCGATGTGCTAGCGCTC
>NC_051405.1:42711851-42711916 GCF_015228065.2 Penaeus monodon
GGTCGACGGCCACCATTATAGATGGACTTGGCCTAACTGCTGCGAAGGGCCCCCTCGCGCTACAC
>NC_051405.1:42713779-42713874 GCF_015228065.2 Penaeus monodon
GAATGCAAAACAGGCAGGAGACATAGCACTCTCGAGACACAAGGAAAGGAGGAACAGAGAAAATCAGAAAAACGAAAGAGATGGCGAAGCCCGAC
>NC_051405.1:42713943-42714713 GCF_015228065.2 Penaeus monodon
TATATACACACATCCAGAATATATTTTCATGAAAAAGGTACAGAATGGAGAGAATGAGAGAGAAAGAGCGCCTCCTGCGCCCTCCTTGTCCTGCGCCCTCCGCCCCCTGCGCCCTCCGCCCCCTGCGCCCTCCGCCCCCTGCGCCCTCCGCCTCCTGCGCCCTCCTTGTCCTGCGCCCTCCGCCCCCTGCGCCCTCCGCCTCCTGCGCCCTCCGCCCCCTGCGCCCTCCGCCCCCTGCGCCCTCCGCCCCCTGCGCCCTCCTTGTCCTGCGCCCTCCGCCCCCTGCGCCCTTCGCCTCCTGCGCCCTCCGCCCCCTGCGCCCTCCGCCTCCTGCGCCCTCCGCCCCCTGCGCCCTCCTTGTCCTGCGCCCTCCGCCTCCTGCGCCCTCCTTGTCCTGCGCCCTCCGCCTCCTGCGCCCTCCGCCCCCTGCGCCTTCCGCCTCCTGCGCCCTCCTTGTCCTGCGCCCTCCGCCCCCTGCGCCCACCGCCTCCTGCGCCCTCCGCCTCCTGCGCCCTCCGCCCCCTGCGCCCTCCGCCTCCTGCGCCCTCCGCCCCCTGCGCCCTCCGCCCCCTGCGCCCTCCGCCCTCCGCCCCCTGCGCCCTCCGCCTCCTGCGCCCTCCGCCTCCTGCGCCCTCCGCCTCCTGCGCCCTCCGCCCCCTGCGCCTTCCGCCTCCTGCGCCCTCCGCCTCCTGCGCCCTCCGCCTCCTGCGCCCTCCTTGTCCTGCGCCCTCCGCCCCCTGCGCCCTCCGCCTCCTGCGCCCTCCTTGTCC
>NC_051405.1:42714916-42715146 GCF_015228065.2 Penaeus monodon
GCTGATAAAAGCCAGTGAAGGAAGGGAGGGGGGATGGGGGGGGGGAAGCAAAGAGAACCGGTGGTCATTCCGTGGCTCCTATCAAGAGGGAGATAATGGGGACCCGGAACTCTCCCTCGAACCACACCGGGCGCCGTAATTAGGGAAAAGGGAGTGTGAGGCGAGTGATAGGAATGAAAATGTCGGGGAGCTTGTGATCTCTCTCGCTTGTTTGGCCTTCTTTGACAAAT
>NC_051405.1:42715578-42715652 GCF_015228065.2 Penaeus monodon
AAAGGAGAGCAGCAGAGATGGAAGCAGAGCAAAGGAGGGAAAGAAAATAATAAAGACAATCGATCTTTAAAAGA
>NC_051405.1:42715791-42715937 GCF_015228065.2 Penaeus monodon
CGTGGTAACAATTAACGTCTGCCTGAATCTGCATCTCGACGTATCTCTCCGCTTCGCGAGCTCGACGGACATCTGAAGACTGGGGTGGGGGGTTGGGGGGGGTGATGTGGGGGGAGGGGAAAGAGGGAAGGTGGGGAGAGGGGTAT
>NC_051405.1:42715999-42716074 GCF_015228065.2 Penaeus monodon
AGGGAAAGGAAAATAAAATAAAAAGGGGGACAAGGAAATAGTTGCACACAAAGGCATAAAACACACACACACACA
>NC_051405.1:42716157-42716499 GCF_015228065.2 Penaeus monodon
CTCTCTCACAAAAGCTTCCTCTTCGGACTGAGTTAAACTTCGCGAGAGCCAATGAAGCGAGCAAATACAGGCCACTTGAGCAGATAGGAAGAAGAAGACCCGAGAAATTGAGAGAGAAACGTAACTTCGAAGGATTTAAGAGAACATAAAACCCGTGGAACACCCGAGTAAGACAGCGTCCAGGTCTCAAGGTGGGAGAAGTGGGGGTGATGGGGGGGAAATAGGGTGATGGGGGAGAAGTGGGGGTGGGTGGGGGAGATGTGGGGGTCTGTGTATGTGGGGGGAGGAAGAGGGGAAGAGCAAGAGTGCCAAAAAGGTGTGTAAATTGGAGTGGCAAACAGC
>NC_051405.1:42716686-42717122 GCF_015228065.2 Penaeus monodon
CCCCCCAAATCCGACCATAACGATCCTAGGACATCACAACCCCCGCCACAGCCGCCCTTTGAGCTCGCGTCGCGGCCTTCGGGTCTTCTTCAGTCGGGTCCGGGTAAGGGTCGAGGACGGACGTGCGCTCGTTACGCCCCCGCGCGAAATGGGGCCGCCAGACGCTACGGCATCAAAGCAGGCTGGGGAGATGAGAAGGGCTGCTCAGAGGGCCTTCAGCAGAGGCAGCAGAGCCCGGCGGACAGACAAGGGAGACACGCGGACCGTCCTAATTGGGGAGGTAATAAGAGAGACTATCGGGGAGCCCATCGCGGGAGTGGCGCGCCGAGGACACCGCTCCGCACGCCTCTGGGACATCCGGGCTTCTTTGGAGGCCGCCGAGAAACGCCCCGCGCAGTGCTCTGCAACGCCTTGCAACAGGGATCTCTGTCTCTGA
>NC_051405.1:42717336-42717770 GCF_015228065.2 Penaeus monodon
GGCCGACGTCTCCGAGCCTTCCCGACGCGCAGGCGAGAGCGTTCGCGGCCCGTCGGCAAGAGCACGATCGAGCGGGCATCGGCCTCCGGCGCGCGGGAGAGCTGGGGCATCGCCGCGGTGGACACGGCATCACACCAAGGATGCTGTTAGCCCCGTGTCGTGACCACTTGTCGGGATGATTGCAGATAAAAGCAGACAATCCAGCTGTCGGGCCGAGCATGCCCCCGCCTCGCACTCGCCCCGCCCGACCCACGTTTTTATCGCGGACGTTCCTGTAATTTTCCCGCGGCGCAGGTGGATAACGAGCCCCCATTGACGGTGCTGCTACCCCCCCCCCTCCCCTCCGCCTTCAAGTTCTTCCCTTCACCCGCTGTCTTTCCTCCCTCGACACTCCTAGCATATCAACTTTTTAATATGGCAAACAACAAGCTTGT
>NC_051405.1:42719071-42719365 GCF_015228065.2 Penaeus monodon
GCCGTCATCGTCACTCCTGCCTCCGTCGCCTCCGTCACCCTTCGTCGGGTCACAGCTCGAGACCCTCATTACGACACGGGGCCCACGACCACAGGCTGTGAGGGGAGTGGGGAAAGGCAGGAGGGGAGAGGGGACTGGGGGAAGGGGAGGGGAAGGGGGTGGGAGTGGGGGAGGGTGGAGGAAGAAGAAGGAAGAGTGGGGATGTGTGGGGAAGAGAGGAAGGGGGAGTGGATGGAGTGGGGAGCATATGGAGGGGAAAAGGGGAGTGGGGAGGGGAGTTGAGGAATGCGTGGA
>NC_051405.1:42719400-42719541 GCF_015228065.2 Penaeus monodon
AGGGGGGAGTACAGAGAATATCTGAAGGGGGAGTTTGAGGAGTGTGGAGGGAGTGGAAGGAGTAGGCGGATGGAGAGAACGCGAAGGAAATTGGAGAGATCAAGGGAGTTTTAAAAGAGAGGAAAACTTAATGAATATTAC
>NC_051405.1:42719671-42720843 GCF_015228065.2 Penaeus monodon
CAAGAAAGGCGACCGCCTCAAGTACATCCACGAGAAGTACAACGTACGCGTTACCGTTCCCAAGGATGAGTCGCCCATTACTATCTCGGGCAAGTCCGAAAGTGTGCGCGAGTCCATCAAGGAGCTGGAGGAGCTCGTGCAGCAAGACGTGCCCGTGTTTCTCCCGGTGAATATCCTTCCCGAAGACCTCGGCGTCGCCATCGGAAAGGGCGGAAGCCAATTCTCCAAGGTCCAGGAGGAGTTCGGGGTCAAGCTCTACACCAGATGCTACAAACACCCTCAGAGCCCGCTGGTGGTCGTGGGGCCTCTGGAAGAAGCCCAGAAGGCCGTGGCCTACATCGAGCAGCATGTTGCCGAGAGGCGCCGCCTTAATGAGGAGCGTGCCGAGAAGCAGCGCCGCCGAGAGGAGGTGATGGGGACCTTCCCCGTCAACGTCGAGTCCCACCAGATCGGCAGAGTCATCGGTAAGGGCGGTTTCCGCATCAGTTACATCGCCAAGAGGTACAGCGTCAAGATCCAGCTCCCTGAGCGGAACAAGGAAGACGGCGCGGTCTTGGTCACGGGCCTGAAGGAGGACGCCCAGGCTGCCGCCGCCGCGCTCGAGCTCATGGCCAACCGCAAGCTGTTGCCCGAGCACATCCTGGCGCCGCTCCGGATCAGTCGCGAGGACAACCTCATCGTGCTCGGCCCCGAGGGCTGCAGGGCCGCCTGGGTCGAGCGGGAATTCGGCGTCAGGCTTGTAAGGCCCGTCATCAGCATGCCCCTGATGGTCGAGGGCGGCGTCGAGGCCGTGGCCAGTGCTGTGGCCTTCGTCGAGGAGATGGTCGCCGACCGGCTTCTGGTCCTGAAGAAGGGCAACGCCCGTCGCGACTAATGAACGCCCAGGCCGGTGCGTTTCGGTCCACGCCGCGCTGACCACGCCCACCGCGGGACCACAAGAGACGGAGATGGGCGGTCGAAGAGACGAGCCTTCCTCACGTCCAGGTTCCCCCGACCCAGCCGAGGCGGGGAGAGCCCTGCAAGGCTGATTCGGGTGAACGTCACTCCGCTCACCCAACTAGATTATTACTTACCTCCCCCCTAATCCTGCACACTTTAAGAGAGGGGAAAATAATCACGGCTATTTTTCATTTTACTTTTTTTTATCGAATTTCCTCCTCTCGTTGTGTATC
>NC_051405.1:42721458-42721670 GCF_015228065.2 Penaeus monodon
ATACGTACCTGCAGCGAGAAAGAAAAAAAGGGGGATTAGTCAATACGGTAATGAGTTTACCCAAATACGTCGCGCTTTAATGCCGCAACTCTTCGCTATCGACGCAGCATCTGGCGCGGGGGCGAAAATACCTCTGGGAATCGTATTATCATTAATGCAAGTCATTTAGAGGAGCAGGCAACCTGAGCAATATGCGTTGTGTTGCGTTGCGT
>NC_051405.1:42723762-42724276 GCF_015228065.2 Penaeus monodon
AACTATTACTGATTCTATAGCGGATTCTTCTTCAGAATCTTCACTGTGTATTCCTCTGGCGCGTGCTTGTATCTCACAGGCACAGAGAAATCGATGTCTTTGGGTTTCTACGCGGATTCCTTCCCTTCTTCCCAGTATTCCTCTTATTCTTACTCATCCGCTTCGCCGTTCTGGTCTTTTTGTTCTTTTTCACATTTATGGTTTCTCGTCATCTGACTGCTCAGCGACGACCATGCTTTCTTCGGATTCTGCCTCGGATTTTGCCTCGGATTTCTGCCTCGGATTCTGCCTCGGATTCTGCCTCGGATTCTTCTCTCTTGGCTTGTCTCTTGGCTTGTCTCTTGGCTTCTCTCTTGGCCTTTCTCTAGTTTCGTCTCCTCATGTTTTCTTGATTCTTTTCTCGGCTTCTTTTCTCTCAGGCTCTTTCTCTCTTTCCTGGTTGCTTCCAGAGAGTTGTTTTGCTTTCGCCTGTAGACCACGATAGCCCAGACAATAGAGCAGCCAGCAGCCCCAG
>NC_051405.1:42724678-42724901 GCF_015228065.2 Penaeus monodon
CGTAACTTCGAAGGATTTAAGAGAACATAAAACCCGTGGAACACCCGAGTAAGACAGCGTCCAGGTCTCAAGGTGGGAGAAGTGGGGGTGATGGGGGGGAAATAGGGTGATGGGGGAGAAGTGGGGGTGGGTGGGGGAGATGTGGGGGTCTGTGTATGTGGGGGGAGGAAGAGGGGAAGAGCAAGAGTGCCAAAAAGGTGTGTAAATTGGAGTGGCAAACAGC
>NC_051405.1:42725096-42725532 GCF_015228065.2 Penaeus monodon
CCCCCCAAATCCGACCATAACGATCCTAGGACATCACAACCCCCGCCACAGCCGCCCTTTGAGCTCGCGTCGCGGCCTTCGGGTCTTCTTCAGTCGGGTCCGGGTAAGGGTCGAGGACGGACGTGCGCTCGTTACGCCCCCGCGCGAAATGGGGCCGCCAGACGCTACGGCATCAAAGCAGGCTGGGGAGATGAGAAGGGCTGCTCAGAGGGCCTTCAGCAGAGGCAGCAGAGCCCGGCGGACAGACAAGGGAGACACGCGGACCGTCCTAATTGGGGAGGTAATAAGAGAGACTATCGGGGAGCCCATCGCGGGAGTGGCGCGCCGAGGACACCGCTCCGCACGCCTCTGGGACATCCGGGCTTCTTTGGAGGCCGCGAGAAACGCCCCGCGCAGTGCTCTGCAAACGCCTTGCAACAGGGATCTCTGTCTCTGA
>NC_051405.1:42725741-42726175 GCF_015228065.2 Penaeus monodon
GGCCGACGTCTCCGAGCCTTCCCGACGCGCAGGCGAGAGCGTTCGCGGCCCGTCGGCAAGAGCACGATCGAGCGGGCATCGGCCTCCGGCGCGCGGGAGAGCTGGGGCATCGCCGCGGTGGACACGGCATCACACCAAGGATGCTGTTAGCCCCGTGTCGTGACCACTTGTCGGGATGATTGCAGATAAAAGCAGACAATCCAGCTGTCGGGCCGAGCATGCCCCCGCCTCGCACTCGCCCCGCCCGACCCACGTTTTTATCGCGGACGTTCCTGTAATTTTCCCGCGGCGCAGGTGGATAACGAGCCCCCATTGACGGTGCTGCTACCCCCCCCCCTCCCCTCCGCCTTCAAGTTCTTCCCTTCACCCGCTGTCTTTCCTCCCTCGACACTCCTAGCATATCAACTTTTTAATATGGCAAACAACAAGCTTGT
>NC_051405.1:42727478-42727580 GCF_015228065.2 Penaeus monodon
GCCGTCATCGTCACTCCTGCCTCCGTCGCCTCCGTCACCCTTCGTCGGGTCACAGCTCGAGACCCTCATTACGACACGGGGCCCACGACCACAGGCTGTGAG
>NC_051405.1:42727816-42727949 GCF_015228065.2 Penaeus monodon
TACAGAGAATATCTGAAGGGGGAGTTTGAGGAGTGTGGAGGGAGTGGAAGGAGTAGGCGGATGGAGAGAACGCGAAGGAAATTGGAGAGATAAAGGGGAGTTTTAAAAGAGAGGAAAACTTAATGAATATTAC
>NC_051405.1:42728079-42729200 GCF_015228065.2 Penaeus monodon
CAAGAAAGGCGACCGCCTCAAGTACATCCACGAGAAGTACAACGTACGCGTTACCGTTCCCAAGGATGAGTCGCCCATTACTATCTCGGGCAAGTCCGAAAGTGTGCGCGAGTCCATCAAGGAGCTGGAGGAGCTCGTGCAGCAAGACGTGCCCGTGTTTCTCCCGGTGAATATCCTTCCCGAAGACCTCGGCGTCGCCATCGGAAAGGGCGGAAGCCAATTCTCCAAGGTCCAGGAGGAGTTCGGGGTCAAGCTCTACACCAGATGCTACAAACACCCTCAGAGCCCGCTGGTGGTCGTGGGGCCTCTGGAAGAAGCCCAGAAGGCCGTGGCCTACATCGAGCAGCATGTTGCCGAGAGGCGCCGCCTTAATGAGGAGCGTGCCGAGAAGCAGCGCCGCCGAGAGGAGGTGATGGGGACCTTCCCCGTCAACGTCGAGTCCCACCAGATCGGCAGAGTCATCGGTAAGGGCGGTTTCCGCATCAATTACATCGCCAAGAGGTACAGCGTCAAGATCCAGCTCCCTGAGCGGAACAAGGAAGACGGCGCGGTCTTTGGGCACGGGCCTGAAGGAGGACGCCCAGGCTGCCGCCGCCGCGCTCGAGCTCATGGCCAACCGCAAGCTGTTGCCCGAGCACATCCTGGCGCCGCTCCGGATCAGTCGCGAGGACAACCTCATCGTGCTCGGCCCCGAGGGCTGCAGGGCCGCCTGGGTCGAGCGGGAATTCGGCGTCAGGCTTTAAGGCCCGTCATCAGCATGCCCTGATGGTCGAGGGCGGCGTCGAGGCCGTGGCCAGTGCTGTGGCCTTCGTCGAGGAGATGGTCGCCGACCGGCTTCTGGTCCTGAAGAAGGGCAACGCCCGTCGCGACTAATGAACGCCCAGGCCGGTGCGTTTCGGTCCACGCCGCGCTGACCACGCCCACCGCGGGACCACAGAGACGGAGATGGGCGGTCGAAGAGACGAGCCTTCCTCACGTCCAGGTTCCCCCGACCCAGCCGAGGCGGGGAGAGCCCTGCAAGGCTGATTCGGGTGAACGTCACTCCGCTCACCCAACTAGATTATTACTTACCTCCCCCCTAATCCTGCACACTTTAAGAGAGGGGAAAATAATCACGGCTA
>NC_051405.1:42729734-42729944 GCF_015228065.2 Penaeus monodon
ATACGTACCTGCAGCGAGAAAGAAAAAAAGGGGGATTAGTCAATACGGTAATGAGTTTACCCAAATACGTCGCGCTTTAATGCCGCAACTCTTCGCTATCGACGCAGCATCTGGCGCGGGGGCGAAAATACCTCTGGGAATCGTATTATCATTAATGCAAGTCATTTAGAGGAGCAGGCAACCTGAGCAATATGCGTTGTTGCGTTGCGT
>NC_051405.1:42731955-42732473 GCF_015228065.2 Penaeus monodon
AACTATTACTTGATTCTATAGCGGATTCTTCTTCAGAATCTTCACTGTGTATTCCTCTGGCGCGTGCTTGTATCTCACAGGCACAGAGAAATCGATGTCTTTGGGTTTCTACGCGGATTCCTTCCCTTCTTCCCAGTATTCCTCTTATTCTTACTCATCCGCTTCGCCGTTCTGGTCTTTTTGTTCTTTTTCACATTTTATGGTTTCTCGTCATCTGACTGCTCAGCGACGACCATGCTTTCTTCGGATTCTGCCTCGGATTTTGCCTCGGATTCTGCCTCGGATTCTGCCTCGGATTCTGCCTCGGATTCTTCTCTCTTGGCTTGTCTCTTGGCTTGTCTCTTGGCTTCTCTCTTGGCCTTTCTCTAGTTTCGTCTCCTCATGTTTTTCTTGATTCTTTTCTCGGCTTCTTTTCTCTCAGGCTCTTTCTCTCTTTCCTCGGTTGCTTCCAGAGAGTTGTTTTGCTTTCGCCTGTAGACCACGATAGCCCCAGACAATAGAGCAGCCAGCAGCCCCAG
>NC_051405.1:42733206-42733387 GCF_015228065.2 Penaeus monodon
CGCTATGTTTCCTTCTCTCTCTATATGAATAAATTGTAACGAAGGACATCCATACAGATCTAATTCGTATCGACCTGTTCATCCTTTCCAGGCAAACAGTCGTATCCAGTGGAGGGCGTGACGTCAGAGAAGCGTGACGAAGAGGAAGAATGCTGAGCTAACGGAAGCTGAATACGAAAAA
>NC_051405.1:42733417-42733489 GCF_015228065.2 Penaeus monodon
TAATGGTTTGACGTCACACAACGAGCAAACACAAATTGTCGAGAATCGGGTTAATGGAACGTGCTTTTTTAT
>NC_051405.1:42734281-42734401 GCF_015228065.2 Penaeus monodon
GGCGAAACACGAAATTAAATCTATCATACGTTATTTTTTTACCCTTACGCCATAATGGAAAACAGATCCATCCCCCTTCATTCTTTCTCCCTTATGCACCTCCTTCTGCGTGCTGCAAAC
>NC_051405.1:42734509-42734968 GCF_015228065.2 Penaeus monodon
TTCCTCTGCAGGAACCCAATGTATATATGTGTACATTATTAGTCACGATTGCATAGATACCCACGAGTTGCATTAATACCCACGAGTTGCATTAATACCCATGAGTTGCATTAATACCCACGAGTTGCATTAATACCCATGAGTTGCATTGATACCCACGAGTTGCATTAATACCCACGAGTTGCATTAATACCCATGAGTTGCATTAATACCCACGGATTGCATTGATACCCACGAGTTGCATTAATACCCACAAGTTGCATTAATACCCACGAGTTGCATTAATACCCACGGTTGCATTAATACCCACGAGTTGCATTAATACCCACGAATTGCATTAATACCCACGCGTTGCATTAATACCCACGAGTTGCATTAATACCCACAAGTTGCATTAATACCCACGAGTTGCATTAATACCCATGAGTTGCATTAATACCCACGAGTTGCATATTAATG
>NC_051405.1:42735127-42736266 GCF_015228065.2 Penaeus monodon
CGCTGGCCGTCGACCCCCGTGGGAGAGCCACGAGTTGCATTAATACCCACGAGTTGCATTAATACCCACGAGTTGCATTGATACCCACGAATTGCAATGATACCCATGAGTTGCATTAATACCCACGGATTGCATTAATACCCACGAGTTGCATTAATACCAGCGAGTTGCATTAATACCCACGAATTGCATTAATACCCACGGATTGCATTAATACCCACGAATTGCATTAATACCCACGAGTTGCATTGATACCCACGAATTGCAATGATACCCACGAGTTACATTAATACCCACGAATTGCATTAATACACGCGAATTGCATTAATACCCACGAATTGCATTAATACACGCGAATTGCATTAGTACCCCCTTTGGCCACGATGATCCACATTATCACATTACGGATAAATTCTTTTCTCTGAAAGAGCTTTCTCTCTTTCTCTCTCCCTTTCTGCGCGGATGACCGAGCGAGAGAGGTGGTCAGGGTGAGAGAGAAATAAACAAAACAAAGACGCCAAGAATTCTCTCTTTGTTCCGCCTGAAGCTGAATGATATCCCCTTGGTTACTGCACTTGGGTATGTTGATTCTTTGCTTCACGGCCCCTTCACTCGCTCTCTGGTGCAGTCTGTGTGAGGAGAGAAAGGTGTCCTGAACGGTGTCCTGAGAGAAAGGTGTCCTGAACGATTTCCTGAGAGAAAGGTGTCCTGAACGGTGTCCTGAGAGAAAGGTGTCCTGAACGATTTCCTGAGAGAAAGGTGTCCTGAGAGGTGTCCTAAGAATAGATGTCCTGAACGGTGTACTGAACAGTGTCCTAAGAATGGGTGTCCTAAAAGGTGTCCTGAGAGAAGGTGTCCTAAGGATGGGTGTCCTAAAAGGTATCCTGACAAAAGGTGTCCTAAGAACGGGTATCCTGAAAGATGTCCCAAAAGGCTTCCTGAGAGGTGTCCTCAGAATGGGTGTCCCGAGAAAAGGTGGCTCAAGGCCGGAGATGAGGCTCGAGCATCTCTAACTTGCGTCACTCACCCTCATTTAGCTTCCTCGACCCGCCCTCAGGAGTTATGCTACGCTGCTTCAGGCGGGCGATTTAAGGGCGGAGGGGAAGTCAGGGCATTTTAGGGGCATGAGCTTTTAGTAC
>NC_051405.1:42736448-42736861 GCF_015228065.2 Penaeus monodon
GGGCTAAGGTGATAGATAGTATGACAGCGAAACAAACAAAAAAACTCGATAATGGACACGCAGAGGACAGAACGCACAGCACAGTAAGGTAAATTAACAGACAAATAAATGCAAATTCCTTTCTTTCAACTGACGGAGCAGCTTATCCCCCCCCCCCCCCCCGAGAGGACGTTCGCGACGGCGCCCTCCGAAAATAGACAGTAGAACAGATGATTCTCCATTCCCTTGTATGTGTCTATCTTAATCTCGTGGGGCTATTAACAGGCAGGGCTTCTAGCTTCATGTCATGCACGGTGGACACTCTTGTTTTGCAATATTTTCTTCTTCGTCCGAACGTTCCTTTCATTCCCCTTGCCTCTGTGTCTTTTTTTCCCCGTTTTGATTGTTTTTTCTACTGTTTATCTAAATCTGGT
>NC_051405.1:42736920-42737018 GCF_015228065.2 Penaeus monodon
CCCCCCAATTTTGATGCGTGATTTCTCCTAAAGCCACGGTCGTGTGCAAGGCGCCCTGGTGGGAAAAAAGTGACCGGCGCTTTTTAGGACACACCGTT
>NC_051405.1:42737335-42737528 GCF_015228065.2 Penaeus monodon
CGTGGACCGTCTGATGCAGTTGCGTGACGTGTCATTCATCCGCGGAACCGGAACTCGGATGATATCCACCCCGAGGACAGACGAGCGACGCGGGGACACCCGACGCTCCCGAGCGGTCGGGGGGGTTAGGGGGGGGAGGGGAGGGACTGGCCGTCGACCCCTGGGAGGCCTCGGTCGCGGGAGGGGAGGGGGA
>NC_051405.1:42740378-42740459 GCF_015228065.2 Penaeus monodon
GAAGAGGGCATTTTTTTTTAACGCTGTCATGTAACAGGTAACCTCAGTTGTATAGAAAGAGGGTTCACAGACACGAGAAGG
>NC_051405.1:42740485-42740604 GCF_015228065.2 Penaeus monodon
CGCTTTGACCACATTAATCGATGGCTGAAAACAGACGCTAAATATTGTCTCATATTGTATTGTTATTCTTATATGAGTTCTAGAGATATTCAATATTTGGGCGTCTGGCGGTGTTGTCA
>NC_051405.1:42741570-42742007 GCF_015228065.2 Penaeus monodon
TTTGTAAAAAAAGAGATATGACCCCTCCTCACACAGTCAGACATCTCGTGTGCATGAAGCCACGCATTCGGTCCACGAGAAAGTCGCCACGTGAATCGACGGAGTGATCTCATCCCCGTCACCCTTTCTTCGATTTTCTTGAACCAGCTAATCCGGATGAGTCGCTGAGATGTTTTCATGGCCGGATAAATTTGCGTTTCCTCGTTTATCATCCGGAGTTCAAAGATCTGCCTCGGAGTCTGCCTCACGTTCAACGAGTTCTGAATCTTGTGTGATATATTCTCGATACCTCTGTTATTCGTCTTGGGTGTTGCACGTGGGGGGGGGGGGTGTAGGGAGAGTGTATTGCAAAATATTTTTCAGTTTTGAATCGGGGAGACAAGATGAAATAAAGGGCTGCAACAGGGCCCATAAACATACATAAAAGGAGTAACCGT
>NC_051405.1:42742627-42742758 GCF_015228065.2 Penaeus monodon
CAAAAGGAAAAACAAAAACGCCCCAAATCGCTCGCTCGTTGCTCCCTACGCAAATTTTTTTGGAGAGGCTTCTGTCGCGCCACTCAGGACGCAGTTTCCAGTTTCCAATTAATCTAATGCAGGCGCGCCAG
>NC_051405.1:42744733-42745362 GCF_015228065.2 Penaeus monodon
ACCCCAAATGAGAAAAAATGTGAAAGTGTGTTACAAAACATCGTAAGCGTTTTGAAAAACCAAAGCAATAGGATTAGGAGACAAAAATTTTAACCCATTTTAAAATCACGGGAAATTGCTTTCTTTTAAAATGTGGGCATTATTTCGAGTTTCTTGGGGAAAAAACGGCAGTATACCACTTTTACGCTGAGTCATACAAACCCCCAACCGTTTTTTACGTTAGATAAACATGAAAAAAATTAAATTTGATATATACTTTGGGCCCTTTTCCCATTTTAATCACCATGGCCCCTCCAGTACACTTTTCATAGCGCGATAAAAATAAAATTACAAACCTTTAAAAATGTCCCACCATTATTTCCCCTCAGTAGAAGGGGATGTCAGTTCCCTCTGCGCGCCTCATCCCGGGACTGTTTTACATCATGGGCCCGCTGGAGTGCCATTTCCTCGGGCCCTTGATAGAAAACGAGCTATTGATCCCCAAAAAATGTGTGGGGGAAGGGTTTGACTACTGCCAAAAATTTACAGTTTTTGGGAAAAGGGCCCCAAAAACAGAATTAATTTGCAAAAAGTGTTTTTCCCCAAAAATTTTTGTGGATGATTAATAAATAAACCACACCAACACCACC
>NC_051405.1:42745644-42745828 GCF_015228065.2 Penaeus monodon
TTTACAACTTTTACATATACACTTACACACCCCACCAAAAAATCCCCCCCCAACCCCAAAGGGGCAACCCCCCCCGACTTTTTTAAAACACGCGCCACATCGAAGGGCGGTCAAAGGAATCAATTTCGACGGGGGGAAAGGGGAAAAACAAAGAAAGCCCTTAACATTCCGTTCAAACAGGGGC
>NC_051405.1:42745869-42746261 GCF_015228065.2 Penaeus monodon
GAAAGCTAGACCCCCACCAGAAACAAAGGGCCCTGGTAAACGTTTGTGTGTAGAGGACAAAAAAAAAAAATGACCCCCGCATCCCTCACGGAAAAATGAAAAAAGTGGGGTAGCTTTTCGGTGAGATAACAAATGATGCTATGGTTTTGCAGTGTTGTAAAAACGTTTAAAAGTAAGGGAGTGTAAAATGCTTTTATAGTCTAAAAACCCCATGGAGAAGAAAAAGGCAAATTTTCTCTCCCCTTTTTGCGAAATTGTGTTGCTCTATGCAGTTATGGGATTAGTTTTCCCAAGGGTTGGCCCCCGAGTGTTGTGAGCAGCACTATAGCTAACTATGTGAAGTAATGCTGCAGCGAAAGCATTCACACATTATGTGGAAGGATTAGTGTTTT
>NC_051405.1:42746515-42747303 GCF_015228065.2 Penaeus monodon
TTTTGGTGTGTGCGTGCATGTGCATATATAGAATTTTGATAAAATGCTCACGATGATGGAAACATATGAAAAAAACAATGTAAATGCGATCGTAGAAAGATTAGTAATAAAATATCATCTTGAAATAATATGTGCGAATATAATATACTTTCCCTCCTGACAATTTTTTAAACATATGACCTTTTCCTTCTGAAGCTAATAAGACTGAATCTCTTACTTAATGCTGATATCATATTAACATCATATGTCGATAAAAACTGCCACAATTTAATTCACTACGGTTGAAAAAATTTTCCCAAAATCCTCAATGGAGGATCGGGGAGGGAGGGGAAAACATCGCCTCAAAAAATAAGTCACCCGTTAATCTTTACATTTCTATGTCATTAAGCTTTTTCATTTTCTGTTATCACTTTTTATTTAAGGAGAAACTATTTTATATATCAGTATTTTAACATGCTTGAATTTTCATACCTAAATTTGAAAAGGGTTTAATTCCCAAATTGCGAGGGAATATGAAATGTCCCAGATCTTTTGTTTTGTGAATTAAACCTGCCAAGGTCACTTAGTAGGCCAACTTTGACCTCTTCTGAGCTCCCCTTTCTATTTTTCGGTGAAAACTGTGTTTTCTAATCCCTATTTGTATCGGTACTTTTTATTGTTATTATTGGGCATTATGATTAATTAGGGATGGCAGTAACATTTACTATAAGCAAAAAATAGAGAAATAAATAGCATTCTATGAAATTAAGGAGAAGGGTAAAATCCCATGGTAGATGTTATGGCTTAAT
>NC_051405.1:42747615-42747954 GCF_015228065.2 Penaeus monodon
GGTATGATATTTACACACATTGTTTTATAAACAATACTTTTAGGACACATTGAGATTATGACTGAAAAATAACAGAAAAAACTCTTGAGCAGAATCGTCTTACTTTCGTTATGGAAATTTCTGTAACCTTGTGAATTTTGGTGATAAACAAAATGAGAAAGAAAAATAGAAGAGGCGATATAGAAAAAAAAAAAATCAATGGCGAACACAAGAACAATAATAAAAGGAGGAGGAGGATAATAAAGAGTGAAAAATATGAAGATGAAAATGATGAGAAGAATGAAAAAAGAATATAAATGGAGGGAAATGACGGAGAAAAAGAAAGATGGTATAGTGAAT
>NC_051405.1:42747978-42748437 GCF_015228065.2 Penaeus monodon
TAAAAAAATGAAGAACAAGAATTTATAGAAGAACAAAGAAAATCCTCGTTATTTTATCTTCTTTAAGACCCATGATATTTCACAATAACATCGACTTAACTTATGTGTATTTTTTTTTTCTTACGGCTTAGTGCCTCCTCTGTATTGCAATTATATTAATACATTTGCTAACGCTTCCCATGTGTCCTAATTCACAAATGCATTTAAATATATAACACGTTGTTTAATTAAAACTTATTCTGAGATCCTTTAATAAGCTTAAATGACTTTTATATATGAGTTAATGTAGATTTGGTACAGACGTATTGCCAATGAGATTGTATACGAGCTGTAGATAATAACATGGTGAGAAAACACTATGCTATATATTTCTCTCATGTAAGATGTTTGATATAACCGTTAAATTTGTACAGTCCTCTGTTTTGGTTTCCTGTTGCTAATCTTCAGTCACTTTGGCCA
>NC_051405.1:42751542-42752746 GCF_015228065.2 Penaeus monodon
GAACGGACTTGTAATGAGTGTTAGAAGCCAACGTACGAGAAGAAGATATTTTATACGAAAAGATGGATATGCTTGGAAATGTCAGACCAAAGGTTCCAATAAATCTAAGGAGATTGTATCAGTCAAGACCCTTACTTTAGAAATTCAGTAATGAAACTGCAAACTTGACTTCACATGCTGTATCTTTGTTCGACAAGATTTGTGATTTCTTATATCAGCTTTGGGGCTGTACCAGAACACGTGATAATCATATGTTACTTCCACCTCTGCAGTGAGCGTTCCAAACATGCCCTTGGTGGTCGATGGTAAGTCATTGCGTTGAGGAGTTACAGTGGAAAGGCTCAAGGACTAGCTGCACCTTGAGTCAGTGTGTGTCTTTAGCTGCCTAGTCTTCAGCCGGCTGAGAGCTACTGTTGGCTACATGGCTGCTTTCAAATTGTGGAGGGTGGAACATTACCATTTAATCTGATAAGTGGAAGCCATATCACGACTGTCAAAATATTTGCATTTGTCCAAAACACCATGAATCACAGTGTCGACTTCGGTGATCCAAATACCATTGTGCACATCCATATCTTATTGAAAAAAGAGGTGAAAAACTGCATAAGGAATCACTTGACATCAATTACATTAGAAATCCAAAGCACTGCTTTGCTGCTCACACTCTCGTGAACAAAAGCCGGCGTATTGTAGCATATGGCCAGGCAACGAAAACTTGGACTTCGGCCCTGAATTGCACAAATATTTTTTTATTTCTACACTCATTCAAATAAAAAGGTTTTCCACTTTATTCTCCTGTTTGTTACCTCTCCATAAAGAGAATTCCAACCTTGTGCTGTCTTATGAACTAGAGTTGATATGTCTTTTCCTATGACCTACAGAATCTGTGTTTACTGTGTCCTCCAACTTACAGCTTACTTATAGGAGCCTAAGTCAGCTGTAATTCATATGATTTGAATTTCATAAAATTCTTTATATTACATTTGTATGTACTGTTATGTATATAAAATGAAACTATGTTCAAGTGATTTCTATCCAGAATAACCAGGTTATATGTTATGATCCATTTAATGTAATCGCATAATGTATATTTACAGTATTGTTTTTGTCCTTAACATTAAAATGAAGTGTACAGTACACTTGTAATATTTTGAAGTTCAAGTAGAGTGTAATGTAATGGTGATTAATGTTGTGACATTTAAAA
>NC_051405.1:42752902-42753044 GCF_015228065.2 Penaeus monodon
CCCTTTCTTTGGGGTTCCCCCCGGTATTCATTCCTCTCCCCTCTTGTTCGCGTTTCTCTGTGTTCAGTTCCTTCCTCTCCTCTTCCTTTTTTCCTCTTCTCTCATTTGTCTGCTCTGGTTTGTTTTAAATTCCCAATTTTAA
>NC_051405.1:42753515-42753779 GCF_015228065.2 Penaeus monodon
TTTGTATTTTTCGCCCATTTACTTTTGTATTTTTCCAACGCTTTTTATTCCCTTTATGTTTCGCTCAAGGAAAATCATTTATCACTTCCCCTTCGATTTTTTTTCTTCACGCCCTTTTATCAATATCTTCTTTTTTGTTTTCATATTATCTTTTCCCCTCCTTTGGACTACCTTTACTCTCCTTTTGTTCACCCCCTTTTTTTTTTTTCAAACTTTTCTTTGTTTTCGTACCCCTTTTCCCCCCTCCCTCGACTGCATTTACAC
>NC_051405.1:42753822-42753952 GCF_015228065.2 Penaeus monodon
TGGGCTCCATTTATCCCCCTTTCTTCAATTTTTCCTTTTTTTTTCAAACTCCCCCTTTTTTTCGTATCAAAATTTTCCCCCCCCCTCTTCTTCGTTCGTATCAAATTTAAATTTGGAAAATTTCAACAAG
>NC_051405.1:42754361-42754712 GCF_015228065.2 Penaeus monodon
CTAAAATCCACCCCCCCTCCCTCCCATCTTCCATAACTCACAAACATTCCCCCTCGCCGACGGTACGAAAGCTTGTCAGCTCCACGGGGCGTGACTTAGGCCTATGGGAGGGAAAAGGCAAAACAGTAATTCGTGTAGAGTTATTCGTGTAGGAGTTAGGACTCTACCGAGCGTGAGATACGAGCGGGAGATGATCCGGGATGATGCTGATGGAGGCTGAGCCTTGGATAGCGTTCTGACGTGACCATCTCGAGTGATATCGTGTAATGGGCTTTGGGATTCCGGGGCCGTTTCTACAAGCTGGTGATAAGGGGGTGAGGGGAGATGTAAAATAAAAAGAAGAAAAAAAAA
>NC_051405.1:42754944-42755285 GCF_015228065.2 Penaeus monodon
ATATATACACGTAGCAAAGTCAAACATAAAACACTCTCCCTTCTCATTTTACGTAAAAGCCAATGAACACGTTTACCAGACACGACCATAGCAGGGTTAAACGCTTTCAAAACCTTCCCATTTATCAGCAATAAATATAAAGACGCGATTCGAGCAAATATGGCTCTTTTATGGCTCTCTATATCTCTCTCATACAAGGGAGGGTCTCCTTCGCCCAGTAAGCAGAGGTCGCCGTCCGTTTTGGAATTTCCTAAAGGCGTGGACATGGCAGCTGAAACCCGTATTGCCCTTTCTGGTAACGTCTTGTGCCTGAGGTGGATTTAGGGGCAGACGGGAGAATG
>NC_051405.1:42756325-42756541 GCF_015228065.2 Penaeus monodon
GCAAATAGAGAGAGAGAGAAAAGAGATATGAAGACAAGAAATACACTGTTTCCTTTTCTCTCAACATGAATAAATTGTAACGAAGGACATCCATACAGATCTAATTCGTATCGACATGTTCATCCTTTCCAGGCAAACAGCCGTATCCAGTGGAGGGCGTGACGTCAGAGAGGCGTGACGAAGAGGAAGAATGCTGAGCTAACGGAAGTTGAATAC
>NC_051405.1:42756690-42756754 GCF_015228065.2 Penaeus monodon
TAGGGCGAAATATGGGAGTGTATTTGTTAGGGATGATTGTTTGGATATACAGTGGGTGAATTCA
>NC_051405.1:42757040-42757152 GCF_015228065.2 Penaeus monodon
CATACGTTATAGTGATAAAAAAACGCTTTTTTACCCTTACGCCATAATGGAAAACAGATCCATCCCCCTTTATTTTTTCTCCCTTATGCACCTCCTTCTGCGTGCTGCAAAC
>NC_051405.1:42757260-42758399 GCF_015228065.2 Penaeus monodon
TTCCTCTGCAGGAACCCAATGTATATATGTGTACATTATTAGTCACGATTGCATAGATACCCACGAGTTGCATTAATACCCACGAGTTGCATTAATACCCATGAGGTGCATTAATACCAACGAATTGCATTTAATACCAACGACTTGCATTAATACCCACGAATTGCATTAATACCCACGAATTGCATTAATACACGCGAATTGTATTAGTACCCACGAGTTGCATTAATACCCACGAATTGCATTAATACACGCGAATTGCATTAGTACCCACGTGTTGCATTAATACCCACGAATTTCATTAATACACGCGAATTGCATTAGTTCCCCCTTTGGCCACGATGATCCACATTATCACATTACGGATAAATTCTTCTCTCTGAAAGAGCTTTCTCTCTTTCTCTCTCCCTTTCTGCGCGGATGACCGAGCGAGAGAGGTGGTCAGGGTGAGAGAGAAATAAACAAAACAAAGAATTCTCTCTTTGTTCCGCCTGAAGCTGAATGATATCCCCTTGGTTACTGCTCTTGGGTATGTTGATTCTTCGCTTCACGGCCCCTTCACTCGCTCTCTGGTGCAGTCTGTGTGAGGAGAGAAAGGCGTTCTGAACGGTTTCCTGAGAGAAAGGTGTCCTGAACGGTTTCCTGAGAGAAAGATGTCCTGAACGGTGTCTGAGAGAAAGGCGTCCTGAACGGTTTCCTGAGAGAAAGGCGTCCTGAACGGTTTCCTGAGAGAAAGGTGTCCAAAAGAAGGTGTCTTGAGAGGTATCCTGAGAGGTGTCCTAAGAATAGATGTCCTGAACGGTGTCCTGAACAGTGTCCTAAGAATGGGTGTCCTAAAAGGTGTCCTAAGGATGGGTGTCCTAAAAGGTGTCCTAAAAGGTATCCTGAGAAAAGGTGTCCTAAGAACGGGTATCCTGAAAGATGTCCCAAAAGGCATCCTGAGAGGTGTCCTAAGAATGGGTGTCCCGAGAAGAGGTGGCTCAAGGCCGGAGATGAGGCTCGAGCATCTCTAACTTGCGTCACTCACCCTCATTTAGCTTCCTCGACCCGCCCTCAGGAGTTATGCTACGCTGCTTCAGGCGGGCGATTTAAGGGCGGAGGGGAAGTCAGGGCATTTTAGGGGCATGAGCTTTTAGTAC
>NC_051405.1:42758576-42758983 GCF_015228065.2 Penaeus monodon
GGGCTAAGGTGATAGATAGTATGACAGCGAAACAAACAAACAAACTCGATAATGGACACGCAGAGGACAGAACGCACAGCACAGTAAGGTAAATTACCAGACAAATAAATGCAAATTCCTTTCTTTCAACTGACGGAGCAGCTTACCCCCCCCCCCCGAGAGGACGTTCGCGACGGCGCCCTCCGAAAATAGACAGTAGAACAGATGATTCTCCATTCCCTTGTATGTGTCTATCTTAATCTCGTGGGGCTATTAACAGGCAGGGCTTCTAGCTTCATGTCATGCACGGTGGACACTCTTGTTTTGCAATATTTTCTTCTTCGTCCGAACGTTCCTTTCATTCCCCTTGCCTCTGTGTCTTTTTTCCCCGTTTTGATTGTTTTTTCTACTGTTTATCTAAATCTGGT
>NC_051405.1:42759044-42759153 GCF_015228065.2 Penaeus monodon
CCCCCAATTTTGATGCGTGATTTCTCCTAAAGCCACGGTCGTGTGTGCAAGGCGCCCTGGTGGGAAAAAAAGTGACACGGCGCTTTTAGGACACACCGTTAGAGTGAGT
>NC_051405.1:42759604-42760890 GCF_015228065.2 Penaeus monodon
TTTTTTTTTGAGGTAGGTGGGTGGAGCTTATTTCTCTCTTGTGTGTTTTTTTTTAATCTTTATCTTTTGTATATCTATCTTCCTTTCGTTTCCATTATTGTTTTCCCCTTTTTTTTCATTTTTGTTTATTCGTATTTTTTGTGTTTACTTTTTTTTTTTCCATCCTTTTTTTTTTTTTTTTTTTTTTGCTCCTTTTTTCATTTTTCTTTATTTTTATTTTTGTTTATACTTTTTTCTGCTATTTTCCCTTTTCCCTATGTTTTCTCTTTTCAGTTTTCCTTTTCTTTCTCCCAGTTAACTTTATTTCTCTCTTTTTTCTCAATCACTCTTCTATATAGTCATTGTATTCTTAGGCCATTTCCTATTTTTGTTTCACAATTTTTCGCTTTTCTCTCAATTCTTCTCAATTTCCCATTTTCTTTTTTATGTTTCTCATCTTCTCTTCCTCCATTACCCATTTTCTGTTTCTATTTCCCATCTTCCCATTTTCTTAATTTCCCATTTTCTGTTTCTCTCCCATCTTCCCATTTTCTCCAATTCCCATTTTCTGTTTTTTCCCAACTTCCCATTTTCTCAAATTTTCATTTTCTGTTTCTCTCCCATCTTCCCATTTTCTCCTATTCCCATTTTCTGTTTTTCCCCATCTTCCCATTTTCTCAAATTCCCTTTTTCTGTTCCTATATTCCACCTTCTCATGCCACGTGTTTTCCAACACTCTCCCTATTTTTCCACGATCTTTTCTTTCCATTGTATTTTTTTCCCCGCCTCCCTCTTTTTTTTTTCTCTCTCTCTTTTTTAATAAGAACAAGGATTCGATTAGAATTTTACGCATCGAAATATCCCGAAACGATAAAGTTTGGGAGAAGTTTACAGAGATCACGTATCGCTGGTTCTGTGACCTAACTTTGTCCGGTAACTTTTGAACAACGTCTAGTTACTTTATAATAAAGCCAGATCAGTCCCTCAATGTTGTTAAGTTGTTTTATTTATATTCATTCATTCCTTTTGAACAATGTCTAGTTACTTATAAGAAAGCCAGATCATTCTCCCAAATTGTTTTATTTAAATTCATTCATTCCTTGATTGGGGTTCGTAAAAGTGGCTTGTTTGTGTAAGTGTGGAGGTATTTATTTAAGATGAGTAAGCATGATAAACATTTGTTGTGCAAGTGCTCGGTGTTTTTTGTCTATTTGCGTGAGGCTAATGTAACATGCAATGTGTTTATATCAAATTACAATAGTTCGATTGATATACTCTATATTTATTTGATTGTGTCGGTGTGTGTT
>NC_051405.1:42764667-42764900 GCF_015228065.2 Penaeus monodon
AACAAACCTAATACGCTGTATTCGGCAGCTGCGTAAATCACTGTAGTTGAGGTTTGTAGCTGATGTAGATGAGGGACGAAGCGTTAATTAATACATGGCACAGGGATGGGAGATTCTGAGCAATCATGGGTTACCTTAATGCGATACGGTCCCCTTCAAATTCACCGTTGAGTAGCATGATATGTGTAACCCATTTTTAAATATATCATCCTTTATCCTGAGAGAATATTATT
>NC_051405.1:42764933-42767142 GCF_015228065.2 Penaeus monodon
CAGATCCTACTCAAAGAAAGTTCTCTCTCATCCTTTCTGAAGAAGTGTGTATTTATTTACAAAAGATTTATTTACAAAAGAGCGGTGGATTTAGACAGAGAAAAAACAATAAAGGGAAAATACAGTAATGATAGTAATCTCCTTGAAAGACTTATGCAAATCAGAGCAAGGTCAGCTGATCGTGCTGAAACCCAAGACGGGATAGATACACGATTTTTCACTCTGGTAAAGCGACTAACGGTAGCGAATGTTAGTCGTTGCATAACATGATAACGATCCTAAGGAGTAATCATAGACGCTTCGTGCGTTGACTTTCAACACTGAGGATGATCCTATGCCTTACTTGCGAGAGGATTATGCCCATGACGGTGCACTAGCGAGATCCGCCAATGAGAACAGGACAAGGTACGAAGTAAATGAAGAAGATGGAGTGAATTAAGAAGGCAGAAGAATTTAGGAAGAGTAGATTAAGCTGATAGGACAGGAAGCGCTGTCACTACCGGCCAATGCAGGTCTGCAGATGTTGCACTAGCGTTGCACAAAATGATCATGTCGTTTGGGTCATTCTTGTGTACCAAATTAAGTTTATTCTCTGTTCTCCTAGTGCTCCTTACAGTCATTTCAAGGTATGTAATGACTACCAGTGGATCACAGTCATATCTTAACTTTCGTAGTAGGTAGAGCAGCATTTACAACTGAGCAGTCTTAGACTACGTATTTTGTCGCCTTGTAGTGACTTGCTCTATCAATTTAGTTTATAAGGGATTTATCAACTTCAGCTGAATTCACACTAAAAATTCAGTTACATAATATTACCAGATATGATTTGCAAATAAAGTCCTTTGATAAGATTTAAGCATAGCAGGAAAACTTCTGGAATATAACGTAGATTCACCAATGAAAATAAATGACATGGCAATAATTTGAAAAGTTTAATTTGAAATATATCCAGTAGATATTGACATTTCACCTAACCTGTATTCAGCAGTAGTTTAAAGATCACACAAGTGACCAATCAAGAAATAGTTTATTGTTTATATAAACACAAAGAGACTGGGCAAGCAGACTCCCGATAGATGGACCTTCCAATACTAACTTACAGAAGTCAAAAACTTTGCTGCTCCAAAATCTAAATATTTGAGAGAGAAAAAAAGATGTTTGGTTATTATATCAACAATTTCTTTATGGCATTATTGGCTATTTAAACACTTTGCTAATAAGGACATTTGCTTCAGTTTTGCATTTCGTAATCAGTAAAGTTCATCTGTTATGTAATTATTCTAATATTTACTGAATAAAACATTTGACTGCATGTAAAATCCTACCATAAAAAAAAAAACATTGCAATTTGCCTTTATCATCCAGCGTATTAATAAATAATTAAAATCATTCAAATGTCGGAATGACACCAATTCAGGACGTGAGCTTGTGAAAGGAATGAAACAACTGACATTACTTTCGGACATACACTAAAAAGAAGAAATGAATTATCCAGAGAAATTGTCTATATCCCGGGAAAGATTAGATAGACAGGGACTTCGTGAGCTGCAGCTAAATCTTGCAAAAGTATCCAAGACTCAGTCACGAAATTTTAGTCAAATCTTGCACATGGTATAAACACTGTGGTTGACTGTGCGCCTTTTTCTAAAATTTGATTGTGCGCCTTTTTCTAATAATTTGATTGTGCGCCTTTTTCTAATAATTTGATTGTGCGCCTTTTTCTAATAATTTGATTGTGCGCCTTTTTCTAATAATTTGATTGTGCGCCTTTTTCTAATAATTTGATTGTGCGCCTTTTTCTAATAATTTGATTGTGCGCCTTTTTCTAATAATTTGATTGTGCGCCTTTTTCTAATAATTTGATTGTGCGTCCTTTTTCTAATAATTTAGCTTGTGCCAGACGCTCTGGTTTGGATGGGAGATGCGCATATATATTACACAATATGCATACATAAATCTTACGTAACCGTGTGGGTGTGTGTGGGTGGATGGATGCCAGCTGAATGTCCTCCGGTTCTCACCTTCCTGAGACGTCCTTCTGCTGGTCCCATCTGATAGGAATATCAATATGAATGTAAAGTCTCTGGTATGATAAAATGCAACCTTATTCCATTTGATGTCTGTCGTAACTCACTTGTTATTCATGAAACTTATTGCGTGGGCGGATTAGTCTGGTCTCTAAGCCATCAGAGTTCAGGCAACACAGTGG
>NC_051405.1:42767315-42767705 GCF_015228065.2 Penaeus monodon
TTTTTTTTTATTGTTCTCCGTTCCCCCACTACCGCCTTTTGCATTTACAAATATTAATGAGAGAAAAATAATAATGCAAATGGCAAATTGGAAATCTGATAGATTGAGAAACAAAAACACTTACCATAATAGTCAGTGATTCTCTAGGGTTCTTTTAAGCAGTGGAATGATTAATATCCTTAGATAAATTATGGAAAATAGAGAAAATTGATTCAGAGCGTTTTCATGCCGGGTGATGACAGGTGTGGAATAGGCATTTGACAAAGTTGTGAGGATAATACCTAAACCTTTATTTTGATTAAGCAATAAAGCAAGCAGTCAGACGCATGAGAAGATATTTGTTTTGTTTTAAACGACTTAACTTCTTTTCATTTTTGTTTGGCCTAAACT
>NC_051405.1:42767745-42767896 GCF_015228065.2 Penaeus monodon
GGATTCAGCCACAGTCTCACGGTTTTTCCTCAACATATTTTTTTTTTTTTACATTACTAGAGAAAGAGTTTAGATTTCTTTGGTCTCTCTGTAGCAACTTTTTTTCATTTTTATCTTTTTATTATTCTCTTTTCTTATGATGATTTTAGTT
>NC_051405.1:42767979-42768132 GCF_015228065.2 Penaeus monodon
GGAGCTCTGCAGGATCCCAGTTGTCACTAATAATCTGAGTATGAGAGACAACGCAACATGGAAATAAATTTAAAGCCAAAGAAATTATGTCTCTTTCAACGAGGAACTGAATGCTGATTAACATATTCCAAATCCCAACTTGTTCTTGCTAAG
>NC_051405.1:42768544-42768931 GCF_015228065.2 Penaeus monodon
ATACCTGACATGTAAATACTGCGTTGCTTTATTGTATTAACAAAATGTCTAAATAAATTTGGGAATGGCCATGTCCATGAAAACAGTGAATGTACCATTTCACTGCAATCGATTTATGTTCTTCAGCCAAAATTCCATTCACGTACCTTGGCCTTAAAAAAAAGTGACACTTTCATTTCTGTATGCCAGTATCAATGCCACTTGGAATGCACTTGTTATATCTGGCAGAAAGTGTCACTGTAATTGTGACTCTTAAGATTATAAGGATGATTCTCATGCAATTTTGCTTGCCATCTTTTACTGGAGGAGAGCAGAAAACAATTCCCTGCCTATATGCTGCTTGGAAGCTTGGAAAATACAACAGACTACAACTGCAGCCTTTCATTT
>NC_051405.1:42768980-42769643 GCF_015228065.2 Penaeus monodon
GTTCCTGTTTATATGTCTGGACAAGCTTTAACGCCACTTGATATACATTTAGGTTCGGAGATAATGCAACACAAGAAATTCAGGAAGCTACAGAGATTGTCAGACATTATGCAAATCATGATTTTTTTTTTACTATCAGTGATGCTTATAATGATATTTAGAAACGATGATATATTCTATATACCTTTAAAATACAAGTACCCAGTAGCACTGAACCGTAATAGAGTAGAATGACGCAAGACTTCGTAGCAAGAGGGTTGTTCATAAATAACCTGTAAAGACGTATATTTACAGGCACGTAATTGGGGATGGGGAACAATTTACAGGCACGTAATTGTAAATATTTATGCTGGATTAGCGATTAATTGGGGGTGGTTAAGAGGAGGGGCAATTAAAATCACAAATGCTGATAATATTGCCAGTACAATGATTACTATACTTTCTAGTTGTGTGCAAGAATCCAAATTACATACCTTTATCTTCTGTGGGAAATATATATCCTTCGATTTTGAGTTGATTCCATCGATATTTAATCGATTCTTGTATTTTTATCACAAATCTCGAGTCTTGTGAAAATAGCGAAATAAAGATTAGTTTTCCCTTCGTCTTCGAGGTCACTTTAGAATAAGATGCTATTTTTCTGTACTTTTTCAGGAACTTTGT
>NC_051405.1:42769673-42769879 GCF_015228065.2 Penaeus monodon
TCCGCGCTGAGCTACATTGATCTTCTCTAAGTGGCTCCTTGTTAATAAACTATTTTCTTGTGAATTCAGTTAAACCAAAGATGTTTGTTTTGTTCAACTAACCAGTTTCTGTTGTTATTTCGTAAAACATTTGAACAGTTACAATATTTCTCAATCTTTAATCAGTGCCGAAGTTGAACTATTCCGAGCTGCTGCTTTTGGCCTCA
>NC_051405.1:42769923-42770742 GCF_015228065.2 Penaeus monodon
CAGGTCATATCGACTCCGATTAACCCATTACCCTTTTGTTGATAGGATGCTAGGACCCCAGAGATCATTTACAGTACAGGGATGCTGGTGTCTCTTTCCAGGGATGCTGGTGCCCATTTCCAGGGATGCTGGTGCCCATTTCCAGGGATGCTGGTGTCTCTTTCCAGGGATGCTGGTGCCCATTTCCAGGGATGCTGGTGCCCATTTCCAGGGATCTGGTGCCCATTTCGGGATCTGTGCATTTGAGGTTGCCAATTTCCAATCTTTTTCCAAGGTGTTTATTCCAGGCTGCGGGGCATTTGCCAAATAAGTATTTCAGAGAAATGCTGTCATATTAAATATTCAGGTTCAGGATCTGGGCCTTTCCGATTTAACCCATTTCCCTGTTTGTTGGATAGGATGCTGGGACCCCCAGGATATTCATTTCAGGGATGCTGGTGTCTTTTCCTTAGTGATGCTGGTGCCCATTTCAGATGCTGGTGCCTCATTTCCGGGATTCTGGTGTCCCATTTCCATAGTTTATATGTTTAATTTTCTCTTTTTTACTTGACTGTCGTCTTTACTATTACTAGAATTTTAACTTCGTAGCTTAATAGTAAGTACCTAGCCCTTCAGTTACTAGGTAAGTTTAAAAGTCCTTAGTAAATGAATTACATCTTAGTTTAACATAGTTTATAGTTTAACATAGTCCTTAGTTTAACATAGTTTATCATTTTAATTTTGTATTGGTATTCACACGTACTAGAAATCTGTTTTCGCATGAATTCGAACGTGTCTTGTTCCTTGTTACTGATTTTCCTTTCTTTGTTGTCAAGTGAT
>NC_051405.1:42771700-42771907 GCF_015228065.2 Penaeus monodon
AAAGCATCGCGAGTTGGCAACACTGAGTAGTAACTTACGAGATGGGGGGGAGGGGGGTGACTGTACCGTGCAATACATTTTAATCTTCTTTGTTATTAAGCTCAATTTCAAAGGCTATTTATCTTGAAATCGAAAATAAATCTACGAAAATCACTTACGTTGTAATTAAGAGCACAATGGCCGACCGCAGAAAATTGAGTGGCAATT
>NC_051405.1:42772146-42772748 GCF_015228065.2 Penaeus monodon
ACTGCGCAGGATTATATCAGGTCCGATAGAAATGGATTCAACAAAATATATATTCTTAAATGAAAAGTAAAAGATAATATTGAAGACATATACTAAGACTATAAAAATAAATTCTGTTTTCAAAACATCTGTTCCTAAAGTTTATTTCTGTAGACAGTACAGTTGCTCAATATATGTTTTCGACATATTCTATTGAAATACATTATCCCTCCCCCCCTTTAATAGTAAAATATGTAACGTTTGTGTTTTGCTTAAAAAAAAAAACACAGATTTTCTCTCATTCAAAGAAAATGTAATTGTTATATTTTGTTCTGAAAAAAAAAGAAAAACAGATTTTCTCCCATTTAACAGTAAAGTATGTAAATTTTATATTTTAATCTAAAAAAAAATTAACTGAAATATATCATTAAGCTACGTCCACCTTCTCATAGAGATTTCCATAAGGTTAATACGTAAAAAAAAAATAATACATTACATAACCGAATGTTTGGGATCCGAATGACTATTAACTTTCCACGTACCTCGGTGAATAAAAATCTCATATTACTTGAAAATAATTCTCCAGATGAATAATTTCGTCTGGAGAAAATTAGTAATATGAG
>NC_051405.1:42773261-42774330 GCF_015228065.2 Penaeus monodon
ACACACACACGTATAGAGAGTTAGACGGTATCAATGTTTGTGTCTACAGAAAGTGGGTCTTTGAGGATAAATAATTTTTTTTATATCCCGTTGGCAATTAGAGCCAGGAAACGTGGCCAAAAATAACAAACTGGTTAGATTTAATGAATCGATCGAACCATCACTTACATATATCGAATGTCAAATAGAATTTCCTTTTAATAAAACCCTTTTTCCTTTTTAATGAATTTTTCCGTTTTAATAGAACTTTTCCTTTTTTAATAGAACTTTTCCTTTTTAATAGAAATTTTCCTTTTTAATAAATTTTTTAAAAGAATTTTTCCCTTTTTAAATAAAACTTTTTTTTTTATAAATTTTAAAGAACTTTTCCATTTTAATAGAATTTTAATAGAACTTTTCCTTTTTAATAGAATTTTAATAGAACTTTTCCTTTTTAATAGAATTTTAATAGAACTTTTCCTTTTTAATAGAATTTTAATAGAACTTTTCCTTTTCATATCTCAGTCCCAATTTCGTCGTCTAAAGCATCGAGGATTTTCGAAATGATTATGGGGATTATTTTTCTGGATTTGTGTTGTTAGTATTAACATTACTATTACATTTTCATCGAATTTATGGCGAGGGGGATTTTCGCTAAAAAGTAGCTACCAGAAACTAATAGTGTTTTATCTTTTAATCTTTTGTCTTTTCTTAACATCTAATAATCGGATCTTCCTAATATTATTATCCTCAATAATTGTCGACTTCAGATTACAGTATTTCAAAAGTTATTATATCACCATACCTTATATTAGCTAATTTATTCAACAACACTAATACCTATGAAGTTCGCTCTTTTTTTTTTCTTTGTAATTACCAGAAACGTTATCGATTACAAGGGATGATCGGGCTTAATCTCCGTGGGATTAACTTTCAGCAATTCACAAGCTAAAAATATAGTATGGAAGTAATTTTTTAAAAAAATTTGAAGTTATCTATTTTTTTCTAATAACTCATACAGGCCGGGGAAAAATAAATGATTTTTAAATCAAAAGGGCACTAAAATAAAAAGATTTAAATAATGATAGTT
>NC_051405.1:42775118-42775278 GCF_015228065.2 Penaeus monodon
AATTGCGATTTCATACTGCACTATATCGCTCAGTATATTCGAGAGCGTTCCTAATAATACCCTTCTGCTGATTGCAAAAACGACGTCTAGTTTTTCCCAGGTGGGCGGCCGCGCGGCCCGGACACCTGAGCCGAGCGCCCTCGAGGCTTCGCAACACGCG
>NC_051405.1:42775930-42776135 GCF_015228065.2 Penaeus monodon
CACCGCCCCGGGGCTCCCCACGGGGGTCGACGGCCGCGCCCCTCCCCCCCCCCTAAGGGCCCCAGCGCCGCGACACGCTCGGAGCGTCGGTGTCCCCGCGTCCGCTCGCCCTGCCCCTCGGGGTGGAATCATCCGAGTTCCGTTCCGCGATATGATCAGCCGCGCCAGGAAAACGTCACGCAACTGCATCACACGGTCCACGTCC
>NC_051405.1:42776457-42776556 GCF_015228065.2 Penaeus monodon
ACTCTAACGGTGTGTCCTAAAACGCCGTGTCAACTTTTTTTCCCACCAGGGCGCCTGCACACGACCGTGGCTTTAGGAGAATCACCCCTAAAATTGGGG
>NC_051405.1:42776616-42777025 GCF_015228065.2 Penaeus monodon
ACCAGATTTAGATAAACAGTAGAAAAAAACAATCAAAACGGGGAAAAAAAACACAGAGGCAAGGGGAATGAAAGGAACGTTCGGACGAAGAAGAAACTATTGCAAAACAAGAGTGTCCACCGTGCATGGCATGAAGCTAGAAGCCCTGCCTGTTAATAGCCCCACGAGATTAAGATAGACACATACAAGGGAATGGAGAATCATCTGTTCTACTGTCTATTTTCGGAGGGCGCCGTCGCGAACGTCCTCTCGTGGGGGGGGGGATAAGCTGCTCCGTCAGTTGAAAGAAAGGAATTTGCATTTATTTGTCTGGTAATTTACCTTACTGTGCTGTGCGTTCTGTCCTCTGCGTGTCCATTATCGAGTTTGTTTGTTTGTTTCGCTGTCATACTATCTATCACCTTAGCCC
>NC_051405.1:42777207-42779171 GCF_015228065.2 Penaeus monodon
GTACTAAAAGCTCATGCCCCTAAAATGCCCTGACTTCCCCTCCGCCCTTAAAACGCCCGCCTGAAGCAGCGTAGCATAACTCCTGAGGGCGGGTCGAGGAAGCTAAATGAGGGTGAGTGACGCAAGTTAGTGATGCTCGAGCCTCATCTCCGGCCTTGAGCCACCTCTTCTCAGGACACCCATTCTTAGGACACCTCTCAGGATGCCTTTTGGGACATCTTTCAGGATACCCGTTCTTAGGACACCTTCTCTCAGGACACCTTTTAGGACACCCATTCTTAGGACACTCATTCTTAGGACACTGTTCAGGACACCGTTCAGGACACCTTTCTCTCAGGAAATCGTTCAGGACACCTTTCTCTCAGGAAACCGTTCAGGACACCTTTCTCTCAGGAAACCGTTCAGGACACCTTTCTTTCAGGACACCGTTCAGGACACCTTTCTCTCAGGAAATCGTTCAGGACACCTTTCTCTCAGGACACCGTTCAGGACACCTTTCTCTCAGGAAATCGTTCAGGACACCTTTCTCTCAGGACACCGTTCAGGACACCTTTCTCTCAGGAAACCGTTCAGGACACCTTTCTCTCAGGAAACCGTTCAGGACACCTTTCTCTCAGGACACCGTTCAGGACACCTTTCTCTCAGGAAACCGTTCAGGACACCTTTCTCTCAGGAAATCATTCAGGACACCTTTCTCTCAGGAAATCGTTCAGGACACCTTTCTCTCAGGAAATCGTTCAGGACACCCTTTCTCTCAGACACCGTTCAGGACACCCTTTCTCTCAGGAAATCGTTCAGGACACCTTTCTCTCAGGACACCGTTCAGGACACCTTTCTCTCAGGAAATCGTTCAGGACACCTTTCTCTCAGGACACCGTTCAGGACACCTTTCTCTCAGGAAATCGTTCAGGACACCTTTCTCTCAGGAAATCGTTCAGGACACCTTTCTCTCAGGAAATCGTTCAGGACACCTTTCTCTCAGGAAACCATTCAGGACAACTTTCTCTCAGGAAACCGTTCAGGACACCTTTCTCTCAGGAAACCGTTCAGGACACCTTTCTCTCAGGAAACCGTTCAGGACACCTTTCTCTCAGGAAACCGTTCAGGACACCTTTCTCTCAGGAAACCATTCAGGACACCTTTCTCTCCTCACACAGACTGCACCAGAGAGCGAGTGAAGGGGCCGTGAAGCGAAGAATCAACATACCCAAGAGCAGTAACCAAGGGGATATCATTCGGCGGAACAAAGAGAGAATTCTTCGCGTCTTTGTTTTGTTTATTTCTCTCTCACCCTGACCACCTCTCTCGCTCGGTCATCCGCGCAGAAAGTGAGAGAGAAAGAGAGAAAGCTCTTTCAAAGAGAAGAATTTATCCGTAATGTGATAATGTGGATCATCGTGGCCAAAGGGGTACTAATGCAATTCGCGTGTATTAATGAAATTCGTGGGTATTAATGCAACACGTGGGTACTAATGCAATTCGCGTGTACTAATGCAATTCGCGTGTATTAATGAAATTCGTGGGTATTAATGCAACACGTGGGTACTAATGCAATTCGCGTGTATTAATGCAATTCGTGGGTATTAATGCAACACGTGGGTACTAATGCAATTCGCGTGTATTAATGC
Organism: Penaeus monodon; assembly: GCF_015228065.2. Classification (NCBI taxonomy): domain Eukaryota; kingdom Metazoa; phylum Arthropoda; class Malacostraca; order Decapoda; family Penaeidae; genus Penaeus; species Penaeus monodon. The sequence continues at coordinate 42,778,836 of NC_051405.1, forward strand.
AATTCGTGGGTATTAATGCAACTCGTGGATATTAATGCAATTCGTGGGTATTAATGCAACTCGCGGGTATTAATGCAATTCGTGGGTATTAATGCAACTCGTGGGTATTAATGCAACTCGTGGGTATTAATGCAACTCATGGGTATTAATGCAATTCGTGGGTATTAATGCAACTCGTGGGTATTAATGCAAGTCGTTGGTATTAAATGCAATTCGTTGGTATTAATGCAACTCATGGGTATTAATGCAACTCGTGGGTATTAATGCAACTCGTGGGTATCTATGCAATCGTGACTAATAATGTACACATATATACATTGGGTTCCTGCAGAGGAA
>NC_051405.1:42779279-42779406 GCF_015228065.2 Penaeus monodon
GTTTGCAGCACGCAGAAGGAGTTGCATAAGGGAGAAAAAATAAAGGGGGATGGATCTGTTTTCCAATATGGCGTAAGGGTAAAAAAAAGTTTTTTTTTTTATCACTATAATGTATGATAGATTTAAT
>NC_051405.1:42779837-42780008 GCF_015228065.2 Penaeus monodon
CGTATTCAACTTCCGTTAGCTCAGCATTCTTCCTCTTCGTCACGCCTCTCTGACGTCACGCCCTCCACTGGATACGGCTGTTTGCCTGGAAAGGATGAACATGTCGATACGAATTAGATCTGTATGGATGTCCTTCGTTACAATTTATTCATGTTGAGAGATAAGGAAACA
>NC_051405.1:42780942-42781326 GCF_015228065.2 Penaeus monodon
TATCCAAGTCCTCCCCCCCTCCCTACCTGCAGTGCATTCTCCCGTCTGCCCCTAAATCCACCTCAGGCACAAGACGTTACCAGAAAGGGCATACGGGTTTCAGCTGCCATGTCCACGCCTTTAGGAAATTCCAAAACGGACGGCGACCTCTGCTTACTGGGCGAAGGAGACCCTCCCTTGTATGAGAGAGATATAGAGAGCCATAAAAGAGCCATATTTGCTCGAATCGCGTCTTTATATTTATTGCTGATAAATGGGAAGGTTTTGAAAGCGTTTAACCCTGCTACGGCCGTGTCTGGTAAACGTGTTCATTGGCTTTTACGTAAAATGAAAAGGGAGAGTGTTTTATGTTTGACTTTGCTACGTGTATATATTGAGAGAGAC
>NC_051405.1:42781475-42781816 GCF_015228065.2 Penaeus monodon
TATTTTTTTTCTTCTTTTATTTTACATCTCCCCCCCCCTTATCACCAGCTTGTAGAAACGGCCCCGGAATCCCAAAGCCCATTACACGATATCACTCGAGATGGTCACGTCAGAACGCTATCCAAGACTCAGCCTCCATCAGCATCATCCCGGATCATCTCCCGCTCGTATCTCACGCTCGGTAGAGTCCTAACTCCTACACGAATAACTCTACACGAATTACTGTTTTGCCTTTTCCCTCCCATAGGCCTAAGTCACGCCCCGTGGAGCTGACAAGCTTTCGTACCGTCGGTGAGGGGGAATGTTTGTGAGTTATGGAAGATGGGAGGGAGGGGGGGGGA
>NC_051405.1:42782153-42782562 GCF_015228065.2 Penaeus monodon
GGTGTTGGCGTTTAATTTTGTAGGATCTGAATCCCTTGTAATGGAAATAAAAATGGATTTTATATTAATTAATGTTTTTTTTTAATATATCTGGCGAGTTGTACATTGTCTGTTTGTTTGTTTCAACACTGCTTTTTGTCTGTCTGTTCTTTAACTTTGTTCTTTCTTCCTGTCTGTCTGTTCTCCCCCTTTATTCTCTCTGTCTATCTGTTCTCTTTCTTCATTCTCTCTCTTTGTCTGCTATCCACCTGCCCCCCTATATTTTGTCTATCTGTCTGTTCTCCTTCTTCATTATCTCTCTATGTTTTCACCTTCGTTCTCTCCGCCTTTCTCCTTCCACCTCATTCTCTTTATCTATCTGTTTTCCTTCTTCATTCCCTCCATCTATCTACTTCCCCCCTCCCCTCCC
>NC_051405.1:42782688-42783157 GCF_015228065.2 Penaeus monodon
ACATTCTCCATCTCCATATTCATTCGATCATTCCCTTTCCCCTTCGTTGCAATTCCGAATTAAATTTGATACGAACGAAGAAGAGGGGGAGGAATATATGATACGAAAACAAAGGGAGAGATTGATAAAAAAAGGAATGAACGAAAGGAGGATAAATGGAGTCCAAAGAAGGAGAAGAGATGGATAAAAAAAGGGAATGAACGAAAGAAGTGTAAATGCAGTCGAGAGGAGAGGGAAAAGATGGTACGAAAACAAAAGAAAAGCTTGATAAAAAAAAAGGGGGTGAACGAAAGGAGAGTAAAGGTAGTCCAAAGGAGGGGAAAAGATAATAAAACGAAAAGATATTGATAAAAGGGGTGAACGAAAAATATCGAAGGGAAGGTGATAAATGATTTTCCTTGAGCGAAACATAAAGGAATAAAAAGCGTTGGAAAAATACAAGATGTAAATGGGTCGAAAAATACAAAAA
>NC_051405.1:42783781-42783975 GCF_015228065.2 Penaeus monodon
GACCCTGATACACAGAGAAACGCGATACACAGAGGGGAGAGGAATGACTATCGACCAAAGAGGAGAGAGAGAAAAAAAGTAACATGTTCCCAGAATGCACAGCAGGAAAGAAAATGACCCGATAGATAAAATATTGAAAGCTGGTAGAAGATTTAGAGATTTTGCAATCGAAATAAAGGATTATGGGGGTTGCA
>NC_051405.1:42784123-42784226 GCF_015228065.2 Penaeus monodon
GGAGGAGGGGGGGGGGTGACGATAACTTGTAAAGGTAAAGGTACTTCTTTGTTATGTAAAATGTGTCTCGTCAAACGTGAAATATGATTTTTCACTTTAGATT
>NC_051405.1:42784485-42784551 GCF_015228065.2 Penaeus monodon
AATATACCTCACCTTCATAAAATGAAAGTTTCTTAGAACCGCTCCTCTACATATTTGTCAAAATTT
>NC_051405.1:42784665-42785471 GCF_015228065.2 Penaeus monodon
CGTTCTGTCTTCCGATGAATGTTTAGTGGCACCCGAAACGTCACAACTTAAAGATTATCATCATTATTATCCGTTTAATTTCCTCTGTCTATTACCCGTGCGCTCATCCACCTGCAACCCAGCCAAAAATGATAATAGCAATAATATCAACCATGAAAATAAATAAAGTACTTTGTATCAATCTTGCACCTGGCTTCCGAGTAACAGCAGTGTGGTCTGGATCCCGTGGAGTTTATTTGCAACTCGAAGGAATGGGAGACAAACGGGTCTTGCTCTTGTCAGGAACATCTGTTATTTTCGCCTTTCTTAGCCTCAGTCTGTTAGTTCTATCTTTTTCTACGTGCAATATTGATTCATTAGGAGCGGTTGCAAGGATTTGTATTAGGATTCTACCTTTTTTAAGATGTATAAAACGGTTTACTTGGGTTAAATTTTGCTGAGGGACAGGTGACGTTCGGTGCAACCCTGAAGCATGTTTATCATTAGTATTATCATGAATACACTGTAAATTGTATACACTGTGTTCGGAAAAAGTATTATACCATAAGATATTGTTTTTATTTGTACTGAAGTTGGTGTTATTTTTCTAGCGTATTATGCGTTTTCTCATCCTCACAGAAAGGATGTGAGGCTGGAGGCAGACGCTGATGGGGGCAGTGGCCCTGCAACCTCATTCAACTTGGGCTTCCCTCACAGATTCTATAGTAAACATAACAAACATTAAGGTATAAAAATTACTTGAGAGTCGAGGCTATGGAGCGACCATGGATATAACATAATCCTTAATTCATTCTACAAAATGAAGC
>NC_051405.1:42785829-42786025 GCF_015228065.2 Penaeus monodon
CATTGTAACCGTACAGCCCTATACCACGAATACTGAAACCAATATCGTTAAACTCTGCATTCCCGAAACACCAACATTGCTGCAACCTTCAGCACCTATGCAATAAGAGCAGATACAGACACCTCCGTATCCCACGCTATCCATGATCCACTGGGGAAGATTACCACAGGGGAGACAGCAACGCCACAGACGCTTT
>NC_051405.1:42786616-42786770 GCF_015228065.2 Penaeus monodon
AGAAGGCGAGTATTCATTCTCGGGGAAGAAAAAAAAAGAAATTATTGATTTTATTTAGGTTAGCGTTTCCATGTACAGAAGAAACATTTATTATAATGTAATAAGAACCCAAGGGGGTATATTAGATGTTGTTTTTGGCAACGCTTGGTGTCTG
>NC_051405.1:42787014-42787513 GCF_015228065.2 Penaeus monodon
TTTCCAAATTACCGCCATTGTTTACTCCCAAGCTCGCAAAGGGCGGCCCGCGGACACTAAGTGAATGGCTGGTCCCTTGCCAGCGTAAAGACTTCGCCTTTTCACTCATGTTCGCCGTTTTCCTTCCCTCAGAGCCGAGAAACTGGCTTGGCACAAACCTCTACGTCTCCATCACCATTACCTGCTCGCTAATGAAGAGATATTCCTAAAAGAGCCGGCGATTCGAGAGGATAAAAATGCAAGTGATAAAGAGCTGGCGAGGAGACTGTGCGTTCTGAAGCTGGATGGAATAGCGTTGTAGATATGTGAAAAAAAAAGGTCCCGTTTAACGCGTCACACATTTCACCGATGCACGGCCAAGGGTATTAAGGTCAGAGAGTGATTAATATAAAAGCATAACGCGACCGCAGATAAATGGAGCCCTTCATCGAAATTAGGTTAAAAGCAAACCGCGTCTGGAATGTAACTGGGTCAAGAACGTTAACGAGATGAGAGTGTC
>NC_051405.1:42787572-42788243 GCF_015228065.2 Penaeus monodon
CATCGCAAATGTTGATATTTGTTTATAGAATTACTTATTAATTCTACCACATCTTATTCGTGGCTTCTACGGACACAGACCTATCTCGCCGTATCTCCGGGGTATCTCTGCACTTCTGCATCTTTACGTAATTACGTGTCGATTGTAACATATAATCTAATATTTCAGGAAATTCCCCATTGGATATTGGTAAACCAGGCCGAGGATTTCCCTTGTCTGTAGGTCAAAGGGTATTCAGGTCACATGGAAGTTCTGGCAATAGCACTCGGTTGTTAATCATCGAATACTGGCAACACTGTTATAGTTATAGTCTTGTTACACTGCTTTAACAACTATAACTTAACGAGGAAACCTGAAGGTCAACCATATCTTTTAAACACTAAGTTATTAAGAGAAATCTAACATGGCTGAGTTTGTCTCTTAAAATTATTGTTTATTTTCTCTCACATTCTTATTTGGGTCATTGTCTGCCCCTAATATGATATATGAAATGACTTAATGACCAGAGGTTATATTATTATCATAGATTATGCGAACGTCCAGTAAACTGATAAGTAATCAGCCAAGTGGATTTTATGTATCTCTTCTGTTCCCCCGAATGATAAAAGCAACTTGTTTAGTGATAAAGGTATTTGAGTTGATCGGACATTTCATAATTGATGTCGCGATCC
>NC_051405.1:42788805-42789213 GCF_015228065.2 Penaeus monodon
ACGGTTACTCCTTTTATGTATGTTTATGGGCCCTGTTGCAGCCCTTTGTTTCATCTTGTCTCCCCGATTCAAAATTGAAAAAGATGTTGCAATGCACTCTCCCCCCCCCCACTTGCAACACCCAAGACGGAGAACAGACGTATCGAGAATATATCACACAAGATTCAGAACTCGTTGAACGTGAGGCAGACTCCGAGGCAGATCTTTGAACTCCGGATGATAAACGAGGAAACGCAAATTTATCCGGCCATGAAAACATCTCAGCGACTCATCCGGATTAGCTGGTTCAAGAAAATCGAAGAAAGGGTGACGGGGATGAGATCACTCCGTCGATTCACGTGGCGACTTTCTCGTGGACCGAATGCGTGGCTTCATGCACACGAGATGTCTGACTGTGTGAGGAGGGGT
>NC_051405.1:42790031-42790103 GCF_015228065.2 Penaeus monodon
CCTTCTCGTGTCTGTGAACCCTCTTTCTATATAACTAAGGTTACCTGTTACATGACATAGCATTCAAATACC
>NC_051405.1:42792018-42792507 GCF_015228065.2 Penaeus monodon
TCAGTTATGAGCAAATAATAACTCTATATGAAGATGAACAATAAAAATATACCGCTATGTGAGAAAGGTGGGAGTGCTGTTATCTCCGGCACGTCTCGAAGGCCTGAGCAATCAGGCGATCAGTCAGAGGCAGGTCGTCATCAAACTACTGATCCAGTGCCCGCGGCTCGGGAGGGTGCTGCATTGATAGCTGCTGAGCCAACCACACGGGATGGAGGATACAAGTGGACAACTTTGGAAATGCTATAAATTAGCAGAAGGCCCCAACAGAGGATATAGAGCCAAAATGTATAAGTGGTGGAAAACAAGAAAGAATCCACGCTTCACGGAACAAGCTTTAGCCTCCCAAATTACAATTATTAAGAAGAACAACTTATTAACACCAGCACAAAGAGGAGAGGATGAAAACGAAAACGCTCATCAAACCACCGAGGATGACCCAGAAAATAATAACACCAATAGAAGTGAAGATAGAAGTGCTAGTGGAGT
>NC_051405.1:42792567-42793099 GCF_015228065.2 Penaeus monodon
CCCAATTGAAAATAACAACCAGAACAGTGCCCACGAGAGTCCAAACGTAATCACACAAGAACCAGAAACAGCGCATATAGAAAACGAACAGACAGAAGAAAACTTACCTCCTGAAGATAGGGACCTACTCGAAAAACTTAGAGAGATTTACAAGAACACCCTAGAATCAAGAGACCACGAAGTGCTACCACCTGGAAAGAAGACTGAAAATAAGAAATTGCTACATGTAACTAATAAAGTAGATGCACTACTAAAATTCATTCCAACGAATAACATCACAGAAACCAATAAACTAATTTACAGCGCAGCAAAATTAATATTAAACATATTAGACGTTAAACTAATAAAGAAAGAAAAAGGAAAAAAGGACCCTCCTTGGAAACACCGAATAGAAAAGAAGATACAACTATTGCGGAAACACCTAAGTTGGATCAAAGAAATAAGAGAAGGTAGATTAAGAGACGAAGGGAAAATATATGAAATAGAAAGGAAACACCAATTATTACAGAATGGAACAGCAGCAACAGAGGAG
>NC_051405.1:42796886-42797004 GCF_015228065.2 Penaeus monodon
GACTGGGTGCTACGACTCCTGTGCCTCCCCTCCGGTACCCTGTTACAAAGGAGTTCGAGAAAAGGTGAACGTCAAAGGCTTTCAGGTTTAAGGCTCTTGTATCATTTCCTTCTGGGCT
>NC_051405.1:42797299-42797580 GCF_015228065.2 Penaeus monodon
CATCAGAAAACTGAAAAGCGAACCAAAGTAGTAATAAGACCAGTAGTAAAAAAAAAACCATATATCCAAAATAAATATAACAAGAAAAAAAACAGAAATGAGATACAGCGATAACCTACCCTTTCAACAAGCAAAGTAAAGCGTCGTATTGCATAATGAGAATTCTGTCGCAGCACAATGAAGTCTAAAAGGTTAACGAGTCTGGGGGATGCGCTGAGATGGTTCACGAGAGAGGTTGACGGTTGTGAAAATGCGTGGGAACTTGCCGCTGGATAGACTAG
>NC_051405.1:42798169-42798401 GCF_015228065.2 Penaeus monodon
TCACACACGAAACTTGGCATAACGCACATGAACAATAACAGGATCTGGCTGGGAGCAGAGCTATCGAGAGACTGATATTGGAAACGGGACCCAAATCGATATGCAGTGACCATGCGTCTCCATATTTCGTAAAAGCAGGAGAGTAATCAGCAAATGGACGTAAACAAATAGATGTTATGCTCGCTGTAATTTCAGAGGCACAAGTCAGTGCGTTTCTCGAGCGCGTTGAGTA
>NC_051405.1:42799254-42799528 GCF_015228065.2 Penaeus monodon
TCAGAGAAGGAAACAACTTTTATAAGTTTCTCTCCAACGCAAACAAACTTCCACGACAGGATTGTTATGACAGGGTTAACAAACAGCTGATAGCACGCACGTTGCGTCATCCTGCCTTCGAAGACCACCAGTCAAGACATTGGGATAAGGATGGCTCCGATTTCATTTTTGAAGTCCCAGAATAAGAGGGTAAAAGGTTATTTATATCATCACTGGATACATGAATGGAGGATTTTTTTTATATCATTATACAGAGACATACAATGGCGCGTTT
>NC_051405.1:42799607-42799993 GCF_015228065.2 Penaeus monodon
TCTATCTATCTTCGATCCAGATTAAGAGTCTAAAAGATCTACTTGTTCCTTCTTATCTTTGGCTTCACGTTCTCAAATCCTTTATATTATCACTGGATACATGAACGGAGAGATTTTTTCACTATCTATCTAGACAGCCACACGTAAAATGACCCGTTTTCCGTTTTCTATACCTGCCATGCCCACTGGCAAACGACAAAGGACTTCGCTTCGAATAATTAAGACGGTCTTGGTTAGTGCAGCTCCCCTGACCTAGAGATAAGCTAGGATCATGATTAGGGAATCAGTGGAGCATAGGCCTGTGTGACCTGTGTTGGCTCAGTAAAGCGGACGAACCCGCACGGTCCCGGAACCACGGGTGCTGGGAGATGGATGCTGAACCCCAA
>NC_051405.1:42803032-42803335 GCF_015228065.2 Penaeus monodon
CTTCTCCCACGCAGGTCCCAGTTCTAAAACTGAAAGACGAAATTCCAGTATTTCCTGGTGGCCCATATAAGTAACCTAAGGAAAACTTTATTCAGACAGAAAAAAAGGCTTTACGTCAGCAGTCTCTTGCCTAATATCCGGCTCGCAGGGAGAGTTCACAACACGAATTTTCTCTCTTATTTGTTATACTTTCTCCCCGTCAGCTGTATTTACTCACAGATAGATTCTTTTTTAGAATCTACGCGTCAGTACACTCGCTTCCTCGTTATAATGTTGTTGTTTTTTATGTGTATAACTTTAATG
>NC_051405.1:42807091-42807215 GCF_015228065.2 Penaeus monodon
TGATGTCACAATGAACTCAATGACGTCAATGTTCAACTTCTTGCAAACTGATTCCCTAATTATCATGAAGGAAAACAGCTGGAATGTCACTCATTGTATATTTACTATCGTTATATATAAATAG
>NC_051405.1:42807315-42807822 GCF_015228065.2 Penaeus monodon
TAGAGCATCTTTTATTTCTTGTTGAAATGGGTGTTATATTTTAGTTTCAATGTAACTGAAAAATCACCCTGTAAGGTTTTCTATAGATCAAAGAGCGTAGATGTCACATTTTCATATTAAAAGGCATTTTCCTTTGTACTGAGAGCCCCATCATTCCTTTCATAAACTTCACTGAACTTCACTGTATCACCTAAAGTTTTTTTGTTTTTTTATTTACATCGTGAGTCTAGAATAGCCAGTATTAATCCCTTATCCCAGTGTCTCATCAATATCTTCGTAAACTTCCTTGCAACACGTTTTTTTTTTTCTCTCTCTCTTTACCGAGTCCAAAATAACCAGTAGGATGCCTCTCCCGCGTCTTTCATCACAGAAGATTTATATTGGGTATTTGTCATCTTCAAAAGCTCTTTCGGGAATTGTCAACTCTGAGCCATTAGTTAATCTCAGCATTTCCCTCGAATCCTGTAATGTAAGCTGGAATGAATCACTTCCATTTGACCAAGAAGA
>NC_051405.1:42808289-42808539 GCF_015228065.2 Penaeus monodon
TTTTTTCTTTATCTTTTTTTTAGAGCTTACTGATTATAGAAAAAAATAATCAACAGAGAGGGACATGACACTGACTTTTATTTTTATTTTTTTCATCAAACACACCTCATCATCTTTAGGCCAAAGTTCAATATTAGGTAAATTTTAATGTTTTTAACCACAACGCGCCTATTTGATTGAGGTTTGTAATAACCATTCTTACTTTTTTTTCCTTTTTTTTTGTCACGTGAATTTATTGTCTAGAATTTCC
>NC_051405.1:42809662-42810005 GCF_015228065.2 Penaeus monodon
TCGTTGCGAATATCTCATCTGTGCACTCCTTCAACTGGCGTCTTCCCGTTCCCTCGCCCTCTGCCCCCTCCCCGCATCCTACAGGAATCGCGAGGAGAGTTCTGCCGCACCCGGGTACTGTGACCTTTCGCTCGGTTCCGGCCAGAGACAGGATCTTAAAATCTGAGCTTTTGTTCAGTGTGCGTTCATTGTTTTGCTATGTCCGTATGTATGTCCGAAAGTATCGTTCGGTGAATTTCGAACGGAGGTTGGTGTCGATGTGTTCTCAGATTGTTTCGTTTCAAGATGATGGGTATGGAATAAGAATGAAGGCAAGAGGAGGTAGAGATAGAGGACGATGATT
>NC_051405.1:42810095-42810304 GCF_015228065.2 Penaeus monodon
TGACGTTAATGATAATACCGATAATCAGATACTTGGAATAGATAAGATAAAGACTATATATATCAACGAATGTAATATAATAAACTCATGGAGCAGCGGCTTTCATCGTAATTTCTAAATTTATTCACGTCTTGATGTCCGGGAGAAAATTTAGCTACAATTTTTGCGTTTCTTTGATTCAGTGTTTTTAATTCGACGGTGAAGATGAT
>NC_051405.1:42810328-42810432 GCF_015228065.2 Penaeus monodon
GTATTTTTTAGAGCGATAAAAAGGGAAATACTCTTATTTTATTGATATGCAAAGGACCGTTCTGTCTAGTTCAACTGTGTCTCTTCAAGCTGTGAGCTTAAGAG
>NC_051405.1:42810498-42810619 GCF_015228065.2 Penaeus monodon
CAGGATCTGAACCTAAATAAGCGGAATCGACACGTCACGAGAACTGCCTTTCCGAAGAAAATGGAATCTGGAAAAAATAGATAAATAAAATAACAAGAAAAGGTATAACTCCCCCCCCCCC
>NC_051405.1:42810637-42811088 GCF_015228065.2 Penaeus monodon
TTAATTACATATGATCTAGCAAAAGAATGAAAAATAAATTAATTCCAAGACAAGAACACGCACAAGTAGTATTTCTTTGTGATTATTTTAAAGGTCATCTCAAAGTATAGACACGTGTATGAGAGTAAAACTAAACCGATTCACCAAGCCTACCAATGATCTTTGTTTACATTTGACGTCACAAGCTGCAGTCAGGCTCGAGCTTAACCAGTTTTGCAACCTCTGTATCGGCTTCCACTTCGGCACAAATGCGGATCTAGCACAAGTATATTAATGTGGACTAAAAAAACATGTTCTTTAATTCATATATCTAAAAGTTATTCTGCTGAATTAACAGACCATATGGGTCAGTTAATGATAGTGAAACAAGCAATTATCTCAAGCTTTCCGTCCATAATAATTTTAGGTATGCATTCTAAGGGAATATATTATTTCACGAATATTATAGAAT
>NC_051405.1:42811413-42811697 GCF_015228065.2 Penaeus monodon
GAGTCCTTTTTTTTCATAAAATTACTTTGAGATCCCTCAGTTGTTAGATTGATGACTGATGATGTAACAAATACTTTGTTCTTTGCGATAGATCGAATGGGGTGTTTTGCTTAATTCGTAAGTACCATGCATATAGATAACACCTTGGATTGCAACACCAGGTAATGCTATACTAGTGGGTAAAGCGTCTTCTTCAGCCAAATATGCGCATCTCTGCCTGTCAGTCTCATTTTTCCTCTGAAATGCTGAAATGACGAGACGATCGATGCCTCTCATCACATATA
>NC_051405.1:42812287-42812479 GCF_015228065.2 Penaeus monodon
TCATTATCGAAGAATAGCGATAATGTCAAATCAACAAAGATTAATATTGGAATTGCTGACTTTTCTCTGGTGTTCCGTTTCACGTTTCGATGTTAAAGTTTAATATTACGTTTCTTGGGCATTTCTGAGAGCCTGTATTACTTGAATCAAAGTCACACACATATATATACATCGAGATTACTGGAAACATTA
>NC_051405.1:42813183-42813444 GCF_015228065.2 Penaeus monodon
TATATAACTACACACACAAAGGGAAAACCGTTCGGGGAAGCGCTTAATCATAAACATATATTACGGATAATTAATCTTGCTCTGTAGCCTGCGCATGATAAAGTTATATGATTGTTATATGATTACTGTTATATCACATTTTTTCATAACTCATACGTACATAACGAAAGGTTATCGGTTAATGACCACTTAGCTTTTCAAGATAACGTCTCCCCAGTTCGTTTAAGACGAGAGTTCCTTATGAAAATCAATGTATTTGTG
>NC_051405.1:42814523-42814901 GCF_015228065.2 Penaeus monodon
TGGGCGAAATTTTAGTTAAGACTGCAAAAAAGAAAATATCATAATCATACTTAAAATATATACAGTATTCACCTAATTACCTGCTCCATTAATTACATTACGATGCAGTAAATGTGTGCTATTTCATAACATGAGCAGATCAAAATATATTTAGTAATCTCTAATATATATTTGAATATTTACAGTACAGCTCTGCTTATCCAAATATAAATCGTAAACACACACAGTACTATTAATAAAAATTGTATTTCTGCGTACCATTTCTTGTATTTCTTGACTATTTCTCATAATAAACAATATTTTAATATAACCAAAAAGGTCGAAACCGAGTGGATGAGAAATACAATTTTTAATACAATACAACAACCGAGAAATACA
>NC_051405.1:42814920-42815291 GCF_015228065.2 Penaeus monodon
CAAGGTCGTGTTCAAAAGGGGGAGTGTTTTTTGTTCAAGGTCGTGTTCAAAAGGGGGGTGGGGAGAATAACTACAAAACAGAAGTAATAAATCATGTTTCCCAGACAAGGGCAGTGGAACAGATGTGGAAAAGAAGCGTCGAGATAAAAATAATAATAAAAGCAAAAAATATATGAGCAAAAACTGTCCTCTGGTATTATTTTCATGCGCCTAGTGACATTCAAGTGACGGAGGCGTGTGCATAACGAGCTTAAAAGGCATACCCAAGAACTTAACATGAACAGAACAACATAAATAAATAATTGTTATTTAAACAAAGAACTTAGAACTGATGGACAGTGAATAAGCCAAACACCAGTTGCCCATGCCAA
>NC_051405.1:42815475-42815562 GCF_015228065.2 Penaeus monodon
TTACGGACAGACGTTATATTATTTCACCGCTGGTTTCACTCAGTTCCCTAAAACCAAACACATCTTTCACTCTACATCCTCAACGAA
>NC_051405.1:42815593-42815994 GCF_015228065.2 Penaeus monodon
AAAAAAATAAAAAATAAATAAAGATTATCAGTGAGCGAAGATAATCCACTCGACTAATTCACTCCATTTTCAATCTCACTTCGGGCTGTACCTCCCCCACCCCCCCCCCTCACTCACACATCATTCCCAACGCCACCAAACTATTATATATCATCCCGCACAACCATCCTTCAACACGCAATTCTCGACCTCCTCTGTACCGGATGTCATTTCTCTCACTACCTTCTTTATCCATAACTCTCTCTGTTTCCCCTTGACCAAACTCTCCATCGGTGATCTCCAGTGCCACAGTGCCATTCTCATAAAGGCATTATATGCTCATCTCAGCGCTTCAGATCTCTTTTCTGTTACCATGGCAACTAAGTGGGTTTTCTGTCCTTGGACGCCTTCCTTTCAATGTA
>NC_051405.1:42817448-42817577 GCF_015228065.2 Penaeus monodon
CGTTATCACCATAACTTGTACATATTGCTACTACAAAGTAACATCAGTTCGGCCATTATGTTTCATTTCACAAACAAATTATATTTTCTAATCTCATTTCTGTTGCCGTTGTTAATATTATCACTATCC
>NC_051405.1:42818057-42818146 GCF_015228065.2 Penaeus monodon
TTTTTTTTCGTTCATTCGTTTATTGAATAGATATGATTCGTTCCGAAATACTAACGAAATGGTGTGTTACTTGTGTTTAAATAGGTTGT
>NC_051405.1:42819039-42820447 GCF_015228065.2 Penaeus monodon
TCATAATGTAAGTAAAATATTCAAGATCATCTCAGTGTTATTTTTCTCTCTCCCGACACATGGTTCATGCTCGGGTTTTTTTTTTCCCAACATAAGCCATGTGGTTGCCTTTTATATTTACTTCGCATGTTTATGTTGATATATTTCCACTAATCTTTCCCCCAACATAGAAATTCTTACGCTCGGCGTCGCCTTCACTTCAGTTCTTGACAAGTTTACTGCCATTTGGCGCGATTATTTTTTTTTTTTTTTCCTCGTTGCTGAATGTTATTGTTTTTTTTTTTTGTTTATTTTTTTTTTTTTTTTTTTTTACTTTTTGCCTCGTAGTTTTTTTTTTTTTTTTTTTTTTTTTTCTCTTTTAATTTTTTTATTTTTTTTTTTTTTTTCTTTTTGCTGGTTTTTTAATTTTTTTTTTTTTTTTGTTTTCTTTTTTATTTTTCTCGTTGTTTTATTTTTTACGCTTCTTTTTTCTTCCTTTCTTTCTTTCTTTTTCTAACTTGTTGCTTCATTGCTTCATTTCTATACGTATTTTTTTTTTTCCAACTTTTTATTGTCATCTTTAATTATCTTCGTTGTATATGATAATATATTTCTTAATCTTTATGTTCTTCATTATTATTAATTATTCTCTCTTATTATTTTTTAATGTCTTTTATTATCCTCTCCTTCAATACCTCTTTTTTGCTTTCTATTCGACCACATTATCCTCATGTTCTTTAATATCGTTATTAAAGTTTAATTTCTTAGAACTATCGTTATATAATATGTTTAATTATTTAATTTATTTTTTATATTATATATATAATATTATATTAATTATGTTATATAATATGTTTTTATTATTTATTAATTATTTTTAATTATGTTTATAACAGGTTAATTCTTTTAAAAGCAATCTCAGTCGTTAAGAGTTTGTGTTTTAGTTTTTAATTCTTATTTTTTTATTTTTCTATTTCTTATATATATTATATATATCTTATATTATATATTTTTATTTATTTATATTATTATATATTATATATATATATTTTTATATATTTTTTATTCTATATATATTTTATTATTGTATATTTTGTTTTATATTTTGTTATATATTTTTTGTTTTTTTTTTTCTTTTTTTCTTTTTCTTATTTCTTTTTTTTTATTATATTGTTTTGTTATATTTTTCTTATTTCTCTTTATTCTTATTTTGTTATTTTGTTATTTTTTTTTGTATATATTTTTTTGTATTATATTTTTCTTATTTCTTAATCTATTCTATTTCTTATTTTGTTTTGATTATTATCTTTCGTAAGTTGTTATGTTATTACTCTTTCTGCAAAAAGTGGGAAAGGGGGGGAGGGGGGGGGAGAGAGGAAGCGGTAGAGAGAGAGAAAAAAAACCGTTAATGATAAAAGAATGAAATGCA
>NC_051405.1:42820879-42821208 GCF_015228065.2 Penaeus monodon
CGAGTGTTCAGCAGCACAATACCTCACTCAATCTATCAACTACAACGTGTTGCTTGCAATATTATCGCTAACGAGGCAGTTTTGCAGCCGGTCCTGGCAACTTCCGCTTCTGGATAGTTGATCAGTAATCTCGTATCGAATTATTCGTCATCAGAAATGGATATTCTGATATTCAAATTGACTTTTTTTTATATGTTATCTTGTTTAGTTTACAAAAACTGGATCTGCTCTGTAATCAGATATCAGAAATGTTTGTTTATAATTGTTATTAAATGCTATTATAGTGATTGGATTTACATATATACACACACGAGCACTTGCGAGAGAAC
>NC_051405.1:42821350-42821462 GCF_015228065.2 Penaeus monodon
TCCGTTTAGATAGGAACTCATATGGCGGTGTTATAGTGTAGTCTTTATGTGTGAAGTTAGTTAATGTGCATTATATGTCTGTGTGTGTTGTTGTGTGTGTTTTCTCCTGTCT
>NC_051405.1:42821984-42822100 GCF_015228065.2 Penaeus monodon
ATTACAAGTTCATTGTGAAAAAATTATTGCTTTTCTTTTTATGTCTTTTTTATCACGTTTGACATAGTTCTTAAAAGACAGGTGTTGAAAACTGGATATTTTTATGGCATTTTTCA
>NC_051405.1:42822251-42822518 GCF_015228065.2 Penaeus monodon
TCTTATCTCTACCAGATCGAAAATACAACTGACTCATGGTACATGGCGAGGCAGGAGGGTAAGTTAATGAGAATAATCAGATAATACTTTGCTAATACTTTCAGCAAGAATTTTCTTTCGATTTCTTTCACTAAGAATCGTTAAATTAGCTTCGATGCTTTAATCACCTTCTCCTTGTTTATACTTACCTCGTTGTAAACAGTTTATACGTAATCTGTGTTTCTGGAATGTATATCTTTGCACATGGAGATGCTAATTAATCATAAC
>NC_051405.1:42822750-42823042 GCF_015228065.2 Penaeus monodon
GAGGCTTGGTATACTCCTACCCGTACCCATTAGCCTATCGTAAAATAATGATACAAAACATAGTGAAGTGGAATGTTATTAACATCCACTAATCCCGGAACCACTAATAAATCCCCAATCTTAAGAGAGAAAAAAATCAGATTCGTTCTCAAAAACCATAGATATTCCAGGGTCTTTCCAAAGGGACAGACAAAGCTTTCTCGTGACTCTGCCCGCATTCTTGGTTGGCAGAAGAAACCTCGGTAAAACCACGAGGAAACCTTTTTTCCTCGATTCTTCTCAGATGTTGGAA
>NC_051405.1:42823109-42823220 GCF_015228065.2 Penaeus monodon
GCTGTGAATTCCCTCCTTTGCACACAATGCCTTTAATGGTCCGACAAACAACTTTAGTTAGTCTTGCAACGGCGCGCCGAGTTCGATTCGTCAAATGTCGTGATTTAAAAT
>NC_051405.1:42823245-42823560 GCF_015228065.2 Penaeus monodon
ATTTTTTTTTCTTTTTTTTCTTTCTTTTTTTTCTTTCTTTTTTTGCGGTGGCAAAAATGTCTTCTTTTTTTCTTTCTTCTATAAGTGATTTATAAAATCTATATATTTTTTCTTTCTTTTGTTGTTGTTTTCCTTTTTTGTAGATTCGTATTTTTCTTTTTTCCTTTCTGTTTTTATTTTAGTCCATTGTTTTAATCGTTTTCTGGTGCAGCAAATTCCATTCATCATAAATTCAATTATTTATGCGAACAGAAAAGTTGTTTCATGAAGTACGTGACGAAATGTATTTTTACAAAAGCTTTAGTTAAACTCTTT
>NC_051405.1:42823829-42824188 GCF_015228065.2 Penaeus monodon
TTTACCATTTTCGTCAATAGTCGCCATATATCACAAAGAATACTTATAAGAATACTTAAAAGTCGTGATTTCCAAGGACCTTAACCCTGTGGTAAATGTGGTTATGATCTCAATTCTTCGTAAATGTTTTCAAAGAGAAAACAATGGCTCTGTCTTTTCTATATTCTCTATAATGTGTTTTTTTTATCTATATTATCATGAAGTGTGAAAGATAAGAGTGCACTCGAAATTTTCCCAGAGATTTGAGAGACTTTCGAAAGTGTTGCCTTGTCTTGCATTTGGTAAATTTCATGTAAGTTTAAGTGTAGTTTCCATTATGTGTCGACACAGCGGAGCGCGTTATCATATATCAGGTACAT
>NC_051405.1:42824286-42824736 GCF_015228065.2 Penaeus monodon
GCATGCAATTTTGTTTCAAAATAATTTTCAAAAGTAGTGAAAATACTCTCCATGAAAAGTTGTTGATATAGTACAACGAATTCACTCAAACTAATTCTATTCTATGTAAATAGTTCCAATTGAAAGGCAGCGTTTATCTAGACAGTTATCAGCATCAAATGTAGCTGACCGAAGATCTGGTGATACTAGCTAAGCTTCGACAAAAAATGTGCGAACAGAAACAGTAAAATACCAGTTCTCCTGCAGACGTATAATTTGCAGACTGCAATTGCAAACTGGCGTGGGAAAGATCAGAGGTTAGGCAGATAGGTGTTAAGCCTAAGCCAAATTTCCGGCATTAGGACAAATCATGCGAATGCGGTGAAGGAGCCTAGACTTCGGATTAAGATGTCTGGAACTTATTTAATAACCATAACAACGATTGGATTTCACTTACTTCTTGGCTAACAC
>NC_051405.1:42824804-42825767 GCF_015228065.2 Penaeus monodon
TTACATAAATTCCCGAAACTTGGCTCAAGCGTCGCCTTCGTACCAGTCGACGGCGCGGACATTTTTTCCCCAAATCTTTTTGTTTGCTGCACCCACTGAGCTTGGGGTAGGCCAGGACTGATTTCCAATGAAACGGGGAAATCCCACGAGTGATAATTTTTCCAGTCTAGTGCGTGTCTGCACGAACGCACTCGAGCCCAAACCCGCAATTTCGGACTAAGATTTCCTTCGCTTGGTCTGCCACAGGGCAATGCTTGGGACTGGAAAGAAAGACAGACTTCTAAGAAATGAAAACAATAAAAAAAAAATACGATCGATGTACGCGCCTTTTATTTCTCGTCGGTACCTTAGAAAGTTTAGATTGATAGGGATGTTTATAAAGGGTTACCGTATACAAAGGCGTGCATGATAAGGTTATAAGGTGACATTGTATATAATGGCGTGCATTATGAGGTCACGCAGCCTTTCTTCTCATAATGAAGAACCACGCTTTTTAATCTTGCGCATTATCTGCATGAACGGCATAAAAAATATTTAGTTTTGAGGATATTACAACTCGCACCGGGTTCGAGCTGTATCAAAGAGCTCATGAGGCTTCGACTTGGTGCTCAGTGTGGTATCAAACCCTTTCGAAAACAACCAGACGTAATGCGCATGTCAAATCTTCATCCGACGCGCCATAGAGTGCGTAGTTTTATGACGAGACTCCTTGTCTTACTGAGAAAGTTCACGACATTTCACATCATTTGCTTTTTCATACGCAAGACTCACGTTTTCTTGGCAAGAAAATGAACACCACTCTTTCCTAGTTTATTTTTCATACATGAGACACGTTATCTTACCAAGAAATATGACGACATCTTTGCATATATTAAAATTAGATAATCATCTGCGCCGTATCCTCTAAGGTTTCACAAATGTATTTAGAGAGCAAGTTCATGGAACCAGGACAAGAATACACCG
>NC_051405.1:42825866-42826219 GCF_015228065.2 Penaeus monodon
AAATAAGAAAATAATATTCAACGTGAACCCACACAGGAACTAAAAGATAAAGCGGACAAGCACATAAATGGATGGCCTAGAAACGGGACCCAAATTGAGGTACATAGAAATGGGAGGAGAAAATCCTTTACGACATATACAAATACTGCCCTACTCTGGTGGTTACCATGGAAACGAGACGAGAATATGAGCTTCCCACACTGAGTCTAACAGTATGTTGTCAGGCGTCACAAGTTCAGGTATTGATCAACATTAATCTTATGGAATATCCTGTGTGTTAGGTGTTTGTAAGTTAGGATGAAGTAGATCTCGTTTTTTTACTAATTACTTGTGTAGAGATTAAAAAGAACGTC
>NC_051405.1:42826929-42827695 GCF_015228065.2 Penaeus monodon
TCATCTTTTACTAATGATCTTTAAAGCTGGATTGTTGTAGACGATTGCACATGTGGTTGAATGGCATTGAGCAATGTGTATGGATATGAATTTTGGAAATACAGAAACGGTAGGTCAGTGGTGTGACCATAGTGTACCTTCTGCGTGTCATAATTAATTTCTTCAAAGGGGAAATAGAATTTTTTTTTTTCTGATTTATCAATATCAGTATATTCATTGACCATTTGACAGCAAATACTAATATTGCATTGTCCAGCATGGGTCTATTGAACGCGTGCTGGATGTGTGTCGCATCCCCATCACCACGATTGTAAGGGAAGGGCACAGGATTTACATTTAGCATTTACTACATTATTCCAATGGCTTTGTTTACTATATTAATTCGCAGGTTTACTTTACTACTGTACGGCTATGGTGGACATACAAGCATAATAGTTCGCAAAACCACTGCTTCCAAGATGGCGACCCCGGTTCCCTGCCAGGCGCGGGTCCACACCACGGCGCGTCTGTCCTTGGACTGCTTCGATACCGACGCTGCTCAAGGACGCTGTAAATGACCTCAGTCTTGACGAGACCGACTGCGACCCCCGACCATCCCGTGAACAATACCATCTAGCCACTTTGGTCCTTGCCTGGGCTCGGCCTCGCCAAAGCTTAATGCTGTTCCATTAGCGGTGAGGATAACCCAAGTTACCTCGTCCCTTTTGAGATGTAAGCTTCTGCCTCAATAAACTTGTCAAAAAAACATTTTCTCAATTTATATTAA
>NC_051405.1:42827750-42828174 GCF_015228065.2 Penaeus monodon
CACCAGTCTCTACACCAAACACTGCCACTTACAGTGCCACAGACTTTACTATTTACTGCATCATATCACAAACTTTACTATTTACTACATAATTTCCAATACTGTTCGCTTTGCTACACAATTCCCCAGACGTCCCTATTCACAATATTCCACAGACCTTTCCATTTACGAGAAAATCTAGATCCGGCTGGACACGAGATTCCATACCAGCGCTGATTCCGCTCGCTTGCTCTTCCGTCCTGCTGTTTCGAAACTAATTGGAAAATGATGTCATTCCTTCGACCAGAATCCCTGGAGAAGAAAATCCCGAAGGAAATGCCGTGGGGAGGCGGCGAAAGAGGGGAGAGGGAGCATTAAAGAGGAAGGGACGTTCGTTGAAGATCAACGCTGCTTCGTCATCTGTAATTGTTTGAAAAACCTGTAC
>NC_051405.1:42828314-42828718 GCF_015228065.2 Penaeus monodon
TTGTTTACTTATATAAACACAAAATGGACCCATTTTGTATACAGTATATTTTCCTTCCCTAAATGAGACTACAGATACACGCACTGGATAGCAACATATTTCCTCCAGAATCAACCCCGCAATTTATCCTAAAAGAACGATCTCCGCGCAGACAAACGAGCATCGACTTGCGCGCGCGATTCCCTGCTTCAGATCCGCAAGCAGTGGGCGAATAGCTTTGACGTGGCAAGAAAATCTTCTTGTCACTATGGCAACGAGGTGCTTTGGGTCTGTATCCGGGTCTGTATCCCTGTATCTTTGATAAGCCACTATCAACTATCAACCCCTATCAACGTGTTCTGTGATTGGTGATTACCTTTCCTTCTTCTGGCCTTTTCTGGCACTTCCTTCTTCCCTTTCATTTT
>NC_051405.1:42829110-42829357 GCF_015228065.2 Penaeus monodon
ATGAATCCTCATTCAGTCAGTATCCCATTTAAATTAGTTCGACTGAAATCGTGTTTGCAAGGGAAGAGCTCGGAAATGAAGGAGAGTTTGAATATCATTTATTTATAAATTACGCAGGAAATGTACAGTAGACCACATAATTTCCAAATACGTTCAGCGATTGCATTGATCAATTGCAATATGGCATACTCACTCTTTCAGTCGTGGAAAACGTGGTCTTGTGTGGAAAAGAAAGGTAATTGATAAA
>NC_051405.1:42829394-42829474 GCF_015228065.2 Penaeus monodon
TTCATTTTTTTGTGTATGCACATTATTCGAGTCCGTTTTATGTGCGTATTTTCGAATATGTTTTTCTGCCCATTTACGAT
>NC_051405.1:42829679-42830146 GCF_015228065.2 Penaeus monodon
ATGGATTGCAAGAGATCGTGTCAACGGCCGACCTTGCAGGGATTTCAACCCAATCCCATAAAACCGAAAAAAAAAAAAATCTCTGTTTTCCGTTTTCTTTCGAGATTCCGAAAAATGGCGCCTTGACTCTTTCATAATTCCGGGTTCTGTTGTAGCTTTTCGAAATTCCTTCTGTATTTTTTTTCTTTTTTTCTTTTAGTCTGTTCGTGTGTAGATTCCTATTTTGTGTGCGGTTTATTCCGGTAATTTTTTTTTAGAGATTAGTCAGGTTTTAAATGATTATCTGAGTGTGATTTGATACCCTGAATAATGGTTTGCCATCATCGTCATGGTTTTATGCTAATCACTGTTTAATCACTAAAACATAACTTTCTATCGCCTTTTATCGTCTTCATCCTCATGATTACCATTACTGCTACTAGTACATTGTTATGAGTGTTTCTTCCCTAATGGACGAGAGAGAAGTA
>NC_051405.1:42830254-42830514 GCF_015228065.2 Penaeus monodon
TAAGATTACTGTTACAAGTAGTTCATTTGACTCGTCTGTACCTACTGTGGTTCGAAAGAAAATGTCTTTCAGGGGCCACTTTATTACGTAAGGTCAATAATATGCATTTGGAGTTTCATAACCAGTTTCAAATAGCCAGACAAATATGTTATGGTTCTAAGCATTTCAGAGATATACTGTATATGTCTTGAGTTTCATTTTTTCTGCTTAAAGATATATAGACATTTTTCCTATTTTAATAAAGCCAGTAGAGCCATCAG
>NC_051405.1:42830637-42831684 GCF_015228065.2 Penaeus monodon
TGATAAACCCGTCATTTATATATTTTTTCTCTTTTTTCCCAATAAAGGCAGGAGAGCCATCAGTTCACCCAGGTTATGCGAAACAGGAACCGATTTTGATGGATGAAGGAACATGGCGATTTGATGGCAGTGGCTAATGATAAGTTTTGTGGCGAAAGACAGTTGTGAAATATGCCTTGGCAAGAGAAGGACAGATCTTTACGTACATCCGTTACACAAGGGATTTTCATCAGGAGAATAACAAGCTTTGTTGTGAAATAGTGATTGTATAAGTCAGCATTTCATCACTTTCTCGTTATATATATTTTTTTTTTCTGGCTGTGTGTGAAATGCTGATAATATTATGATATAACATGGAGGGGGAAAGGGATTGAAGTTTACCAAAGGACCTCGTCGACTGGGAGAAAATCTTCATAGTGGTACAACCAGGAAAGGACAATATTCGCTGGCATCCTAATTAATCTACAGAAGCGAACCTGTACTAGGAAGGCAACGAACATATTCCACGGAAAATGCCTCCTTCCCAGGCCGGCCACCCTTGTCTTGATACATGTAGCTCGTAACATCACGATCAATCACTGTCACTCGCTTATAAATGTACTATAGTTTTTAGTGTATTTCCGTGGCTTAATTTCTATCAGATTATACCGAAATACGTATTTCTTACATATGCATTTCTGAAAAAATTTCATCCATATTTTTATTAGATATATTTGTTACATCCACGCGCTGCCATCTATTGACAAATCAAACAGTTCTGTTGTTAAAGGACCCATTGCTCGTTTCAAAAGTAAAGTTTCTCTTCAATGTGATCTGTGTTTCTAAATTCCCAATATTCCGGTGAAAAACGGACTCTTATTCAATAAATGATTATAGCCTCAGGAAAAAAAACACTCAACATTCAATAAAATACACTAACTCTGTCCCAGCTGAAGAAAGTCGTCGAAGGTTCGTCACACTCCAACCACCCTCCTTCCCTTCACCATAAAGTAAACCCAATTTTCAGAGTATTAGCATTGGTGAAGTAGCCGGGTAGGAAGTGCAGCG
>NC_051405.1:42831724-42831990 GCF_015228065.2 Penaeus monodon
ACAGTGATACAGTAAATGCTTCACTCTCTTTTTTCACTTTTTAAAAATACCTACCATATAACCCCCCCACACACACTCACACACTCAAAACCGCCAGTTCCCTACGAATTCTCCCACCTCCCAAATACCTATTTTCAATATATACAGGTCTTCCCTAAAATTAATTCCATAGACCCATTTTCCATGATGAACTGCGATATTCAGGTGAATCATTTGATTGGATCCTAAATCCGCATGTGGATCCGGCTCAACAAAACCAATCAGCC
>NC_051405.1:42832063-42832453 GCF_015228065.2 Penaeus monodon
AGCGAGAAAGAAAAGGTGTTAAACCAGTGTTTATTAAAGAAGAGGAAAGGGGTTAAACCAATGTTAAATACGAGGGGAGGGGAAAAACAGTGATAAATAAGAGAAAAGGACAAAAACAAAGGTAAGCAAGAAAGAAAAGGCAAAAAAAAAGTGAGATTAAACGAAGTGAATCATAATTCTAGGGAAGAGATACCTCTACTAAAAACGTGTGCTATGCAAATTTTCCTAGAGAGTAACAAGAGGAAAGAAAAATTCCTGATCTGCTTCTCGTCTCGTGTGTTAAACTGTATTCCATTTTCCTTCTAAAATGCTGTATTAGAAAACTTTTTTTTTGTTTTTCAAATAACGTTCAGAGGAGATGGAGATGAAGGTTTAGTCACTAAAGTTAGT
>NC_051405.1:42832636-42833368 GCF_015228065.2 Penaeus monodon
GTGTTTGTGAGTGCGTATGACGTCTTTACAACAGTCTGAATACGAAGCCACTTAATATATTCAGTGAGGAATTCCGTGACAAAGGATGTATTGATCCAACCCCTATCGTGCAGGTAATTTTTTTTCTATGCTCCACCAACATTACGCAGACATGGTTGTATGTTTTGGACACTGAAAGACCAGCCCTTTGTAACTGCTACTGGAATGAAATTAACGTCCTCATGTTATGTCTGAGGAAACATCTTGCTTATCCTGAATCATAATATGTTCAACGTGTTTTAAAGACCCCTGGAGAAAGATTTTTAATTTTTTCCTTCTCATCCAAATATTTTTTTTTTTTACTTTTCTAAAATATCAACGTAATTGGTGAGTCACCCTGAGGAAAAATCTTAATTCTATCATTGTTTGAATTACCACTCAAAATTACACATATGCTATTATTCTGCTTGGACATAGTAACTGTAAAAAGTAATTTATTTGCACAAAGTCATATGTTATGAGTTAAATGCAAATCGTTATATTGCTTTACCCCAGAAAGTGCTGAATCAACTGCACAGTTATGAGTAAAGAGAGTAAATTTGTATTATTACTATTGACAATTTAACTGTGAGGTTGCACAAACTCACAAGCTACAGAAACTACCCCCTTGATATATACTGAATTATGTGAGAAAAAATATATATTTATTTATCTATATCATCCCTAATAAATATATAAGATTATATAAAAATA
>NC_051405.1:42833430-42833848 GCF_015228065.2 Penaeus monodon
GCACACCAAAAATAATTCATTTCTTCAAATATCACGTAATACAGTCACGAAGCCCTTCATTCCGTATACTCCTTGGCAAAAGCTGAAATCTAGTTTTAATATTGATAAGATAAAGAAATACATACAACTTGGCAAATTCCCTTATTCATATAAAACATAATATTATCTTCCACTACTTCGTCATATTTCTATCATTTTACTCAAATTTATGTACTAAACATCGAGTACTTGTGTACCTAATGACAAATAATACATTTACTGTATTTCCCGTTTGGTTTAAAAAAAGGGACCATTAGTAATAAAAATTAAAAATGAAGATGTCGAAGAAGTAATCGTTCTCATTGACTTTTTTTTTAATCGAATTTATCTCTCCTTGTGGGATGATCCTCGTAAAGTCTATGTGGAAGGTATATTCCTC
>NC_051405.1:42833973-42834306 GCF_015228065.2 Penaeus monodon
TGAAATCATTTTTCCGCTTCTCTGATAGGGAATAACTCAATTTTAGTGGAAGTAATTTCAAATCTGATTATGCCGTTGGAAAAACACAATCAAAATGTACGTACAGACTTTTTTTTTTTGAGGGGGGGAGGGGGTATATAAAACTTTCCTATAAAGTAGTATGACACATTATTAGTTGTTTTTTTCAAGTATCTGTCTATTTTTTTCCGCAGGGTCACATACATAACGTAAAGTAAAATCATATACTATGTAAGGAAGATATATAAAAAAAATATATGTTTTTTTGGAATGGATACCTCTCTCACGTGCTGGAAATTTTGGTATGGAAAACTG
>NC_051405.1:42834450-42834678 GCF_015228065.2 Penaeus monodon
CTTTTGTTCTATCATGAAAATACATGATCTGTAAAGCGCAGAAAATCGACCCCCCCCCCTCCGAAAAAAAGGCAAAAACATACCCATTACAAAATGAAATATACCAACATCAGTAACAAAAATGACGATGAAAAATATCTAGACAAATAAATTCTATAGAAAAAGACCCCTAAACAACACAACGTACATTCATATGCTTTTTTTTTCAATTCAGAAGAGTTGATCTGT
>NC_051405.1:42834921-42835848 GCF_015228065.2 Penaeus monodon
ACATTGACTAGAACAACCTTAACAGCAGATTAACACCAATAACCATACTCACGAATATGAAATGAATCAGAGAAAATAAAAACCCATTTAGAATTAGGAGGTAATTTTATCCTCAGTGAAAAGCACGACAAAAAAAAAATAGAATGTCGTAACAACTGTCATTATCACGCAAATGCATTGAAAACGGTTCCAATTTCCAGGCAGAACAATGGTCCATGATTCTTTAAATCTGCAATACGTGTCCTGTTATTGTTCTGTTCACAATAGACAGTATCATTTCTGCCCACGAATGATTTTTGAATAACTTTATATGCGTTTAGTTTGAGCGTCAGTATGTTGAGTTTGTTTTAACGTTAAAAAAATCGTTTTTTTTTATTACGTAAATATGCCTTGTTTTTTAATGTAAATGTGCGTAGTTTTTTAATGTAAATGAGAATAGTTTATTAATGTAAATGTGCATTGTTCTTTAACGTAAATATGCATAGTTTTAAAATGTAATTATGCATGTTTTTTATTGTAAAAGTGTAAAGTTTTTACCTAAATGTCATAGTGTTTTACCGTAAATGTGCATAGTAGTTTACGTAAAAATCTTTAAATTTTTTAACCGTAAATGTTCTTAGTTTTTTAACGTAAATGTGTGTCGTTTTATAACGTAAATGTGCATAGTATTTTGACGTAAAAAGTGTGCATATTTTTTAATGTAAATGTGCATAGTTTTTAAATGTAAATATGCATAGTTTTTTAACGAAATTTGCATATTTTTTCAGTGTAAATGGGAATAGTTTTTAACGTAAATGTGCATAGATATAACGGGAATGTGTACAGGGAAATACCTGAAAAAAGACAAATGAAGAAAGAGAATAGGAAATATATTGATAAATTACGTGGCAGAATAATTAAATGGAAACCTTTTCTTACCTCTGAAAA
>NC_051405.1:42836245-42837083 GCF_015228065.2 Penaeus monodon
CGACAATGATAGTGATACAGTCTGGAAAAAATAAACAATTTTCCTTCGTCTTTCTCACAGAAGTCATTCTGTTGAATATTTATAAATAAATATTTTAGGGGAATATTTTAGGGGAGAGAGACAGGTTGCCCGGGCATCCGTCTGATACAGAATATTTAAATCCCTTTTAAAGATGTTATCAGGTTTTGCAATAAAGGATAATTGTTCATATGAGAAGAAACGCAATAGCCGTTGTAATCCCTTTCGTACTTTGTGTGCACGTTAATGCTTGGATAATGATCTAAAACAGCTGGTGTGTTTATGAACAGGCGAGCGGTATGACGTCCAGATATGTGTGAAGTCATGACTCATGCTGACGTCATTTGGATACGATGCTAGAGGCTATTCTTGGCAGAAACAGTAGGTGAGAGCAGCATCCAGACATTAAAAAAAAAAAAACTGTAGTAAACGAGTCGGTTTTGTTGCCGAGTGTTGCAGAGGCACCTTAGAGGAGTTTCCCCTACACTTCAAAGAAAACGGAGTTCGAGTTTTATACATCTACAGATAGAATTATACCGGATATCCGTCCTTATTTTCTTAAAAAATAAATAATAAAATGATTGTCTTCGTTTATAAATCTACACATTCATAAGTTTGCGGATGTGGGTGTGTCCGTACGTTGTTTTTGTGTTCACTTTTTTTTTATGATAATTCACATGAAGACCACAATAATCCCTGATCAGCCTCTGTCGCGTGCAGATGACTCGGGATGTTGACTGGGATGCCAAAACGGACTCGTGCTGAAAGCTGATCGAATGCGGCCTTTGGGATTTTATTACAAAGAGCTGATGACTTCACT
>NC_051405.1:42837964-42838064 GCF_015228065.2 Penaeus monodon
ACAGCGCAGAAGACGGCAGACGGAGAAGTTGTGCAATGCTGTCTCTTCCGCCAATTTTGTCACAGTTTCATTTCACAAAAGAGGAGATCCAAGCGAGAGA
>NC_051405.1:42838887-42839098 GCF_015228065.2 Penaeus monodon
AGGGTAAAAAAAAGAGAGGGGAGTGGAGGGGAGAGGTAAAAGAACCTTGAAAAAGGGTTGAAAAAGACAAAGAAAACAGAGGAATTGAGCGAACGAGGAGGAGGGAAAAACGAAGATGAAGATGAGGAGATGGCGAAATCCACGATGAACAGGAGAATAAGGATTAACTGAGAAAATTTAATAGAAGAAAAAAAGTGAATTGATATTAGCA
>NC_051405.1:42840307-42840800 GCF_015228065.2 Penaeus monodon
TATCACTCTCTCTTCCTCTTTACTCAACCTAGTAGATCACTCATAACACTGCAGTCCTAGTAAACAGGTTGATTGATACCTCGGACGTGACATCTGTGTAAATAGACGTGTGCAAAGATAGTTAATTAAAGAATTAATGCTTGCGGGTCACAAAGGACACGTGTGTGCTGGCGTAGGGCTGATCAGTGTACTATAATTGTGAACGCTATTTCTTGAAACTTACGAGAAATATATCACTATACCAATACAAACACAATGGTGTCCACGTATCGTTACAAATATTACGTTAGTATATGATTACAGATAATGGTGTTTTAGCAATGCTTTGAAATATTTAGTGGGCTTCTATGTATGCAGTAAACATATGTCGTTTTATGGGGATTTTTATGCAGCATATATACAACGTATTAGGTGTAAAAACAGAAAGAAATATTAGGGATTAGAAAATAAGGAATGAGATGGGAATTTACTAAGATGAGAAGGGAGGCGAGGC
>NC_051405.1:42841386-42841796 GCF_015228065.2 Penaeus monodon
TATCAGCATGCAAGTCTGTATATCTGTGCCAGCGTCGGACCTTAGGTTGCCAAGTGGTAAGCTATAGCCAGCATTTTTTTTCCAGTCTTAAAGATGCCTCGCATGCAAATTATATCAACCTATCATCCTACAGTTCTCTTCGTATTCCAAAATGATACATGCAGTTTTAAGCAGGCGTGGTTTTTTCCTCTCTTTCTTATTAATTGCTTCGTACCTTGGCAGAGAAAAAAACGCGTGTTGCAAACTACCCCAAGGTTGCCTAGGTTAACGCAGGGACCTTTAGCCTTGAATCCTCATCTTGGGACAGAACATCTTGCACAGTTGTGGTAAGTGGACACCTGCCTCTGGACGCGCATATACAATCGCATACTTTCTGTTGCTAAATTCTTAAAGCTATAATATTATTTACA
>NC_051405.1:42842034-42842290 GCF_015228065.2 Penaeus monodon
TGTAACTTAATACATTCTGTAATACTTAATTATGTCTAAAAATTCTGTGTGAAAATCGTCTCCTAATTCAAATTAATCGTCATGACTTTACTAGAGTTTTGAAAAAAATATATACAGTTGTGTAAGTAATTGCATAATGACTATTGCATTTCCAATTTTGGTAATGATTCATCTAAACTTGCTGTATTTGGATATGATTGCTTATGTGTAACCAGCATAGTTTGTAACAATGACATGTAATCACGGAGAATACTTT
>NC_051405.1:42842551-42842622 GCF_015228065.2 Penaeus monodon
GGAGAGACGCGACCTTGCGGGTACCTGGCAGCAGATGGGCCTTCCTTCCGGGGTTTCCTTTCACCCATGCA
>NC_051405.1:42842729-42842803 GCF_015228065.2 Penaeus monodon
TTTTTTTATTTCTGATATCTTATAAACGTGTTATTTCTTAATACACAGAAGGCAATAAACTGAACGCATTTTTT
>NC_051405.1:42842986-42843848 GCF_015228065.2 Penaeus monodon
TTTCAAACGTCTATTCGTCTACACTAAATCTCGGTTACACTGTCAATAGATTTCGCTCGAATCCATAGACTATCAATGTAAACAGCCTAGTCACCCATATTGGTTACAACTGTTACGATGTAAACTAGCGGCTAAATAATTACCGGACCAAAATGAATATTGCAATGGACGGAACTGTTACCTTCCTTACTCCTGTCAGTTTTCAGATTAATCTGTGAGATTTTTTTTTTTATTGTTTTTTGTGAAGAGCTTCGTTGTTATGATTTATATCTCACGTTTCCTTACACTTACGAATCAGTAAACTCCTGTAGATACAGCTACATGTATATTAAATCAATCAAAGAATTCAGTACTTTTTTCAAATCATATACATTCGTAATAATTTTAGTTCTCAGTGACACGATTTCGAATCTGTAGATAGAGGGACGCCTATATGTTCGGTCCAGTGGGCGGAAACCGAGCGAAAGGAATAGACAGATGGACGAAATCTACCGGAAACCAATCAATGAAACCGCGCCTTTATCTCAATAATACTATCTTACACAATTACGTACCATACCACCCATGGGGAACTGTATTGGTTCTGCCACACTAGAATACACTGGATTAATTAACAGTGCCCTTGTGTGTGATATATATATTTGATATGGCTTCCTGGCCTTCGCCAATGCTAGGTTCTCGTCACATCCCATTCTCGGACACAGTATAGATAACACAGATACCCTGGAGCTTTACGCCTCTCAGAGATTCATCGTCACAGAAGTGCAGGATTCGCCTCACCCCTTCCATTACAACTACGCCAGCCAAAACAAATCAGTGTATCCCAGTTTACCATTTATATACTAACTTCATTTCGTTCCAG
>NC_051405.1:42844203-42844662 GCF_015228065.2 Penaeus monodon
TAGTACTGTCAGGAGCAAGAGTCTAACTTCAACTTACAGCTTAACAAGCGTTTTTAAACGTCGCCTCAAGATCTGTCTTACCAAAGAAAACAAGACGGATAAGAAGGAAGGCAAAAGTTTGGGTATATGGAGTGACTATGGCAAGTTTTATGTATTACTACGTAGGTGTATATTGATGCTCACTTTTACGGGGACGCTTCTCGAGCTTGACTTCGCAAATCTCTGAACTGAAATGAATGAGGCCTTTTGTACAGCAAAATCATTATTCGTGGAGTGCCGCGAATAATGAGTATGAACAGAAGCGTCCAGGTTTATGTACACTTCCATGCTGAGTGAGTTAAGTGCTACAATGTTCGTGCTAAAGGTGATTCGTGAGATTAACTAGTATCCTCCTCGGACGCAAAAATTATTTGTCACGGCCCAGATCGGTGGTCACGACAGCTTCATTTATCATGGAGA
>NC_051405.1:42844932-42845427 GCF_015228065.2 Penaeus monodon
ACAGGATTATGAGTTTGGTTAGATTTGGACGTGTTCCCGTTGTCGGTTTATTAGTGCTCCTGTGTTTTCGGTTTCGTTTTTTTATAGAATAACCTTTCTAGTAACAGATACTCCTGGTTGTACAATGGTTACTTCCTTGCAGTGGAGTACGTCCCTCACTATGCAAAACATGATTTTTGATGAGAAACACCTGATTCACACATTGCCGCCTTTCACGACATAGCTAGACACAGATTAGACGTTAAGCAGGATGATGGTATCTTTTGGCATAGTCCCCCCCATGCTTAGATTACAGCATTATGAAGTTACTGGATAGATTTTTGGACCCAACGTGTTCACCTTGACGACTTTCCCTTAGACCCCGACCCTTCTCCCCTAGTGTTCCTTCAAGGTACTTTTCTCACGTTTTATAAATAACCTTTCGATACCGACAGATGACTCCCCTGTTTAGCACTAACGACAGCTTATTCTGTACTTCCCATACAAACTGGTGAC
>NC_051405.1:42845592-42846294 GCF_015228065.2 Penaeus monodon
AGGCGTTGTTGTGGTTGATAAATAAGTTACAGATATCCTAATCCGAAGCCTAGGCGCCATCATCGCATTCGTATGGTTTGCGGTAATAGAGGTAATATGCAGACTATACGCACGAGGATTTACTCCCCTGAGAACAATAGAAACAAAAATTAAATTCGAGACCAGGTAAAACCAATATTTCTTTCACTCTAGCACACACGCACGCACATCATTTATTTCTATGAATCATATTTGAGTACCTCTCAACATCTAACATAAAATTCATCGCACATTTAAATAACATACCTCACAATGCAGCTCTGGCAATCTTATAACTCACTTGTTCCTCCAAAATTCTAGTTTTATCTTGCATTCTGTGACCCACATAGCCTCTAACATTAAATACAACTTCAAGGCTAGTGCCCAACAATAACTACCATCGCAACACGCATTAAAAACCAGCAAACAGAATTCCTCACACCCTTCCAACTGTAGAAATAATTCACACCCAAATACACAATACATATCACGCCAACACAGACCCGCACATGTACCTTTTGCTTTATAAACACCATTCGTGACTGGAACATGCCCTGCAAAACGTGTTATCGACAGGTTACACAAGCACCTTACAGTCAATGGACGTCAACATACATTCTGCTCTATTTTGATCTCTGTGTTCTCTCCTGTTCGATTTTAATCACGTGCGTGTTATGTAACCAC
>NC_051405.1:42846686-42846810 GCF_015228065.2 Penaeus monodon
AACAATACTGACCCATACGGCATGTTAATCCAAACAGAACAAAGGGATGAGGTGATATATTTAGGATGAAATAGCAGACAATGTCAACGACAAAACAGGATCAAATATCAGAAAAGGACATTGA
>NC_051405.1:42846913-42847103 GCF_015228065.2 Penaeus monodon
CAGTTTATCCAGATTACATTATTTGCGCTTCTTCTCTGTTTTGAGAATGTAAAGGAGAAAAGATGTATCCAAAGGTGTGTCAAAATAACTCATATGTTGTTTTCTTGACTTACAGATTTTAAAGCACATTTCACGCGGAATAAGGACAAAGAACAGGGGAAAAATAAGCATCATAATGGGTGCAGGTGAG
>NC_051405.1:42847128-42847223 GCF_015228065.2 Penaeus monodon
GTATATCTAAGGACAGGTTCTTGTTCATCTTAATTCTGTTTTATTTATCTTCCTCATCAACTTTATTTTTTTTTACTTGTTATTATCTTAGTCTT
>NC_051405.1:42847686-42847995 GCF_015228065.2 Penaeus monodon
TGTGCACATTGCTGCGTTCATAGTGACTATGGAAACGAAAAGGGAATTTCTTCCCATTTATTCCATGGCTTCAGCACAGGCTCGCTACCATTCCATGAAATTAATTTGATATGCACCCCAATGAAACCATAAAGAATGTAACAGCAAATATTCATAATAAGTGACCGGTATATTTATTGCCTTTATTTTACGGTTTTTAGGTATTTCGATAAATGTAATTATATATTTATTGGTCTGTTTGAAAATGAAATTGTGGTGTTTCATGTTGCTTCTTGTCATAAGCTAAAAAAAATTTAATTGCTGACGTTT
>NC_051405.1:42848193-42850262 GCF_015228065.2 Penaeus monodon
CATGGGTGTATGATTATGTTGTGGGTATTGTCATATTAGGGACAAGTAAAACAAATATTGAGTATATTGTTAAAGTACAGTTCATCGTGTAGCAACTACTAAAAAGTCTTCACTAATTAAGACGATATATGCATTTTCAGGTGAAAAGAATTGGTTAAATCTGCAAGTCGGTGAGGTAGGGTCCACTGGCTGCCCGGAGAATGAAGTCAAGCCACTCCAACATTCAGTCTCACTGGACCAACACTACATTCACATCAAGAATGGGAGCACTGGTAAAGATTGTCCAAGTAATATCATCTCAACTGAAGACATAAACCGAGGAATTCCGTCAAACAGCACAGTGCCCGTGTCCTCGAGAATGCAAGAGTTGTTGGAAGGCCTGAACGAGCCCGGCGACTGTGGCAACCCCACAGACCCTCCTTCCTGGCTAGACAGACAGCTTTTCAACCGAGGGAGGGAGTTCTACCACCGCTATTTATTCTGCATGAGTTTCTCCGAAGTGCTGGCTCTCGTGTTTATGTTCAGCATGATGCGGGCGCTTCGGCCCCTCATGTACACCGGCCGCTCGGACTCCCCGCGGAAGGCTCTCCGGCGATACTTCTCGACCTTCCAACACGTGAGTGCCTGGCACGAGGGGGACGTCTGGGACCCCGCCGACCGCGCCCACAAGGACCTGCTGTCGGTGCGAGCCATACACAACAGGCTGTCTGGCGTCTTCAACTCTTCCAAGGAGCACGACAGAGTGTGGAATACCAATATCCACGACAAGGGCCACGGAGAACCTGCTTGTCCCTTTTACCACACCATCCGCGAGGACCTGAAGGATCAGGCGGGAGAAGGGCTCTCGCTCGAGGGCCCAGACAACCCCCCCTTCTTCATCAGCCAGTGGGACATGAGTCTGACTCAGTACCAGTTCATGGGCTTGGTGGTGGCCCACCCGCACAAGATGGGTGCCGGAGCAGCCACGGACGAGGATCTGGAGGGCCTCGTCCACTTCTGGCGAGGACTTGGCTGGCTTCTTGGGATAGACGACAAATACAACTTCTGCCGCGGCTCCTTGGCTGAAGTGCGCTCGCTGTGCCTGGAGGTTGAGAAACTAGTAGGCATCCCAGCGCTGGCGAAGGTAGACTGGAACTATGAGCACATGACTCACTCCCTCGTCACGGGGTTGAGCCACCTCATGCCCACACTCTCGTTCGAAGCTGGCTTTCGTTACGTGGCACATGTCCTCGATCTCGACATATCCAACTTCATCGGCCGCATGTCCTTCATTAGCAATGTCAAGTACTGGCTTATGCGCTTTGCCATCGGTCTCCTGTATTACTTTCCTAGATTAGTCTTTCACCTTAGTGATAGGCTGCGGAAAGTGACAGAGGACTTCAAGCATCGTCTCTCAACGAAAGGACAAACAACGAAAGTGGTAACGAAGCAGGAAATCTTTATCCAGTAACGACACCCAACAATTATTGATATTATTGATAATTTCCATGCTCTTTAGACTAAAATTGGTGTCTGAGGAACTGATCTCAGAATGAAAACAAAACTGGGGTGGGATATTTTGGCACGGGATAAATGATTGCCGTTTTTTTTCTCTCTCTCTCTTGGCATCTGTTATTGTAGGTTTGAATTTAGTGAAATTAAGTTCTAAGTTTGTTTGGAACTGGCCATGTCTGTCTTTATTTACCAACAGACAAAGCCAAAGAAAAGCATAGCGAACGATAATCATAAAAGAGAATAGAATGTGGAAGCGTCAGCCACGTTGATAGAAATTCGTTTTGTTTCTTAGTAGATGCCACTTATCTTTGCAAGAATGCAATAAAAGATACATTTTTACTCTAACTTAGTCCATGCATTGAGTAGGACTATGATATATGATTAGCAATGATAAAACTAAAACAAAGGATTGCGCAAATTTATGTTACATCAGTCATTTGCAATACTGAAACTACGAATCATTAACATAATGAACATACTCGATATTATCAAATCTCTGTTACACTAAATATCAAATCAGTAATAATTCCAATACAACACATTTAAGGTTTAAGAAGTATATGAATGTATATATA
>NC_051405.1:42850330-42852259 GCF_015228065.2 Penaeus monodon
GGGACCTGTGACTACATCCCTGCCCTTTACATGCATCTAAAGCCTTTTCTGTCAAAATGTTCACAATTCATTTTCATTCACCATTACATTACACTCTACTTATGAGATACTTTTCATGAAAAATATTATAAAGTGTACTGTACACTTCATTTTAATGTTAAGGACAAAAACAATATTGTAAATATACATTATGTGATTACATTAAATGGATCATAACATATAACCTGGTTATTCTAGATAGAAATAGCTTGAACATAGTTTCATTTTATATACATAACAGTACATACAAATGTAATATAAAGAATTTTATGAAATTCAAATCATATGAATTACAGCTGACCTAGGCTCCTATAAGTAAGCTGTAAGTTGGAGGACACAGTAAACACAGATCGTACAATTTAAGTTGGGTCATCTGTAGGTCATAGGAAAAAGTCATATCAACTTCATAAGACAGCACAAGGTTGGAATTATCTTTATGGAGAGGTAACAAACAGGAGAGTAAAGTGGAAAACCTTTTTATTTGAATGAGTGTAGAAATAACAAAAAAAATATTTGTGCAATTCAGGGCCGAAGTCCAACTTTTCGTTGCCTGGCCGTATGCTACAATACGCCGTCAGTTGTTCACGAGGGTGTGAGCAGCAAAGCAATGCTTTGGATTTCTGCTGTAATTAATGTCAAGTGATTCCTTATGCAGTTTTTCGCCTCTTTTTTTAATAAGATATGGATGTGCACAATGGTATTTGGATCACCGAAGTCGACACTGTGATTCACGGTGTTTTGGACAGAAGCAAATATTTTGACAGTCGTGATATGACTTCCACTTATCAGATTAAATGATAGTGCTCTGCCCTCCACAATTTGAAAGCAGCCATGTAGCCAACAGTAGCTCTCAGGCGGCTGAAGACTAGGCAGCTAAAGACACACACTGACTCAAGGTGCAGCTTGTCCCTGTTGAGCCTTTCCACTGTAACTCCTCAACGCAATGACTTACCATCGACCACCAAGGGCATGTTTGGAACGCTCACTGTAGAGGTGGAAGTAACATATGATTATCACGTGTTCTGGTACAGCCCCAAAGCTGATATAAGAAATCACAAATCTTGTCGAACAAAGATACAGCCTGTGAAGTCAAGTTTGCAGTTTCATTACTGAATTTCTAAAGTAAGGGTCTTGACTGATACAATCTCCTTAGATTTATTGGAACCTTTGGTCTGACATTTCCAAGCATATCCATCTTTTCGTATAAAATATCTTCTTCTCGTACGTTGGCTTCTAACACTCATTACAAGTCCGTTCCCTTGGCTGAAGGTCGCTCTGTATCATTCAGTTGATGACATTGGCTTTATCTTCTATTAGGCATAGGACTTGATAGTAAATATTTCGAGCCATGATAAGAGATAAATATAGTACCTGTGACGCTATGCAACGTACAAACATAGAGTAACGTTTACACAAAGATAAAATGAAACGCCGTCACAGTATCATCATACACATGAGTTTCCAGACAATCTATTCCCAAGTGTATGTTGAAGCTTATTATATTGAAAAGGTCAGCGCATTAGGGATTGTCTTACCTGGTCGGAAGTTCTATATTTAGTCAAATTAGTGGATGAATTAGAACAGGCAAAGGAGGGGTAATTTACTACGGTAAAATTGGGTCATTTGTAGTTCGTAAAAGCAAAGTTAGGTCAGCTATGGCTCATGAAACAAAGTTGGACAAGCGGTAGTTTTAAAGGACAAAATTGGGTCACGTGATATTCATCCAATACGGAGGTAATGGAGATGGAGAATATGCAAATCAGGAAGAGATATAAAGACAAAATATAGACGGAAAATAGTAGAAACTAAGTGGTAAAAAGAACACCCTTAGGTACCTACATATCCGTTACCGTTTAATTATATACTCCTTTAAATTAGCTAAAATAGAGC
>NC_051405.1:42852316-42852773 GCF_015228065.2 Penaeus monodon
TGGCCAAAGTGACTGAAGATTAGCAACAGGAAACCAAATCAGAGGACTGTACAATTCAACGGTTATATCAAACATCTTACATGAGAGAAAATATATAGCATAAGTGTTGTCTCACCATGTTATTATATACAGATCGTATTTAATCTCATTGGCAATACGTCTGTACCAAATCTACATTAACTCATATATAAAAGTCATTTAAGCTTATTAAAGGATCTCAGAATAAGTTTTAATTAAACAACGTGTTATATATTTAAATGCATTTGTGAATTAGGACACATGGGAAGCGTTAGCAAATGTATTAATATAATTGCAATACAGAGGAGGCACTTAGCCGTAAGGAAAAAAAATACACATCAGTTAAGTCGATGTTATTGTGAAAGATCATGGGTCTTAAAGAAGATAAAATAACGAGGATTTTCTTTGTTCTTCTATAAATTCTTGTTCTTCATTTTTT
>NC_051405.1:42852904-42853129 GCF_015228065.2 Penaeus monodon
ATCCTCCTCCTCCTTTTATTATTGTTCTTGTGTTCGCCATTGATTTTTTTTTCTATATCGCCTCTTCTATTTTTCTTTCTCATTTTGTTTATCACCAAAATTCACAAGGTTACAGAAATTTCCATAACGAAAGTAAACGATTCTGCTCAAGAGTTTTTTCTGTTAGTTTTTCAGTCATAATCTCAATGTGTCTAAAAGTATTGTTTTATAAAACAATGTGTGTAA
>NC_051405.1:42853513-42854063 GCF_015228065.2 Penaeus monodon
GGCAGGTCAATTCACAAAACAAAAGATCTGGGGACATTTCATATTCCCTCGCCAAATTGGTAATTAACCTTATCAAATTTAGGTATGAAACTTCAAGCATGTTAAAATACTGATATATAAAATAGTTTCTCCTTAAATAATAGTGATAACAGAAAATGAAAAAGCTTAATGATCATAGAAAATGTAAAGATTAAACGGGTGACTTTATTTTTTTGAGGCGATGTTTCCCCCCTCCCCTCCCCGATCCTCCATTGAGGATTATTGGAATTTTTTCAACCGTAGTGAATTAAATTGTGGCAGTTTTTTATCGACATATGATGTTAATATGATGTCAGTATTAAGTAAGAGATTCAGTCTTATTAGCTTCAGAAGGAAAGGTATATATGTTTAAAAACTTGTCAGGAGGGGAGAGATATATTATGTTCGCACATATTATTTCAAATTATATTTTATTACTAATCTTTCTACGGTCGCATTCACATTGTTGTTTTCATATGTTTCCATCATCGTGAGCATTTTATCACATTCTATATATGCACATGCACGCGCG
>NC_051405.1:42854267-42854429 GCF_015228065.2 Penaeus monodon
TCTAAATACCTCTCACATAATGTGCTGCAATGACTTTCGCTGCAGCATTTACTTCACATAGTTAGCTATAGTGCTGCATCACACACTCTGGGGCAACTTCGTCACTAATCACCATAACTGCATAGGAGCAACACAATTTCGCTAAATGGAGAGAAAACTGCC
>NC_051405.1:42854478-42854653 GCF_015228065.2 Penaeus monodon
TACATTTAACGTCTTTACAACACTGCATAACATAGCATCATTCTGTTATCTCACGCGGTAGCTACTCCACTCTTTTCTATCTTTACGTGAGAGCATGCGGAAGTCATTTGTTTTTTGTCCTCTACACACAAATCGTTATACCACTGTCCTTGTTTCTGGTAGGGTCTAGCGTTCT
>NC_051405.1:42854676-42854820 GCF_015228065.2 Penaeus monodon
GTCCTGTTTGAACGGAATGTTAATGGCTGTATTCTGTGTGTTTCCCTCCCCCCGTACGCATTGCACGTCCTTGACCGTCCTTATATGTGGCGCGTGATTTAAAAAGTGGTTGCTACTTTGTTCCGATTGTGTGTGTGTGTAGTG
>NC_051405.1:42855125-42855686 GCF_015228065.2 Penaeus monodon
TTATTTAGTTAATCATCCACTGAATGATTTGCATGAAAACACTCTTTGCTATAAATTCTGTCTATGCGGTCCTTTCCAAAACTGTAAATTTTGCAGTAGTCTACCCTTCACCACACACCTTTTGGATCAATAGCTCGTTTTCTATCACACGACCGAGGCACTGGCACTCCAGCTGGCATGATGTAAACAGTGGCAGGATGAGCAGCGCAGAGGGAACTGACATACCTTCTACTGAGGGGAAATAAGTGTGTAGTACATCTGTATTATAGTCTATCCAGTTTAGTTTATCGCGCTATGTAAAGTGTACTGGAGTGCCATGGTGAGTGATTGGAATAAGGCCAAGTATATATCAAATTTAAGTTTTTCATGATTATCTAACGTGAAAACGGTTGTGTTTGTATGACTCAGCGTACAGTGGTATACTGCTGTTCTTCCCTAAGAAACGCGAAATAATGCCCACATTTCAACAGAAAGCAATTGCAGTGATTCAACATGATTATATCTTTGTCTCCTAATCCTCATTGCTTTGTTATCAATACAGCTTACGATGTTATGTAACAC
>NC_051405.1:42857308-42857957 GCF_015228065.2 Penaeus monodon
ACTGGCGCGCCTGCATTAGATTAATTGGAAACTGGAAACTGCGTCCTGAGTGGTGCGACAGAAGCCTCTCCAAAAAGGTTGCGTTACTGAGCAACGAGCGAGCGAGTTGCGTGTGTTTCTGTCTCTCCGTTGCACTCTCGTGTTTGTTTTCCAGTGATACTGCAATCTTAATATGTGCGTTTGCGTTTGTGTTTGTGATGTAATTGTTAAATTGTTATTCACGTGTACGCTGAATTTTAAAAATGGAGTCTCAAATCTGTATCACACTGTGAATGAAATAGGTGTCTTAAATTGCAATGTCCATTTAAAGGTGTTTCCTTATACTTGTAGGAAATCAGAATATCGAGAACTAGATTTATTAATACAGTTTAGTCTATATTTACGGTTAAGCTTCAAGATTGTGAAGCACAGAAACACTGGACTGGTTCGTGACTTGAGCCAAAATTCAGTTATTTGGCATAAGAGTGTGTAGTGCATCATTTAACAGTATTGCTTTTGATATTGACAACTTTTTCTTGTAGCCAAGTCCTGTTGCCTGGCAGTGTTCAAGACTGGAAAAGAAATTTGATATTTTGTACAAGACGGATATCAGCAGCCAAATTTTCTTTTATGTTAGAATAATTTATATTGTGTGCGTCTGTGTGTGCGT
>NC_051405.1:42858236-42858379 GCF_015228065.2 Penaeus monodon
AGTTAATCATTTTATTTCCAGGTCGGCGTCGAATTTGCATAAGTTGGTGACTCGTGCTGGAAAAAGAAAATAATTGCAATAAATTTTTTGCCTCCATCGTACTCTTCCAACGGCAGCATGGATACTGGTAAATACCCTTTATC
>NC_051405.1:42858934-42859086 GCF_015228065.2 Penaeus monodon
CTTAACATTGGGAACATTAGAACTTGCAATCTATAATGATTACCAGCTGGTTATTCCAGTGTCATGATCCCTCAGGAGGATATATTCGAGAAAATAAGAGAAAAAAAATGATTATGAAGGTTCTACAAACCCCGAGGCAAATATTTGGGTCA
>NC_051405.1:42859143-42859217 GCF_015228065.2 Penaeus monodon
GCCATCGAGGGAGGTAGGTATTAATCTGCTACGTGATATTATAGGTGAGGAAAAACAGTGTACTGTTTCTTGTT
>NC_051405.1:42859310-42859460 GCF_015228065.2 Penaeus monodon
GCAAAAAGTAATGACGCATTGTAGAGTACAGAAGATAAGTACTGGGCATGATATGGTGTCGTGTACATCCAGTTGGACGAGATATAATAAAGATCACACATTGAATGTGTCATTAATTACGTTCACTAGATACAACCGTACCATTCGGTT
>NC_051405.1:42859739-42860111 GCF_015228065.2 Penaeus monodon
TACACCTTTTTTCTCTCTCCCACTTCTTATTCTCGATACGAAAAAAACATGGTCTTTTTTTACCTTCCATTTTTTTTTTCTTTCACAAAAAACGAACAGTAAAAACAGAACAGACGTTGACGGTTCGTATTACATTTGCCACACTGTCTATTAGCAATAATGCGTCTCTCTTATATCCACGTTGCAATTGCTTCAAAGTAGATACTATACTGATTGATATCTCCCACCATGATGACCTCACGATGACGATGTTGCAGCCTGCATAGCGTCGGAGTTGCAGCTTCGGCAGAGGGGAAAAGGTGAGAGAATATGGACGAGTCTGTGATGGGTTTGTGTTAGCTGTTATTTCGTTTTGGACGGTCTGTATCGCTT
>NC_051405.1:42860331-42862614 GCF_015228065.2 Penaeus monodon
ATTTCCGTTTGTGTTCATGCGTGCGAATGTGTGTATGGAAATAATTATTATCATTACATTTCAGGATAATATATTTTATATATCCTATGACTAGTTTAAGCAAATGACATAATATTAAGAGTCTTCAATACATTATGAAAACACAAATACATATAAATAATAATCGTCTGCTAAGACAATTGTTAGCAGTTGTAATTATGCAACCTCGAATTGAAACAGTTTTGCCCACGTTTATTCGTACATTAATAAAATCAACTTATTTTTTTCAGGCGAGATCGCTGGGTCAGCCAGACTAGTTAGCGAGGAGAGTTCTGCAAGCTGTCCAAAGATGAACGGTGTGAAATCGTCAGTCCCTGTCGATCAACACAGCTGTCACGTTAAGAACAGAAGTATTACTGAGGACCATCAGGAAGAAGTAATTTCACCAGAAGACATAAACCGAGGTATTCCGTCAAACAGCACGGTGCCCGTGTCCTCGAGAATGCAAGAGTTGTTGGAAGGCCTGAACGAGCCCGGCGACTGTGGCAGCCCCACAGACCCTCCTTCCTGGCTAGACAGACAGCTTTTCAACCGAGGGAGGGAGTTCTACCACCGTTATTTATTCTGCATGAGTTTCTCCGAAGTGCTGGCTCTCGTGTTTATGTTCAGCATGATGCGGGCGCTTCGGCCCCTCATGTACACCGGCCGCTCGGACTCCCCGCGGAAGGCTCTCCGGCGATACTTCTCAACCTTCCAACACGTGACTGCCTGGCACGAGGGGGACGTCTGGGACCCCGCCGACCGCGCCCACAAGGACCTGCTGTCGGTGCGAGCCATACACAACAGGCTGTCTGGCGTCTTCAACTCTTCAAAGGAGCACGACAGAGTGTGGAATACCAACATCCACGACAAGGGCCACGGAGAACCTGCTTGCCCCTTCTACCACACCATCCGCGAGGACCTGAAGGATCAGGCGGGAGAAGGGCTCTCGCTCGAGGGCCCAGACAACCCCCCCTTCTTCATCAGCCAGTGGGACATGAGTCTGACTCAGTACCAGTTCATGGGCTTGGTGGTGGCCCACCCGCACAAGATGGGTGCCGGAGCAGCCACGGACGAGGATCTGGAGGGCCTCGTCCACTTCTGGCGAGGACTCGGCTGGCTTCTTGGGATAGACGACAAATACAACTTCTGCCGCGGCTCCTTGGCTGAAGTGCGCTCGCTGTGCCTGGAGGTTGAGAAACTAGTAGGCATCCCAGCGCTGGCGAAGGTAGACTGGAATTATGAGCACATGACTCACTCCCTCGTCACGGGGTTGAGCCACCTCATGCACACACTCTCGTTCGAAGCTGGCTTTCGTTACGTGGCTTATACTCTCGACCTCGACATTCCAAACTTCATCAGTCGCATGTCCATTCAGGGCACCATCAAGTACTGGCTTATGCGCTTTGCCATCGGCCTCCTGTATTACTTCCCGGGCCTGGTCGACCGGCTCAGTCGAATGCTGAGAGTGGTGACTGTGGCCTTTAAGAAACGCTACGCCAATGGCATGAACGAGCAAGGGGGCAGCAAAATGGGTGAACTTTATCCAGTAACAACTCCTTTCACCTACTGACATGATGTGGCCTCGCAGGGATTTTTTTTCTAGTCAAAGATCTTTCCATTCATCAATGTTCGTTCGTGATTTAATATATCCAAACCGGCGTAGATGAACTTTAATCTGAAACCACACAATCTCACAATCTGATTCTGAGGATCTGGGTGATTGTAAAACTCGTTTCTTACTGTATATTGCTCGAATTATGAACTTTTAGTCAATTCATGAATGCGCTGTATAATACCATTATGTATTTTCTGTATAATATGCACATATGTAATGATAAAGAAGTCATATATATGGATTTTCAGTTTCCTTAGTGTAGTACAGTCTGCAATCTACAGAAAAGTTTTCAACATTGTAAACACAAAAAAATACAAGTAGATATTATTGCATAAAATTCTTCAGGCTATTGGAAATGGCATACAAAGAATTCAAAGAATATTTCTCTATAGTAATGCCATAACTTCATAGTTTAGTCTGGTCAGCTTGTTCACAAGGAAAGGACCATTCAACTGAACCTCTCAATTAAATCCAGTTTATGAAAATAAGAACGTCATTTTCTTTTTTTAACCCTTAAGGAAGTTATTTTTCATTACTTGCTTGTGAAAAAAAAATCCATAAATGAAAACCAGACATACAATCCCTAAGGGTGTTTTAAATAAGCAATTTGTGCGTGTGTGTAATGCAAAAAAATATATATATTTTTT
>NC_051405.1:42864405-42864542 GCF_015228065.2 Penaeus monodon
TTAATTTTTAAAATTTAATTTTTATAATTATTTTTTAAAAAAAAATTTAAAAAATTTATTAAAAATTTAATAAATTTAATTAAAAATTTTAAAAAATTAAAAATAATTTTAAAAAATTATATTTTAAAATTTTACAA
>NC_051405.1:42864865-42865088 GCF_015228065.2 Penaeus monodon
AAAAAAAAAAATTTTTTTTTACAAAGGAGAATTAGGAGATGGGGTTATAGAAAAAAAAAAATGTAGGGGGATAGAAATACATAAATTGTAAGACAGTAAGATAAAAACAAAGAATAGAATTTTTAGAGCGAAAAGAGATAGAATAAGAACGATGAAATAAATTATCGAAAAAATCATAAAACCTCACTAGCCAGCAAAAAAAATAAGTAGGGGTTTAGTAAAG
>NC_051405.1:42867448-42868630 GCF_015228065.2 Penaeus monodon
GTACAGATATTTGTGTATGAATGCATGTGCATGACTGTCAATAGGCTCTAACAAGTCCAACATATTTATAACAATGTCATTTACTTTTTCACCTCTTAGTACAGTAATTTCAGTTTACATTCTTTCCGTGACAAAAATGTGGAATCCATGGAATTTAAGGCCATTAAAAAAACAAATCATTAATGTTTATAATTTATTGACATGAGCATATCACAAGACAGCAAATAAAATAAGCATGTAAGACGTAGACCTTCTTCGGTCAAACTGTCAGCAATGTAACTAGAGGAACACATTCAGTGTAGTAGGAATATGTGATCTCTAAAGAATTTTATGGAAATGCAGAACTGGAGCAGTGCTAAACGCCTAGCAAAAAATGCAGTGAATTGAGCCAATGACAATAAAAAGGTGTCAACTTACAGCTCACCACTTTACAACTTGGCCTATCTTAATTATTATTTTTCATCTAATAAGATGTGCTACAAGAAAATCCATATTTTGCTTTACTATGACTAATGACCAATAAAAACAAAATAGATGTTTCATTCCATTTTTAAATGCTATACATCTGGCTCAATTTCTTATGGGACATGTAAATTTTCCAAGCAACATATACTCTAGATTCCAAATGGATAGAGATCCTCCATACAGAAATTTTCCAACTAGGTGAAGTTATTTTCATTAAAAAAAAAACTTATCTAGCCAATATTGACTTGCACCACTTCTAATTATGAAGCCAGTACTGAAAAAGCACATCTAAAGCATAATACTGCTAACATTTTGGTCACGTGAATGAGGAATTGGTGAACACTGATTTGGGAAAACCCTCTATACATATAAATAATATAATACTTAAATATTCAACTAAAGTACACATGTCAATGCAAAATTAGAGGAATTTACATTACTTCCATGTGAGTATTAGCTTCCTTCCCAAGGTCGTGAGGGATGAAA
Organism: Penaeus monodon; assembly: GCF_015228065.2. Classification (NCBI taxonomy): domain Eukaryota; kingdom Metazoa; phylum Arthropoda; class Malacostraca; order Decapoda; family Penaeidae; genus Penaeus; species Penaeus monodon. Next base: position 42,868,400 of record NC_051405.1, read on the forward strand.
ATGAAAATACGATCCAGTATGCCCCAAATGTTATTGCAAATTGTTCCTGTTCTTTTGTTCTGTATCTTTTAGACTATGAATATAAATGCCATTTAAATACAAAGAGAAAACTTGTAACAGATACAGTGGTAACAGATTACATGTCAAATTGAACTCAGTTTTAGGACCTACATTGTTCTACCTACTCCACTTGCTGACATCTCAGTGGCCCTTGATCATCTCGTAAAAAGA
>NC_051405.1:42868665-42871193 GCF_015228065.2 Penaeus monodon
CACAAAACTTGATTTACACTTCACTGAAAACAATTCTTAAAAGCTATATTTGCAAAAATCAATCTGATACTATCATAAAACTTAACCCTATATTTGCCTGATACAAGCAAAAAGATTTGTACAAAAGATGCACACAACATATGCAAAAAAAAAAAAAATCCTCATTGAAAAGTAACTAAATATGACACTGTTATATTCAGAATAAATGAGAGCACACATACTGTATCCTTTTATCATATTCCAGTACACTGGACTATAAAACAAAGTGATTTAAAAGTTAAGACATTTTCACAAATCTCCATGTGTAAAGAAGCCAATGAAATGAAGGCAAGGGTAATTGTGTATAAATTCTCAATCTACACTATGATGTATCACATACCATTAAGTAAATCACAAGCTATTAGAGAGGTTTTCCATTCATGCTACATATGTTACTCATTCTGATACCAACAACACATTTCTTTCATTCAATGATAATTTTCACTCTTTAGAAACCACTGGTAATTTGGTAATTAAATATCTACTCTGCTGTATAATCTTTTTTGTCTTCTTTCCTGCTTTTTTTAAACCAGAGTGATAATTTTTTGTGACTACAAATTAATGTTCTTTTGAAATTTTGCACTGGCTTCCAATGGTTCAGAATAAATGTTTCTTTTCTCTTTGAACCAAAATGGATTTTCCAATATATTACCACCCTACAACAATTGTGCCTTCTGATCATCTCTCCTGACCATGAACGAATTTCAAAACAGAGTGAATTGTTCTTAAGAAATATCTATGAAACAGTTCAGATTCATCTTTCACATGAAAATGAAATCTCCATTCCTGAAACAAGGGTTTTACATAACAGAATCAAAGCAACAAATGGATGCAAGGTCACAGTACTGCACATCAACATATACAACTTCTGACAGATCCCCACATGCCTGTGTAAACTCACACACTTGTACACAACACTGTTTACTCTGATTCTGGAACATCTGCAAACCAATTGAGAATTTGAAATAATCAACACTTCATGTTATATACAGCACCTTGGTGGATGTCTTCAACAGATCACAGTTGACAGCACTAACTGTTTTTTTTATCACATATGTGCAACAACTCCCCAAGCTTATAGAACATCCTCTGACTACTTGAGAATCACAGCTGATGTAGCCTGTTAACTTTCAAATGAGATGCTTCAAATTACATTATTTAATCCCTACACTGTAAAGGAATATAAATACATACAGTATTATATGGTGTTGATGAAAAGCAGCTTGATAGTAACTAGACAATACAAAAGCTGCACATGTAATAAATATGGAAATTCAAATCAAATAAATGGCTTCAGATTCTGATAATGCAAGAATGAGATGGAAATGAATGAATATAGACCAGACAAAACATAGAACTGTACAAAAAAATAAATATATACTTAATTTCCCTGAATAACACATAAAACTAAACTGATATGCAAATTTCTGAACTTAAACCTACAACACCAGATATCACTTATTATAAAGAAAGAATATCATTCTAAGTCCAGTCACATGTAGATATTATTCTTCAGTTGCATAATTTTACAATCACTGGTTTCTCTACATAATTTCCAAAATCTGACACCTGCAATTTTAATCTTCATTTTTTATCTATAGTACCCAATAGAAAAATTGAAGTGACAAAGAGAATGATAAATAACTAATCACTTACACCAATATAAATGCTAGGAATGACAAATTTTGTTTTCATGTACTTTAACACACCTATTAATTTCAAGTTATCCTTTTTCATGTAATATTTCTCACAAACGAAATGAAACCCTCCATCCACAGTATTCACCCATTGAATTCACTTTAATCTTATCAAAAGTGTTGGTAGGTTATCAGTCTGACGATGCTAAAAAAAAATCTTACTGATGTACAATGTCCTGTCTTTTTGCCTGTTTCCTAAACGAACTCCCAGTTAATCACAGGTTTGTCTTAACCTTGTTTATCAGCCTTATAAAAAAAAGAACATACCATCATATTTGTGGAAATCAATCGGCTTATTCAGCAACCACAATAAATTAATATCCATCCCTGAGGTAAGCAGCCCACATGTAATGTACATGTTAACAGTATTCAAACACTGCAATCCTTCTTGAACTGAAACCTGTAACCTCAGAGAAAACTTCAACAGGCTCCATTACAATTATACTTCAAATGTAAATCAGCAATTCCTTTCCTTGATGTAAAGCACAATTAGAATCTTTGTTCTTCTTGGAATGTCTGAGGCTGGTCCCTCCACTACTCACTCGTACATTGCAGACGCAACATTTTCATTCCTGAAAAAAGTTAGGTCACAGTTAGATATCATCAGGGGGAGTGATTTTATAAATAGTAAACCAGACCAAAAAGTACAGCCTTTTACTTGCTTTCCATGTCAATGTTACTTCACTGAAATTGGGCAATCATTAACTTTTTCACACTAACAACAGGACAAGCAATCCTCAGAACACAAACATAATGAAAAAAAAGAACTTTCAGGGATCTACAAAAAAAATA
>NC_051405.1:42871220-42874251 GCF_015228065.2 Penaeus monodon
CTATCTCACAAAAAATATGTGTGTGCATATAGTGACAAACTGCATGGCAGCCCAGGAGAGACAAAAGCAAAAACACACTGCAAAAGTGAAAGACGTTCTTACCACCACTGAAAAGTTTAAGGTTCCAACATGATCACTATTTCCCTCTCTCCTCTGAAAGGACTGCTTCTATTTCAGTGGACACGTCAGGCAAGGGTGCCCGCCAGTATTGCAAGGAAGAGTATTCGCCCAGTGTCTCCTGATGAGCAACAGGAGGGAACATGTGGTTCGATATGTCACTGAGGTTTGAGTACCTGTATAAAAGGAAAAAAATAAAACAAATTATTAGAACAGAATTCTCATCTTCTCCCTCTTGTATAAACTTGCATTATAGACGTTTAGGAGTACAATACTTGAATCCTTTTTTTATAAGGAGAGTAAGTCATTTCATCCTAAAAATCACACTTATCACCCGATGTTGCGAACTAAATTTTAACTCCATCAAAATACCGGCCTTTGCTAATTTTTCCCTACAATTCTCTAACTACTCCATTGCTCTCCCAACACAATCAAGCTTATCTAAGTCATTACTGATGCCATATAACCAGGCACTTATGACTGTGATACTTTTGGTAGTAGCATCATGTCAATACACAACAAATAGAAGGACTTAAGAAACAAGAACTAATAATCAAAAACAAAATGTCAGCATTCTTATCCAACAGAAAACCAAAGCACTGTAAGATTTTCATAGGAAGAGCAATACTTAATTTTGAATAAACATAAGCTGTGCAGAATTGGTTTGAGAAATTGCATGATAATTCAAAGATACTGAGCAATAAGCAGCATGAAATATCATTTGGTATTTAAGAGAGATACTGAATTCCAAAGACACACACTTCTAAAGTGCATTCCAAATTCACATTTTCTATCCTGAACAGGGACTTTGGGACTAATATTCATAAATCCTTTTTTTGAATATCTCATGAAAAATATGCATTTCAGGAAAATGTAAGCTTTAAGAGAATGATAGAAACATATGTATAGTAGAAAAAAAATGACATCAGGTATCACAAAGTACAACACAAAAGTGTAATGCATTTTCAACATGTCAACAAATGAAGCACTCTCCTTACCATGGAAACGTATCTCTAAGTGAGAAAACTTCTCAGAAAAACATAATGTATCACATGTAGCAGATCATAATATATGGGAACAACAGGGTTTCATTTATTAGTAGATGCTCATTCAGTCTTTACATGCACAAACCTTCTCCTCTTCAACCTTAATTCTGTTAGTCTCATTTATACTAGGATTAGCAACATCTGTTTATGCAAGCAAAGAGCATCTAATGTCATACCACAAACCTGTTAAAAACAAAAGGCAACTTTTATCACTTATGGAAGTATGGTTATATTACCCCCACAGAAAAAGAAATGCTTTTGTGTGTACAGAGAACAATACGGTCCTTGCACATGTTGATGTATAACGCCTATTATGCAGGAATTACCAAATGCATGTTAATGAAGCCTCAAAGCATTAGAAAGCTTGATATTTGGTTCAGTAATCTAGGAAAGTGTAAGGGCAAGCTCTGTTAAGTACAGGCTGATACTGTGTTCAAACATATACCTTACCCTTACCCTAATTTTCAGTGAGCTTTAACAGAAGCTGAACTTGAAATGATTAGCGTGGGACAGCCTTCTGCCTGGCCCATGTGAATGGAGTGGTTTCCTTTTAACCTACTCAGAATGACAGTAATAATTTTCAGTAATGCATTCTTTCGTCTAATCCATCCCTTTCAAAAGAATTCATCCGAATGATTTCCTTGAATTATGAACCAAGTTCTGTTAGATCTATCCCCGAAGGAAACCCCTCCCAGTCACTGTCGTAACAGTCACAAATGTCATTATCACTGCAGCTGCAATTTTCTGCTTCACTATCACTGTACATGAACCCAACAAGGTTACGAGGCACCATTGTTCTTGGCAGAGGAGGGAAAGTTTCATCAACTACTTTGCTTTGTCGTATGTAACTGCAAAGAGAAGTGGTAGCCTATTAGCACACCCACAACTATGTTCACTTCCTACAGAGTATTCCTCTTAATCACAGTGTGATAAGCAAATGTACATGAAGCAGTAAGAGGAAACATCCATGCTCTATCAAGATTTCTATGACTGCTAAATTATATCAAATAAAGAGAAGCTAAGGTTTATCAAAATATATTCATTTCTTTAAACCAGTCCCTTTAGTAATCTAGTCCATAGGAGAAATATATAAAATCAATCATTTATAAAGGGATATTCTAAAATAACCATATGGGCAAAGTAACTTTCATTTTTAATCAACTTTATATTCTCCATGGGCTAAATTAACTAAAAATGCATTCACCTAAGGAAATCAATGAATAGATTATAGAAAAAACCACAAGGTAGGACGAAATGCATCACCACAAAAAAAAAGTATATACATACCTACATACTTGTAAAAAAAGCAACAGATTTATCTTAATAATTGGTATTCAAAAGCCATTAAATAATTACACGCAAAACCCTGTTGTTCCTACATAGAAAGCATCAAATATTTCCATTCAAACTAATGTTCAACAGGAACACATCAACATCTAAATCCTACACTTGAATATGTTTACATTTCTGCTTGTACCAGTGGTTATTTGTCTGTGGATGTATATTCTATTTATATCTGAGCATTTTATTCCATGAATTTATTATTAAAATTATTTTCCTTTGTGCAAGTGTTTCTTCATACAAGCTTGTGATTGAACAGATATGGGTGATACAGCTAACTGGTGCATCCAACATTCACATTATCAAAAAGTGTATTTGAAAACATTGTCAAATGGATGACCAAAAAATCTATCAGCTTAAAATTTATTGTATTTAATCAAAACATCTATTGGAAAAAAATTAGTCGTGACACAACAACCAGCAAATTTTATTTTAAAGTTTTATTTATCTATCTATCTACAAACCATTCCCATAGCTTTATGGCTAAACTAAAATTCTAAAGCAAAGCATGCTAATCAAAACTTCAT
>NC_051405.1:42874357-42882357 GCF_015228065.2 Penaeus monodon
GCCAAATTTTAACATGGATGGTTAGACAATCCTAAAAAAAAAAAATAAAATAACTTGAGAAAAGAAACATGTTATACACTTACGAGGATTGGAATGTCTGAGTTAATTCATGCTTTAGCTCGCCTCTGTGGTTGATGGTAAATATTCGGGAAATGGGAATTCCTACAGCACGATAGGCCCACACATCCTGGAAAAGGAGAGTGGTGTAAATATAACCACTACAAATACATTATACAACACTGATAGTTTACACATGACTAGACTTACAATGATGCTGGGAACTAAGAGTCACTGACAAAGTTCATGACGGATGAAAGTAACAACCTTCACCCCTACACTAATACACCAAGTACCTGTCATTTTTTTGCTTCTCCTTTTGTGATATTGACATCATAACATTAAATTTGTATCAAGGCATGAATAACTATGAAACTGCATTTCCAAGGTAGTCTAAAAGAAAGTGGATGGAAACACTTCACTCAAATGTGCCTGTTCTCATGCAATAATTTGGTTCCAATATTTACCGAGTTTCACTCTATCCAGAATCAAAGTCAATGCAGAACCAAACCAACTAATGTTCACTTTTCTTTAGACAAGACTATAAAAACACAAGTAAAATTAGATAATTCTCTTAATATTGAAATAATACAAAGTACCATAAAAAAAAAATCTTACATTGATCTTATTTCCATATCCAGAGTAGAAAGGATTTCTACCAGGGGGATACAATGCCTGTATATCCCTTAAACAAGAGATCTTGAATTCCTCCGGCTTCTTTTCAATGACTTCACGGTGGAAAGCTTGCACTAGGGATGTAGGATTTAGTAATAGAGGCCCATCAGGTAATGACAAGTCCCCTTGTTTGATAGAGCGGAGATAGTCCCGAGTGATACGTGCCTGTCCTGCAATATTCATTTTTAAAAATGTGATCAGTCCACCTTGAAAGTAATTACTGTGCTTCATTATCAACTAGACTATTGTGACATCTTACGACTTCACTAAAAAGGTCATCAATTTAAATTTTTCTCCCTCTTGATTCTTCACAAATTCCCAGGTCACATTTTTGTTACCACATCGCAAAGAGTTATGCGAATAAAAATCATATTCAAGATTCTTTATCACTTAAATTCCTTAGCAGAAGGGATTTGCAAAATACTTCAGTAATGAATAATAGGGGAATTTGGAACATGTGATAATAGCCTATCACATAAGCTTCAAAATCTCAATGTAATAACAACAAAATCAATTGGTATATGAGTTACATCTAAATATTTGTTAATGATCAATAATGAAAATCATAAAGATAAAAACATAGCTGTTTTAATTAAATTTCCAAAACAAAAGAAGAAATGCAGACATACAAGAATATGAATATAAAATGTAAACTAAATAAACACAGACACAAGTGAATAAAAAATAAAAATACTGTAATGTAGAAACATTCTTACCAATAGCTCTTGCAGACAGGTACAAGAAATGGTAGCCATTGTTCTTGATTTTGGTAAAGAGTTGAGCTACCCCACTCTGGGCCCAGTCCTTGCCCAAGATGGGCAGCAGATGCCCTAGCACATCAGATTTTGTTATAGTGCCATCAATATCTGATACAACAATCTTATCATCATGATTCCATAGGAAAATGTGGCACTTGCATCGTGTTGTTCCCTGATAGGCTGTTGTAACTGAGAATAAGGCTTCATTGCTTCCTTCTCTCAAGTTCAGCTTTTCCTGTAGGAAAAGAGCTCGAGTTACAATCAATTCGCAAAAAACAAGAATTCATTACATTACTTATCCAAGGCTTTGGCCTTGGAAATTAAGCAACATTTATACAAGTACATCTAATACACTTTCAGCAATATCTCTTAAAAGCTTCCCAAAGGTAGACCCTTACAATTTGTTCTGATGTCAGTCTCAAACTCTTCTTGTAGCGATCTCCAGAGGGCCTGCGGTCCTTCCTATCTTCCAGATCCTCGGACTCGGAGGAATCTGTCCCTGGGGTGTGACCATGAAGTCCCTTCTTCTTTGGGGTACCTGGTGGGGTGGTCTGAGTCTCAGCAGCTGTAACCTCAACAAGGTTTGGATCACTGGGATTTAGGATCTCCTCTGTCACTGATTTTTCACTGCTCTGTTAGAAAGAAAATTAGACATATACATTACTTATGGTAAAACAGTATAGTTTTTTTCTGAATTTCTGATCATCAAAGCTCTGAATTTTTTCAATGAATTAGATTGCAAAATGAACACAACAGACATCAAACATGAAAATACTTTTAAAACATCTAAAAAGTACCTCTAAAGAACCAGAAACTTCCTTCTTCACGGCAATTTCTTCACTTTTGTTTTGAGGAGCATCAGCATCCTCTGGATTGGTGCGCCTCCAAGAGAACCAAGAGTATCCCTTCGACTCAGACCTCTTTCTGATCTCCTTCTTGGTCATGTGTTCCTTATAGAGAGCTTCTGAGAGTTTCTGTTAAGGGGGGAAGGGAGTTAGAAAAAAAAAAAAAAAATTATATAAATTTCTATACTCACGATAAAAAAATATATATATTTTGTGATCACTGCAGAGATATCTTTCCAATTTGGCTATATTTCTGAGCAGAAATTTTAATTACCAGAATGAATCAAAAAGAATTACTGAAGTTTACCTGAGGCACAGGTCGCTGGAACAACACGAGAGAGAGAATCTGCGGTGAAACAGTGCGCCAATTCAGGTACTTGCCCCCAAACCTAACAACGAGGTCAGGGTTTTCGAGAATTTGTGGATTTTCACAAAAATCATCGTAAGTGACTAGACTTTGCATAAAAAGGCTCTCCGGGAAATCTCCCTCATATTCATGGAGGCGGCCGCACAGTGAGAAGGCAATATCATGGTAACCCCTGGAAATAAGAAGAAATGACTTCTATGAAAAAGGTACTATTACGATACCAACATTATCATCAACAATACTTTTTTCTGTCCTTAGGGGTTAATCACCAAACCACAGATCTAATCAGTATCAATTTCTTTTTTCAAATTCACTTTCTTTTAACTTCAGAAACTATCACATACTTGTAATCAAAGATGGGGTGCCTGTAATCTTCAAAGTCTGAATCGCTGCACAGTTTTGGTCCCCCAATCGCCCCCTCGACACTGTGCGGAGACTGAGGCAAGGAAGGACCATTACCCGACTCAACATCGTCATCCTTCGCAGCGCTTGCTAAAAATGAAAAACAGAAAAAAGCTTGGTGTTAATTAATTTCTTGCTAAAAACAGGCATATACATTATCTTAAAGAAATTCAAGCCTTTTATGTCTGTTGGTAAATGATTACTTACAATATAGTCACAATTATAAGAGCCAGGAATAATAAAGATAATATACACATCCAAACAATAAAATTACCGCAACTTTGACTTTTTAAATATGCATTAAAAATGACGAATATCCCATTTCAATATTCAAATACCAAATTTTACACCTCCATAAATACACCAAATTTTCTCAATGCATCATACAGTACTATATAATATTTAGAAAATATGAAATAGATATCTACTCCCTTTCTTGAAATAAGGGATCTGGATTTTAAACTTCCATTATATACTGTACAACATGACAAACTTGATCAGCATAATTTCATATAAAACTTTGGTTTATACAGTTTGTATACTTACACCTTTCTACTCATCTTACATAAATATATCAGACATTTAAATTGTTAACTTTGCTAATGGTAAAATTAATTCCTTCTTCATGATCTTACACTGTTAGTACATAGGCCTTGATATTCTATTACTAATCTCCTTGCATTAAAAAGGGTTAGTATGTTATACAAAGCACTAAACCAAAATCACCTTTGTACCAACTAATAGGCCGATCTACACATAGCTTAATACACAAGTAGCCTTACAACTAGGAGAGAAGTCTTGAGCTTTAAAAAGAAAACAATCATTTAGTGAACATCATATTAAATGGAACACTATTAAAGATTTCTGTTTCATAATCAATGTTACCAAAAATGAAATAGCTTTCATCAGAATATCTGTTTGCAATCTGGAAAACTGAATATCTGAACACTAGGAAAGTTTTTTTAAAACCAGTGATAAAGTATCAGTGAGAACAGCCTTATATTTTTCATTAATCATATACATATGTTTGACTAAACATTAAGAACTCTTATATCAGTAACAGACAGGAGCATATTGTAAATTACGGTGATTTGATACCAAGGATTATCATTCACTCTCAAGTCTTTCCATTACTAAAGGATAAAATCATCACTGATATTATAGCATTACTATTTCTGTTCACTGAATTCCAAAGACATGGATGCACACAAATGATAGTAATTAATTAAAACCTCATTCATGCTTTTAGCTAAAATAGCCCAAAAATTTTACATGCTCTTGGAGTTAACATTCACCCCACTTTTCCAACACATCGTCAGTTCTTAAATCATCAACGAAGTCGGGTTAGTATGCAGAAAATACACCTTGATACAGGTTAAACTTCCATGTCCGAAACTCGGCCTAAGAGCGAAAGCACATTACAAACTACTTGGATAAGTGAGTCATACCAGAGGAGAAGCTGTTGTAGCCTGGCTTTTCTGGAACCTTGAAGTTACGGGGGAAATACAGTGCTGCCACTTCTGGGTCTAGTTCCTCCAGATTCAGGTCATCAAGGTAGATGCCCTCACTCTCTGGATTGTGACGAGCTTTCTTGGTAGCCCGCATGAAGCTAAACATACTGCCCAACACTGACCGCTCATCATCTAGGGGGGGAAACAAGCCCAGACATGCTACAAGGTGTCCTTGGAAACCGACTCTTTCAGAGATGGATCGAGCAAAAGAAAAAAAAAAAATGGTGCTTGCACATGTTAAAATTGATTTTGCAATCACTCCCATAAAAATAATGCTGTCCATCTCATTTGGAATCGGTTTTCAACAATAAAAAGTACCCAAGTTATATAGGATGACAAGGTAAACATACTGATCCCAACACAAAGCATCTACTCTGTAAATAAATTCCTATATCATATTTGACTAAGTTTTGTCTATCAGTCTCAGCAACCATATTTAATATGTAAGCATGTAATTAATATTTTAAGAAGCCTCACCCAACACCGCTGATTTGTTTTTTTACACTTCTTAAAATTAGGTTTAAATGATGCTCATTATGTTTAAATATTTTTTCGGCAAGACTATGTAAACCAAGAGCTTACATAAATACTTTCAAAGACTTGCTTACTCTTAACTATTTTAAAAATTACATCACATTTTACCACAAACCTAAAGCAGTAAACAAGATCCAGAAAAGAGTCACTTTCCGAGTTTACTTCCACGAATAGTCGCCCAAAAAACAACAGCATAATGAGCAAAAATTTTCAACTCTCATTCCTTTTCTTGCAATAATAATTAATGTCAGACAAGAACTTCTTTATCTGCATCTTATATTCAATCTTACCAACAAACACTTAGCCTACAAGACATTAATACAATGAAATATAAATAAAATACTATTCCCATATTTCCCCTTCCAAAGCAGACCTCCAAGCTACTACTAACCCTCTCCTTTTGATGTTTTCTTCATCTCGCTTTCGCTCTTCATCTCTGAGGAATCCGCAGCTGAGGACGAAGTGCGCGTTGGAGTCTTCGGAGGTGGTGTGGGAAGTTCTCCCCAGGTCCAAGACCACTTGTTCTCATCTGTCTGCGAAGATCCGTCGATGAAGTCCGTCCGCTGTCTCTCGACCTCATACTCCGTGTCGGACTTGATAGGCGTTGGGGGTCTTGAACTCGATGGGCTGAAAGGGTATCATCAACTTTAAACACATAAAGGACCTAGTATAACACATGCATACGCCTATAACCACATATCATCAACACACAGGAACAGTTTCGAATCCAGTTATCTCAGATCTACTATTTTCTACCTTGGTGGAGGGCTAAGGTCCGGTATCACTGAACGGATGGAAGTCTGGCCCCATGGATCGGGACATGGAGCCACTCCACTCGTCGACCACTTCCTCCCGGGACTTCTCGCGCAGCAGCGGCATCGAAGACGACTGCGCCATGTGGGAGGTGGGAGTAGACGTGCTTGGACCAGACTGACAGAAAATTGAAATAAATGCTGCTTAAGAGAATTTCAGGTATGTCAACATCAAGACAACAAATAAAGAAGAATCAAAATAAGAATGTAAGATGGGTTAGTATCAAAACTAGACGCAAATCTTCTTGGATGGCACTTCAAATCATTATTCAAAAGTAATGATACGAAAATACAACGAAATGTCCAAAAAAAAATATCAAGTGCCACCAAAAAGATAAGAGCACATCAAGTTCTAATGCTTCACCCAAACCAAAAAAACTAAACAAAAGGCAGATAAAACTAAATGAAAATTAGATCAGCCTATCCCTATTCACTTAGAAATAGGTCAAGCAGCAACGGAAAATGCACAGCTTAAAGAATAAAACTAAACAAAAATCTAAGTGGGGGGGAGGGTGAAAAATGCGGCAAAGCTCTCAAGAGCATGACTCACATACCTTCTCATTATTCTCAATATCATCCATTACAAAAATTCCATCTTGATTCCCTGGTGAACCACCACTGGGTAGAACAGCATTGATGTCTGCAACCTCGCTTGTTGTCGATGTGTCACTTGACTGGCTCCCAGTGCTCTTGGGTCGGCTCTTCTTTCCATTGCAACGCTTCTTGCGCTTGCGTCGGATGCTCTTGTTCACTAAGCATAAAAAGAAAATAAGTCTCAAAGACATATGCTAAAGAAAATCATGGCTCCAGTAAAAACAAACCATATATTTGTACTACATATATAAAAATAACAAACATAAACAGCATGAACTTACATCTAACGGTTTCTTCTCCATCCGTCTTGCTTCCCTGGCCATCAATAATTAAACTATTGCGTTTCTGAACAGCACCATCGCCAACTTGCGACTTTGAGTTGGGTCCCTTCCCTTGGTTGTTGACTTCTACCTTCTTGTTACTAGTTGTTAAGTTATTATTGTTTATAGTTTGAGTCCCATGGTCTCTTCTCTCTACTTTGGCATCCGTTTTACGGATAATTCTAACAATGCCAATCTCGCTCTTGGGGTCCTCTGACAATTTCACACTGACGATTTTGACCCCATCTCCTATGTCAGTCAAGTGGGATACAGTGGACTCTTGATCTCCTGCTGTTTCCGTCTCTGGCGAGGCTGTGACCACTTCATCACCTGCCACTGTCGATTGGCCAACAGATGAGGAAATGGACTCGTCAACACCAGAATCCCTAGGTCTCGATTCCTCATCCTCTGCTCTCGCAAGATCAAGTTTCTCCTGAAGGAATGATGGTGGAAGAGGCGAGGTGCCAAGGAGGGGACTAATTTCCTCGCTGTCCTCTAATTCTTGGACGAAGAAGGCTTCTCCCGACTCCCCGAGCTTCATATGTATGTCCACGGGCTCTCCATTGATTTCAATATCAACCTGAGGAAAGAAAATTGCAATATAAATATCAACATTGCATTTGTAAGTAATATATAAGGGTACAAGTAAAAAGAACTTGATAAAAAAAATTATTAAGTCCTAAACTTGGAAGACAAAGTGTCAGAGCATACTCCACACCTCTACAATACACACGCAAATAGTATTAACAGTATCAATATTATTTCAAAATTGTGATAAAAATAGCAATAAAATTCATTCTCAAAAAAAAAAAGAAAAGAAGTCATAGCGGTAAAAAAACATTAGTATGAAGACTCTTAAAACTAAATTAAATACAAGTAGCAAAATTAGTAGCAACATGAACAATAATATAAAAAATTATGTCATCCGTTAAATATGTTATTCTCTTCCATCTTTTACTTTCTTTTTTTTTTTTTACTTAAGTTTAGAAATCCACAAAAGCTCTATCTACAAAAATAAGTGATATCAATAAATAAACAATACAAAAATAGGGAAAATCTGTTAGTTGTGTCTTTTTTATCACAATTTACTGAAATTTTCCTTCCCCATAAAAAAAGTATATTCAT
>NC_051405.1:42882531-42883151 GCF_015228065.2 Penaeus monodon
CCTCCTTCTCTTTCAGTGAGGTAAACCATCCCATACAACTGGACTTCTGGGAATAAGTTCACCCTTTAAAAATGTTAAAAAACACCAACAAGTCAAAATTCCCTAAGGTACATTTCTGGTCGATGTGAATGAAAAAGCGTCCCCTTGGCATGAATCCTTTACTTAACCTCTACATAAGTAACTTAAGGTCAAGGCTTCTATAGTATAGGGCTTCACTAAAGCCAAGAAAAGTAAGGCATTCGTGTGCACCAATACTAAACTTGAGAGTAAATAAGGCTTCTTCATTTTGCTGAGCAGAACAAAGGCAGACCCTAAATCTACAAACGTCATCCATACTTCCCCAATACCTATACTAAGCTAATTTGTGTGAGAAGGGGCGAGAAAAACACTAACAAACAAGAAAATGGCAGCAAAAAATATATATATAATGTAAACGCAACTACATCCAGCACACAATGATCATTACAAATACGGCACTTTCACCTCTCGACAAATTTTGCATATACATACCTCTACATATTCCATTCATTCCACCCTGGGAAGCGCAACAGATGCCAGTTCTCATCTAGACCCTCCTCCTTTTAGCCAATGAATACTTTGAACGAATTACTTTCTAAAGG
>NC_051405.1:42883314-42883562 GCF_015228065.2 Penaeus monodon
TTCAACCAACAGAAGGCGCCGCAGCTGAAAGTGACGTCACTCGTAGGGTCCGACCCCAGGGGCGTAACCGCTGAAAACCGGGCAGGTGTTTCAGAATGGCCCTTGGAGGCGCTGAGGCGGATGACTCATGCTTGTCCAAATCATTCAAGCATTTACATTGCGTTCATCCCCGCTTAATTGCTGCGTTTATGAAATGCTGCGCAAAACTGAATTAAGCAAGTAATTACGTGTGATACCGGTCAGGCAAG
>NC_051405.1:42883589-42883989 GCF_015228065.2 Penaeus monodon
GCTGTTCCGACCGGGATTCACATTTTCTCTCTTGCATGTGACCGTATATACTTGACTGGGAAGCCAATCAGAAAAAAAACAATAACTTTTAATTGAATGCAGCTTTTAATACTCCATACATTTTAATTTCGTTGGGAAGAAAGAATATCTCTGAATAACTATCCATACATCATCGGGCTGCCATCACCGCTAAATATAGGACCATTGTATAGAAGCAAGTCAGCGTGCAAACTCTCGAGGAGATTATCATGAAGGGAGCAGACATTCAGACAAGGCTGTGTGCATTTTTTATCTGCCGTCCGGGTCGACCACACTTCACCTTACATAAATTACAAATATACAAGTTACAAAAGACCATACACTCATCGAACTGTAGGCCTTATTACCAACACTGACGAGA
>NC_051405.1:42884079-42884316 GCF_015228065.2 Penaeus monodon
GCCGTAACGCTAAATCAAGCTGCTTCGGGCAAAGTTTCACAAAATCCGGTCTGGAAAATCTAGAGCCAGGGCGACGTATTAAGGGGGTTTGAAACCTGGCTCGAAACCGGGTTTGGGAAGCGAGTGCGGCGTGCTAGGGCAGAGTTCCTAATGACATAACGAAACTAAAACGATACGCATGATGGAAAAAAAAAGAGTAATTTTTTCACGTGCTCATTGAAACTCGGACTAACGAAC
>NC_051405.1:42884342-42885194 GCF_015228065.2 Penaeus monodon
GCGCCCCACGTTGTGAAGCTTTAATAACCTGTCTCTTAAGGGGGTTGTGACCAAGCCTAACTGAGATGCTGGCGTAATCCCGGGAGTGGCAAATGGTAATGATCTCTGACGAAAGTGATGAAGCTCTGGCGCCCGGGTGTCAAATTGCAATTGCGTGCATTCAACGCTCCTCAGAAACGCCACTACGGATTTCATAGTACGATTTACGTTCCTTTCGCCGATTGTCACTTTCCTATCCCGCGAGACAGCGGCGATATAAACAACGCAGAGAAAAGGGCGAGTAAAAAAAAATACCAATAAACTGTCCGAAAGTAAAACAACTGACATGCATTGCTCTTGGGAGCTAATGACCGCAAATGACTGAGGAAAGTACGTAGGGCCTGCCTGCACCATTCATGGAAGTTCGGGCGTGACTCAGACCGCGGTAGGGGATTCACACACGGGATAGGGGAAGGGAGGGGACACCCGGAGACATCACGTCACTTGGCAATATGGCAACATCGCGTATCGGGGAAGGCAGTGCGCCTACGTAATGAGCGCTAAAAGTGTTGCCGCTTAGGGTGGAGCACTTGTGGCACTCGATTTGAAACGGAGAGCGAGAAACTTCAGCGAGGAACTTCAGCGAAGTGATACCGAAGTGCCGCCAAGGAGATAGAATAAACACGAAGAAAAGAGGATTAGATATATAAAGAAAGTGCACAATGCACCGCCCTCAACGAAGGAAGGCAACGGGCGAGGAAGGAACCAGGTGCAAGTGATGTAGTAAAGGGCGGAGTAGGGTATTGGGCGGTAAAACGCGAGATCACGTGACCGGCCCGACCCGTCCCAAACCAGTCCCAACTGCTCTCGCAA
>NC_051405.1:42885239-42885394 GCF_015228065.2 Penaeus monodon
GATTCATGCTCTAAGACTTCCCCCAACCGCTTCGCTGTATCATAAAAAAAAGGTCTACTTCCCCTCCCATAGCGTGGGTTTATATTAGGCTATGAGGAGAGCAGACACTCGGCAGCCAGACCGAGGAGGGAAAACCACAGTCGAACAGGACTTGG
>NC_051405.1:42885418-42886245 GCF_015228065.2 Penaeus monodon
GCGCGCGCGGCACAATGCGGCCGATTCGAAATATCTACGAAATTATTGAAATACTCGAGTCATGTACCGTCCCACCTCACCTAGTTTTGTTTTTTTCCTCCCAACAGACTTAAAACACACTGGGAATCGAACCTGACTTTTAACAGACTGAGATAAGGCACATATTTCTAACGAGTATGATAATGGAAACACCACTGGGGGCGTATTGACCTTCGTACTCTAGTAAACAACGGCAGCTGATGACCTCCAAATGTCGCTCTCCTCTCCCCCCCCCCCTTCCTCCCTTTCTCCCCTCTCCCTCCCTCTCTCTTCTCCCCTCTTCCTCCCTCTCTCTTCTCTCCTCTTCCTCCCTCTCTCTTCTCTCCTCTTCCTCCCTCTCTCTTCTCTCCTCTTCCTCCCTCTCTCTTCTCTCCTCTTCCTCCCTCTCTCTTCTCCCCTCTCCCTCCCTCTCTCTCCCTCTCCTTCCCTCTCTCTCCTTCCCTCTCTCCCTTTCCCCCCCTTCCCTCTGTTTCTCTAAACTACACATAGTCTTCCATCTGATAATAAATAACGCGAGTATACTGAAAAAAAATAAACACAAACAAGCGGATAGATAAAGAGACAAATAGATAAACTGTTACACCTCTTGAGGATCCCTACCTCCGACCTTTTACCTGCCTAAGTTACAGCCAATTATTAAGTGCAGACCACACCCCGATCCCCCCTCCCTCACCCCCCTTACCCCACCCTACGCCACCCCACTTATTCGTCCTCCGTCATCCCCTCATACATCGCGTTTCCTCTTTGTCTCCCTACAGACGAACCCGTCCTGTGGCATCTGCTGTGAC
>NC_051405.1:42886471-42886620 GCF_015228065.2 Penaeus monodon
TGTAAACACACGAACGCTGACCCAGAACTAACTTTTCCGATATAGGTCATCCGGGTTTCGGTCCTGAGGGTCAAAGCCTTCGGACAATATTAGAGGTCATGGCGCTCGTGAGTGAGTGAGTTGATGTGTTGGCAAAGGAAGGGGAGGCG
>NC_051405.1:42886763-42887278 GCF_015228065.2 Penaeus monodon
ACCCCAGCCACACAAAGAAAGTCTCCCAGTAATACCAGACACCCATTCAGCGTGACCAGAGAGTCCGTTTTCCCCAACGAAGCCGCCTTTCTGCCCATGAACGTATTATGCCCACCCCCACCATCAACTCTGCGTATGAAACGAGTGTGGAGTCTGCACAGTGCTGCCCTGAATGAACCGCAGATACGACACGACGTGAGGGTTAAGTAAATACATTTCCTTCACAACTTTTCCTTAAAATATCACATAAATCGGGTGAAATGGGAACTGATAAATAAAGGGATGAGACTAAATGGACAAAAACATAAAATCAAGTTACAAATGAAATAGATACACAAAGTCATGGATAAAAAATATGGAAGGGAAGAACGTAGAGCAAATGGAAAGTCCCCAAATCTCAAAATAACAGGAATAAATGATCTCTCTAGAAAAGGACAAAGCAGGGAAATAAATACACGTAAACATGCATATCCAGAAGTACTGTCAACATGCCATTTATCTCTAACGCTGACCGG
>NC_051405.1:42887512-42887619 GCF_015228065.2 Penaeus monodon
CATCTCTCTCCTTTTGAGGCGAAGGTAATCGTGGTTTCTTCTTTTTTGTTGTTTCGTTTTTTCCGCTTCTGTCGAATTCTCATTCTCATTCTCATACTCTCCTCCCA
>NC_051405.1:42888154-42888664 GCF_015228065.2 Penaeus monodon
CACTGGGTGTTCGAGGCTGTCGAAAGGCAGCGAATAGACGACCTTTGGGACGAAGCAGCTGGAGAGTAAGGTCGGAATCCCGGATGACTGTGGACAAGCGGGTGGTAAGGGCGAGTTCGTTTGTTACGTTACGTCTCGAGACGACAGCGACGATGAGCGAACGTAATGACGTACTGGGAACAGTGTGGCTATTTGAAGAGACTCCTGGACCAACTGGTACTCTTGGTGCCTTGATTGAGAACGGCCAGAATAACGACCTTCAACAGGCAGCCTGCACTCTTTAACAGTAAGAGCGAAAATAACACGGCAAATCAGACTGTAAAACGCAGCCTTGTGTCAGGCGCAGAGTTTCCCGTTTTTTCTTTTATGTCTCGAACCCACCGCACAACGAACTAATGACGTCACTGGGCAAATCAGCTGTGCGCTATCTTTAGAACTCCTGCGACAGTCTAACACGTGTTTCCCTATAATTGGGTACCCTATTACGATTACGGGGACCTGCACTTTATT
>NC_051405.1:42888687-42889016 GCF_015228065.2 Penaeus monodon
TACACGAATCGAAGTCGACCTTACACATACCCTGATCTATTTACTTGATTACCTAACGTCCAGGTCCCTTTCACTGTGGCAGAATCCGTCACCAGTGCCACCTCCCTTCTGCATCAGCAATGAATTCCGCTGCCGATGTTTAGCCAAGCACGCGCCCTCGGGCTCCTGGCAGACAGCACGAGAATGGACCGACGGACGCCACTCGGGACCGTCTTACCGAGGTCGGGAGTGTGAACGCGGGCAGCCAGGTGTCATCGCGAGGTTTCTGCGGCTTGTGGCCCTGCTTGCATAATGGCCGCGGCGATTCACAGGCAACTGTACCCTTCGTC
>NC_051405.1:42889268-42889391 GCF_015228065.2 Penaeus monodon
TCAAACCAAGCTAATTTCTGCGGTCTCCCCCCCCCCAACCCCGAGGGAGCGAGGAATGACCCGCGGTTGCGCTCGTTGTGTCCGCTGCTCCTCGACGCCCACACCAAGCGGCAGGGCGGAAGA
>NC_051405.1:42889440-42889790 GCF_015228065.2 Penaeus monodon
AGAGGTTGCATCGCTCTCTCATCAGAGATGCTGCCTCGGAGAGAAGAGAGAAGCTTCTAGGGGATTTTCGTTCCAGCGAAAGAGCCGCGCGTGCAGGTTTTAAAGATGCAGATAGTAAGAGGAAAAGAGAAAGAAAAAAGAAATGCATGGAGATGACGCAGCGGCCATGACAAGAGTGCCAGCGGAGGCAGGAGGGCGGCCGAGGCACAATGACGGTGCAACGTCGAGTGGTGACGGGGCCAACGGTCGGGGCGAGGAGGGGTTTCAAACGCGGGCGCTGGGAAAACGGACTCGACGCGGCACTCCCCGACCGTCTTTTTTTTTAGGGAAAGGAAGAGAAAACGGCTCTC
>NC_051405.1:42890028-42890625 GCF_015228065.2 Penaeus monodon
CCTTCAATTCTAAACCCTAAACCATCTTTTCCCCTCCTTTTACAGGCACGGACAAGAAAACGATCCTAATTAAATATCCGTGCACGTACTCCCAGCACTTCGGCACGCCCACCTCCCCGCCCACTTGGCCAGCGAGGACCGTCTGGCTGCTCATGATGACTACTTCCGCCAAAGTTGCAGAGTCACACCGTACTCGCCGCCTCCCCCCAACTCCCCCCGCGCCGACACCTGTTCCCGCAAACGCCAGATCCCGAAGCACGTGACCAGATGCACTTTCCATCAAACACAACCCGACAGGAATGCTCGCTATTGTAAAACAGTCACGCACCAAGTAAAATCATCTCACGACGGATAAAAAACGGCCTCATGACAGTCACGGCACGATCTGCTGTCAGGCATGGACAGTCTCTGCCCGCGCGGTGACACTGGCACTGTATTGGGTCCCGGGCAGCTGTGGAAGTCGGGTATCCATTAAACAAACGGTGTAGGTAGATGTTGCCACGCAGGCTACGCGCTCGCTCCTTTGCTTTCCGACCGCCCTGTGCTTTGCCGTTCGAACGAAACCCAGTAACGTACTTAAAAATCGAGAAAACTTGA
>NC_051405.1:42890816-42890968 GCF_015228065.2 Penaeus monodon
TGAAAAATAGATTCATGCTACGCCTCCATAAAACATTCCCGTCCAGTATGTCTTCACACTTTCTCCCGTGACAACGCGTCATCATAGAATTTTCAAGTACTCAATCTTTAGACGCGATGCCTTCCTACAGCTTAAAAAAAAGTATGACTATA
>NC_051405.1:42891388-42891637 GCF_015228065.2 Penaeus monodon
CATGATGGATGATGGATGATAGGTGAGGCGAAGATGAAACCGCCCAAAGGCAAACGGGCGTCGGCGACCACCCCCGCCACCAACAGCGGCGCCCCAAAGTCAACCTCCAGGCAGCCGGAACCTTCGTCTTGGTTGTTTATTCCTTAAAAAGTCGTAACGGCGAGCGCTAACTGCATAGCGGGAACGATAACCACGCCCGCACGCACACCGCTGACGACTCCCCCTCCCCCTCCCCCCTCATACAATTGA
>NC_051405.1:42891671-42891803 GCF_015228065.2 Penaeus monodon
TTCCTCATAGACGACCACCTTCCTCCCCCCTCCCCCTCTTACTACAGACGACCTCCGTTTCCCCCTCCCTTCTACCCCTGCCATAAACGACTCCCTTCCCTATCTTTCCCTCCCCTGCCACAGACGACCCCT
>NC_051405.1:42891858-42891947 GCF_015228065.2 Penaeus monodon
ACTCCCCCCCCCTGCTTACCCCCCCCCCGACCCCCAACAGCCAGTAATTGTAGATAAAGCAAAACAACACCAAAGGGGCTTCTTGCAGT
>NC_051405.1:42892308-42892431 GCF_015228065.2 Penaeus monodon
CGCTCAAGGAAATTCTCATACAACATCAAAATCAGAAAGAAAGTAGCATAACCTTTACCTACTGAAGACTCTGCATTACAATGTCAGTCACACCACTTTTTAACACACCCAAATCTGCATTCT
>NC_051405.1:42892452-42892782 GCF_015228065.2 Penaeus monodon
GCAAAGCTGCACAAAAGAAGCTTATTTCGCGGCGACACGTCACCCCATGAACATAGAATCATCCCCTAGAAATTCTGAGAAAGGAAAGTACGATCGGCGGCGCATCCCCCCCCCCTCCTCACATGCCCACCTCCACCCTCCCTCTCCTCCCCTTCCGCAGCGAGATATGCGGTGACGTCACACCGGCAGACAACACTGCGGCAGTGACGTCACCGTATCGGGAGGTCCCCCCGTCTGGCGCGATAACGACCCTCAGGAGAAGCTCAAGTTCATTTATCGGCCACAGGGAGCACGCGTCATGCTGCTGCATCTGCCAAAATCCGCCCCCCC
>NC_051405.1:42892859-42893035 GCF_015228065.2 Penaeus monodon
CCGTGCTGCTGACGCCCAGGAGTGATCTCAGCATCGAGGGGCTGGGACATTGCACAATGCTGACCGCTAGCTTCCCCGGCAGACTTTCCGGCTCCTTGCTCTCGAACTCGGATTTCAACAACACGTTGGTGTGATTTCCACGCCGGTCTTCTATGGACTTCATTTGTGATGGATAA
>NC_051405.1:42893441-42893572 GCF_015228065.2 Penaeus monodon
TAAGTAAAATAAGACGCGTACCTCCCAGCGGACGGACGCGTCTCCCCTCCTGCCTCTCCCGACATCCTGCCAGGGTAAACCCGGGCATGTCTCACGCCCCAAATGGTCATGTGAGAAATAAACAACCCTGA
>NC_051405.1:42894171-42894237 GCF_015228065.2 Penaeus monodon
CTTGAGCAAAATGCCATAAAGAAAAAGAAATGACACATCAACCATTCCTGGCAAGTGCTGAAAGGT
>NC_051405.1:42894402-42894610 GCF_015228065.2 Penaeus monodon
ATAGACCCTCGGAATAACGCATAATTAACGTAAAAGGAAGGAACAACTTCCCAGTAATTACGCTCGGCTTAATTACGCTTGGCTTAATCACTGCTCCTTACCATATACTGTACATACGCTTTGCACGCGATGCAACAGGACTGACGGAATACCTGCCTCCTTATGCATGCAAGGATGAAAGTTGTTGTTTTTTTTTCGAGAAGATGCC
>NC_051405.1:42895013-42895691 GCF_015228065.2 Penaeus monodon
GCGGTAGAGAGCACGTGGCCCAGATGCACCTCCATTAAAACTAAATATTTTAAACAACGGAAACACAATACATAATCCCTGTAATACGCACACAAAAAAAAATGCTTACAATAGACCCTATACATATCAAAGTTGTTTACAAAGGATCTGAAACAACACGAAAGATCATGGACCCTTGAGACAGCATTCTAAACCCGGCTGTCGAATACACGAAGGTTACATTTAACCAGTAACATGTTTTATCACTAATCCTATCCACGGATTTCATTCTATTTGGATCTATACACTGAAAAACTATTTCCCGATTACTCAAAACTTACTCAAAAAAAAAACGTGCAAATAAAGGAAAACACTAAAAAAAAAATACACATCCCGATTACGCAAAACTTAAAAACGCAAATAAAAACACTAAAAGAATACATATCCCAATTACTCAAGACTTAAAAAAAGGCGCAAATAAAAAAAAAAATAAATGATGTAAACCCTCGTTACACAACGTACCTTACAAACACCTTACGTGTTCGTTCGATTACGCAATCCTTCATTACCCACCCGCCGCCGCTGATAACGGGGAAGTCAACGAGAGGAACAGAGAGCTAAAAATAGCCTTGTGATGGATCATCAGCCAGCCTGCATTTCCCGACCGGGACACCTTTCGCCGAATGGGCCCCTTGTCCA
>NC_051405.1:42895965-42896415 GCF_015228065.2 Penaeus monodon
CCCTTTCATCTGCCACTCAACAGGTCCCTGGCACAGTACCTGCAGCTCAATCTCAGGAGTGCCACGTGTGATGCCCGGGCCCACGTGCCAGCCAGGAAAACGGCGTATTATCCCTTCGACCACAAGTCGCCAATTTCTAACTTTACCCCCACGTGAGACGCCCACATACCCAATTCCAAAGAGCCAATTACGCATATTTCGTAAGCTAACCGCGCGAATGTTAACAACCGAACCACGTCACTCGGAGAAAGGTAAGGGGAAAAAAGAAACACAGAACTGTATTTTTGTGCACAAGTGTTCGTCGACAGGAAATGTGTGGGGAGGATTTGAACGGCGTCACATCTGCGTATTGACTGAGCATCGACACCACCGCAGGAGCGTCGAGGCTGTGTCAACACTCGGTTTGTCTGGCACATTCTTGGGCGAAACTCGACTGCAGGTGAAGGCTCG
>NC_051405.1:42896715-42897217 GCF_015228065.2 Penaeus monodon
CAGGAAAAACATGTTTTTCTTTGGCACGATCACCACCACCAAGGAATGCTACAACCACATGACTCTATTGGCACCACCCGGAGGCCTCACGGGAAGGGGAGGGGGGGGGAGGAGATAAAAACAGGTGTCCTGGCGTACTGTCATGACATGTGCTCACCTGGCAGCTTGATTCCCCGCGATTCAAACAACATATTAGGACAGAGCCTCGGGCCCTAACGTGACGTCATGGGCAGCTGACGGGTGCCAATACATTTTTTTTCAAGAACTATGGTCAGGCGATGTTACGCGATGATATCCCATCTGTTGCTGGGCTCTGTCAAATTTTCCCAAGTCTGATAGGCCTAAGTTTTCCCCCCTTGGAATGCGTGTCTCGGGAATGCGTACATAAGATCCTTAGTCTTCGGGAAAACAATTTCCCAAAAGGAAAAAAACAAAAAACGTTCCGTCATTCTCAAAACATTTTTTAAAAAATCAAATAACATCAAAGTGTGACATAATATTA
>NC_051405.1:42897266-42897889 GCF_015228065.2 Penaeus monodon
TTCGCATATTTACCAAATACTTCACTTTTCGCCGTCTTAGCTCTACAAGAGGGATTAATGAAAGTGAATTGTGACTTAAGAACCATGTTCCTCTTGCGTGAAGTCACATGTCAACAAGAAAAGATAGGATAGTACTTTGACAATGAAAAAGTCGTGAGTCTACCAACAGGCCTAATAATCCAAACACATTAACTCGAAGGCCAATTTTCCACTAGCAGTTCTGTGCAAAACTGATTCTACAAAAAGGCAGTTTAACATCAAGTCAAACTTGATATCACGTGTTCGGCCGTATCAACACACTGTCCGATTCCGTCAAAAAATGGCCTTAATCCCTGACATGGCTAAACCAAAGAAAGACAGAACGAAAGAACAAAAGAACGAAAGAAAGCGAGAACGAAAGAAAGCGAGAACGAAAGAAAGCGAGAACGAAAGAACGAACTTAAAGAAAAAGTTAAAAAAGCAAAAAAGAAAATCACAATCCACAACTACCCCACCCCCTCCCCCCATCCCTTTCCCTCTGGCGCCGGAACAAGTCCTATCACATTTCCACACACTACAAGATCCTCGGAGACCGCTCTGAATACACTCCACTTGCATAATCCATTTTTTTCCTTAACTAAGTA
>NC_051405.1:42898288-42898491 GCF_015228065.2 Penaeus monodon
AAAGTCTAACATTAATTACTTACACAATAGAATTTATTTAATGATAAAGAGTGCGCAGAGGATTTAGATAACACAATATACAAGTCAAACGAAAACGAAGATATTTGATAGATATACTCCCTTTCATTGCACAAGTGGTCTAAATACACTCCCTAGGATCAGCTGAAACGAATAATTTAACCCCTCCCCTCCCACCCACCCTT
>NC_051405.1:42898581-42898740 GCF_015228065.2 Penaeus monodon
CAATGCCTGGCGTCCTAGTAACAAGGGACACACTAGGCTGCATCCACAACCTGACCTGAACCCCCACCCTGCACCCATACAAGGCTGCAAATCCTCTTCTCACTCGACTCTGTTAAGGCTGTTCTCAGGAAAGGAGGGGGAAAGGAGGAGGAAAGGATG
>NC_051405.1:42898993-42899128 GCF_015228065.2 Penaeus monodon
CAATGAATGTGCATCCGGAAAGAACTCGCGACGGCCTCCTTCAGGGACCACCCAGCGACACAGACAAATCAATATAGCGTGGCAGAATCGAGGTCTGGTGTAGCCTCGGATTCCCACGAGACATGGGAGCTTTGA
>NC_051405.1:42899160-42899520 GCF_015228065.2 Penaeus monodon
CGAGATCTCACGCATACCTGACACACTACACCCTAATGTCTAATGTTTAACCCTCACTCTTCTTCCTATAGCTGATCCCTATCCCTGCACTGGCCGCCCTTCCCCCTCCCCCCTCCTTTATCCTATCCAGACTCCACTTGGCGCCTGGGATTCACATTCATATCCATATAGCAGTCAACCTTGGCGTCGACGATTACCCTTGTAATCGCATTCCCTGTCTGTGCCTTATCTTGTCCTTATCTGCCTGATAATGCTGTCCATAAACAATATTCTCGTTTTAGAATGTAATCCTTAATCCGCCCAGCATAATCCAGCGTCTCCACCATCAAACCTCCTCCATTATATCCACTGACCCTTGCT
>NC_051405.1:42899702-42900635 GCF_015228065.2 Penaeus monodon
GTCGCGGTGTCATGCACGAGGGCCATCATGACAACGACACCGCATACCAAGCGCGTTACTTAAGCAAGAGTGGGACTCACCTTGCCGGGAAATAGAACCCGCGATCCATGATACATACAAGCAAGCACGTCCCAATTCAAAGCCACAACTCCCAGTAACTACGGACGTGAATACATACAAACAAAAACGCTTCCCGATTTAGTTATACATACGCGCGCTTCCCAATTAAAGCCACAATTTCGAATAACTACGTACGTGGATACATACAGACAAGCGCTTCCCAATTTAAAGCCACAACTCCGAGTAACTACGGACGTGGCTGTGATCTGGTCCTGCGAGGCAAGGACATCGCTTGTTGCACCCGGTCCCGACTGACCTATTGACCGTAGCCTCTGCAATTGAATTCCCCTTGAGGCGTGACCTGTGCGTGTCCCCTCCAACTCTGCGCTTATATTTTCTTTTCTTTTTTTATCTCTCTCTATTTACTTTTTTTTCTTATTTTTTTTATTTTACCTTTTTACTCTTTTTCTTTTATACTTTATTTTTATTTTTACTCGTTTACGTCTTTCTTTCTTTCTTTTATTTTTACTTTTTCTTTCTCTCTTTCTTTCGCCATCTCTAAAGGACAACGGAAGACGGAGGGCGACGCGTGTACCTGCAGCCACGAAGTTCACAAAACCCACAAGGGCTTCCGAACTTCAAATAACTCGGGGGGGGGAAATCCTGCTCGGCAACAGGAGGACGGCCAATAAAAGACCACCCCTCCCCCCCTTAAATAAAAGGACACCCTCTCCCTCCTCCCAATTCCCCCACCCCACCCCCCCCCCAAAAAAATCAGGTGGTACAGCCTCGCATCAGAGCAACAACATCGTGAGGGAAAAAAAGAAAAAAAAGATGAAGGTCGACAGCTAAAATCTCTACGATGAAAACAAA
>NC_051405.1:42900664-42900932 GCF_015228065.2 Penaeus monodon
GAAAAAAACAGGTTTTACGACTGACACGCGACACTTGACACTTGCAACGGAAAACGGGAGTGGGTGACGAACAATAAGACTTTATGAATGGCAAACCAACGACTGAGGAGAGAGAAAAGGCGAAAGGGAATAAATACTCTAACATATAAACAGCAAATTGGGTGTAAAAGAAGAGACAGGATAACGGACAATAAAAATCAATAAATCTTGGAAGGGAAAGAAAAATAAAACAGACGAACGAATAATCCAGACACAAATCACGGAGAAC
>NC_051405.1:42901208-42901537 GCF_015228065.2 Penaeus monodon
GACCGAGAGAACTCGATCAACACACTCTTCCAACTTACCACTTTTTCTCGGCTCCGCAGAACGCCCATCTTGCCGAAGCGGACGTGAAAAGGAGAACTGAGGTAGGAGCCATCTTCTTGCCGCACCACAACCACATCGATGGCACCTGCACGCAACATGGCACATGGAATTAGAAACCTTCTAACGAATTCATCCAACATATCAGCCGATTACATTCAAAACACAAGTCTTTAATCCGTGTATTTCAATCCAATTCATCCATTAGATCGACTGGTAATCGTATAGGATAATTGTATAGTTTCATTACAAATGGTATTTTCAAGGGTATG
>NC_051405.1:42901963-42902261 GCF_015228065.2 Penaeus monodon
GGGAAAATAGTATAATGCCCACTTTACAGTAAACAGCAACCTTTCTCCGATCCTTTCCCGACTTCATTTGCATAAACCATCTCCCTCGACAATAAATCGAGTGGAAGAGAGGCCGGGAGGGAGAAGGGGAAGAGGGAGAAGAGGGAGAAGAGGGAGAAGAGGGAGACGGAGGAAGGGGAGAGGGGGAGAGGGAGAAGGGGAGAGGGAGAAGAGGGCGAAGAGGGAGAAGGGGAAGAGGGAGAAGGGGGGGGAGGAGAGGGGGGAGAGAGAGGAGGGGAGGGAGCAAGGTGGAGAGGGG
>NC_051405.1:42903153-42903466 GCF_015228065.2 Penaeus monodon
CCCAGTATTTTTAGCGGCGCGTGCCATATGTATCGCCCGCACCCTCGTGGACAAGTGTGGGTAGATCACTAAGCCTCATAACTAACAATTAACGGCTCGAGATATGGACCAATGAGAAAGAGCTGTTGATAATCATGCAAGAACCTACAGCATATCGCATTTAACACTAACAAAACAAAACAAAACATGGACAATGGCCGAGAGTAATACGGGAAAGTGACAAATCAACGTTATATTTTGGTACATTCACGAGATGTAAAAGACGGTTCGACGTGAAACTGAGAAAGGCAAAATCATGAGAAAGGATGTTAAT
>NC_051405.1:42903900-42904252 GCF_015228065.2 Penaeus monodon
GTAGAAATCTTTAAAGTTGGATATGAACTTGCCGATGTAGTTCATGACCTCCCTAGGCTACAATTTCCTCACTTCGGGGCACAGTCCCCCACTTGGTCCAAACCTGCATCAATCACGGGAGAGAGAGTCAGAGGTTATGTACAGTACATCCGGCTAAGAGGCATATACGCATAGCGGTACGCATGCTGTTTATATATCGGAAGTCGTTTCTCGCGGACTGGCGGGCACCTTCTCGTACTGGGAACGTTTCGCCGAGGACGTCATGTTTGCAAACGAAAGGGTAAAACGATCCGAAATTGCAAGCGGCTCCTTCAAGAGACATGGGCGGTGACTATCCGAATTATAGTTTAAA
>NC_051405.1:42904623-42905465 GCF_015228065.2 Penaeus monodon
ATAAATAAATACAGGTATAGATAATAAGTGCCACAAAACTACACGAGACCTAGGTTCTAGGACTCTAGGTAAATGGAAGCACTAATATTTACGATTATAAGCATTATCTTCATCCATTATTTAGTAGGTATATTAAGCCGTGGTTCCAGCTTGGTTACTAACAGAGTTGTAAGAAACTATCAGACGGATTGTAAGAGAAATCCAGCGACGTGATCGTGGATTTAAACTAACACGAAGAATATAAAGATAAGCAACACTTAATACCACTTTTTTCCTACACGCTACCAACAAGCGTTCGAAACACCGCAACTCCAAAATTCCCTCGCGTTTCCAGTACTGTCCCTCCCCGTCCAGTCACCTCTGAAAATGACCACAAAAGGACATTCACGTTTGCGAAGACTTCGAACATCAACGGTTGTACGGCGGCGCTGACTCAGCTGACGGAATCAGCTCGGCGAGCCCTGACTTCCCACGGGACGGGTTATCCCCTCAAACCACGCGCTCAGGGGCCGCGTTCCAAGAAGGTACTTCAGGGTAAAAAAAACACGTAAGCCGGGAAGTTCTTTCCTTTCCTTTTACGGGGGAAAAATGAGGTCAGCCTGGATTTTTTTTCCCCTTATTTTTCCTTCTCCTTTGGAAAATCTAAAATACAAGACGAAAACTAACGCCTTTACATAGCTCCCTTTGTTGTAACGCATAATAGTTTTGTAAACCAACACCTGTGCTAGATCAAGGGACATAAACATGAGCACACCTGTAATTTGGCCTGAATACTATACAGAACACATGTGTGCTCGGGTCAAAAGAGGGACCTTGAGTATGCATGGTTAGACAATGAGGGA
>NC_051405.1:42906614-42907074 GCF_015228065.2 Penaeus monodon
ATTCTCACGTGTTGGATCTTCCATCGCGTAACTTCCTGCCAGCTAACGCAAGCGGCTCGGAAATTCGAAACAACGAATTATCATTTCACGCCAATTATCTGCATTTGCTTGAAACACCCTAACAATCAACGCATCAAACGGACTGTAAACAAGAAACTCACTTTGCCATTACAAACTTCTACGAAACATGAATCAAAGTCCCTTTCAATATCGCTATCAATTCACGTTCTGCATGAATTGTACCCAAACTGCTAAAAAAAAATGAAGCGCTGTCAACATGCGTCACGTCATCTCATGTTTATTTCTGCTGTTTTCTCGCGTGGCCTCTCTTCTGAACACAAAAAATGGAAGGCCTTGGTGCAGTGTTATAAGAACCACTTTTTAAACTTGTTTTCTTAAATACAAGTCCACACACCTCGCCATACCGTAACAAGTGAGATACGATTATACGATTATACGA
>NC_051405.1:42907280-42908720 GCF_015228065.2 Penaeus monodon
AGCTGGTAGTCACAAGTTCTAGCAGTATGTGAGTCACTTGTGTATTTATGTTTGCGTGAGACTAAGTGATGTCGTAGTCTTCCTGTTCCACGGCACTGAAAACACAAGACACTAGAAGTAAGTGTATACATGTATATTTACTCAGCAAACTAGTCCAGACACCTATGGCTAACCTGCTGTTGCCACCGGTTGTCTTCACTGGGACTACCAAAACAAAGCAAGAGTGTGCTATTGCCGAGCCAGGCTGGGCCCAAACCACTGGCCAAACACCTGAGTGTTGCAGGCGTGGGAGGTTGGTTCTTCTCTGTTGCTGTGATTCGAAAATGAGTCAAGATTGCTAACGGCCGAGCTTGCTGTCAATATTCTAACATGAGATGCATGGTACATGCATAAGATGTGATCCTGTACTCTGATACTGTCTTGTGAATCGAATTAAGGTAATGCAACGGCGGATGACTCGGTAATTGTTCTAAAGTAGAGAGCGACAGCTAAAGTGTGTAACGCCAATGCATTTGTATGACATAAATATGATACAGCAGACTAAGCGTAGTTTAAGTACGCACCAATGAGATTATGAACCTAATAAATTCAGGTACAGGAAAACGCCTGACATTCACAAACGAACTAGGAGGAAAAAAAACAGTAGGATGCAATGATGCAACAGAAAATAGCGAGTTGCCGAATCCTGCATCGACCTCCGTCTCTCTCTTTCTCCCCCAAATCCTAGGTGTTCTCTGTCCTCTCCACCCTTTTTTTTTCCTCCGAGATTGGGAATCGAACTGTGCTGGTCGGGGGATGAGGTGAATCATCGTGACCACACCTTAGCTTTGCCGGTAACTTGTAGCTTTGGACGGAACGAGAAATCAATACCCGGAGCTGCTATGCTTCCGAAGTTCGACAAATTGTAAAAGAAAAAAAAAAGAATTCTGGGAGATACTCGTGTCTGTGATTCACACCAGTCGATTCTCTGCATCACTTGTGTTCTCCCCTATTTTCTTAATTCACTGCTAAGAAGACGGGGAAGTTTGTAACAAACAATAGCCTCTTTTTTTTTTGTCCGCACCGATTTCCAGGCCTTTTCTTGGCAACCAAAACATCAGCTGAGATCGGGACTCAGACAAAGGCGACGTTATTTTCTCCATTTTACCACCGTCCCGCGCGTTAAAATCGCCTGCCGAACGACTCGGAGTGCGAACCACACATTCACGTTGCACCACGAACTCGGTAAAAACGCCCAAGTTCACTCACTATGTGAATAAAAGTACTTTCTGTGACGAGTTCCGAAACGTGAGTGCTCGCGCTTTCGATCTCCTCGACGCACTGCGCTGACATGTGCTCGATGAGTGGCCCTCGCTTCCCACAGGGGGTTGCCGGTTAGTCTAATTAAATTTATCCAGCTTACACTGGGTACGCTTAGCATTATTAGAATCTACGTACATA
>NC_051405.1:42908752-42910161 GCF_015228065.2 Penaeus monodon
GCACACGTAATAATATCCATGTGATTTTCAAAATTGTATGAAAGTTAGTAAGTAGATTTCCTTCGCCTCTCTAAGGGCGCCGGCATCGTGCATTCTGTTGCTAGATGCGTCTGTAAAATAATTTCAGAAAAAAATATATTGTCTTTCACGGCAAAAAGATGATTCCTCTTTGTTAATGACCTCTGGCCAGATGGTAAAAATATCCTGCACAGTACAGTAACATCATCGAATCGAAATCTGGTTAACTGTCAGAGAAAAGGATGCATCTGAAGACCACGTTGTTTGCACGGATCGATTGCCGGATCATCGTCACATGGTCAAAATGTAACTTCCGTTTTATTCTTTAAAAAAAAGGGGGGGTGGATAAATTAGAAACCGTACTATTGACCGCGTTGTTAGTCAGGGTAACAATTTCTCAAGTTCTTCAGGTAAAAAAATCAGAATGAAACCTGGTGATCAAAGGTGGTGTGATGTCTTCCGAAGTGGCAGACACCGCCCCTCAAGTTGTCTGGGGCAGAAGGAAGCTTGGGACGGATGAACAGTTCCGTGACATGTGGTCTTAGAGCGAGTCAGATTTATATTTGGTATAGCATAGTTTCCCCGTAAGGAACAATGAGTCGTGAAACAAAAAACGAAAAAAAAAATCTATCGCCTGTAAAATATGACACGACCTTTCCCGTGTCTTCATCGGCTGACATGCGCTCAGTCGTTGGGCGTTGCAGCAGAAGCTATTCGGCTGACATTACGACTTTGCGTTATACGCCCTGGTCTAACCCTTGTGTCTCCTGGTGGAGGGTAGGAATCGATACCATGACGCATCAAGGGCGGGGCCGTCTGGGAAAAGGGAATTCCACTTTCCACTGAAACCAGACCTACTGATACCGGAATAGGTTATTGGCTGCATGTCTTGCATTCGCAAATTTAGGCATTGTTTGGATTACCTCGTGGCTGAGACACAATTCTGAAATTTCCAAGAATCCTGAAAATTCTGCCACCAGAATGGCACTCCCCCTTGAGCCACAGGGGGGGGGGGATTCGGGTGCCGCCACGCCGCTCGCCAGGCACGTGACACTCGCGGTAATGGAGAAGGCACAAGAAAACTGCTCAACACGCTTGCAATGCAACGTTGAACTAACATCACTTAAATTAAAAACTTATTCAGATTGACATCTTGATCATCGAAAGACGCGCAGTGACCCAGCACGCGGCTCACACGCGCCCGCAAGTATGCTTATTAAGGTTAGTTAGTGCTGATGGGTGGGCGCCATTTGCCATGATGACTAAATCACTGACGCAGGATACTGATCTTGTGAATTGAGAAAGACCAGGGGTGGGGGTGGGGTGGAGGTAATTGGCAAATTAGCAATATTGAGAAACTTCCTAAGTAATTCTCGTTCTCTCCCTATTTA
>NC_051405.1:42910313-42910458 GCF_015228065.2 Penaeus monodon
CGGACGATGTTAGGTGTCGCAAAATTTGTCATTAAGATATTCTTGATCACGCAGAAGGGACCCGTATCTATACTGCCATATCTGGCCAATGATATCTTGGTCTTGATATTTTTTTCAGGTAATCACGCCTGCCCCAAAGGAGATA
>NC_051405.1:42910917-42911035 GCF_015228065.2 Penaeus monodon
CGCGGAAGTAGGTGCCTGTACTTGTGCGGGAGAGTGTAGGGTTACCCATATTACCCATATATGTAACTAATATATTATTGCTCGTTTACACACCACAACACACACCCCAAACACCAAA
>NC_051405.1:42911152-42911890 GCF_015228065.2 Penaeus monodon
ACAGTATATACGAGCACGGACTTCTTCCTTAAAAACATTTGAGATGTGACTACGATTTTCCTACGCAATTTACACTCTACATTTTTTTAAAATCATTCTAGAGTTAATCTTTACGGGAAAACTTTGTACAAATAATCTCCTTTTTTCACGGAATCCCATGACCTGCAAAACAATGTTAAACTCATTTCCTATAGCAAGCTGTGACGGTACTGTGCGAGTTTCCAGTTATGCCTTTATTTCCAGACATTTAAAATAACTTATACCTAACGCTGAGAAATATTAACTAAACCATTATGAATACTCAATTTTTGTTACGTTATACATCCTACAACAACATATCATAAAAGAAGGATCGTAAGTTAGGTAAACAAATCGTGGAAATATACTCGTCGTCAACCGCGTCGCGCGATCATGCCAGGCATCGTACGAGCGAGGAAGGCCAGGCAGCCGATGCCACATATGCTTATGTTTTCTTGTTTTCTATACCTCACAGGGGGACGGAAATATACTTCCGATGTGAGCAGAATCAATATGACTGCGGGGGAGAACTACCTGTGTGCACATGGATTGATAGCGAGAGCAGGGTCGACTGATATGAATTATCTGGTGGATATTAGAAAAAAAAAATATTTAAACAGTAGACTCACCTGTTGGCATCGCTGTATCAAGACTAGGTGAAGGGATGGAAAATTACCTTAAAAAGAAAGGGAAACTGAACCGTCGGCGTAGAATAATTAG
>NC_051405.1:42912428-42912534 GCF_015228065.2 Penaeus monodon
CCCCCCCCCCTATCTTTCCCTCTCGCTGTACATCCGGATTCCTATCAATCCATCTCTACCTGCCTTTCTACCACTTTCCTGTTTATTTCATCCTCTTACCTTTTAA
>NC_051405.1:42913390-42913578 GCF_015228065.2 Penaeus monodon
TTCGGGATGCCCCACCGTATTTCCTGCCTATGGAAATCTCTCTCTTTTATTTTCATTTTTCATACAGTCAGCTTTTTTGTATATTAATAACTGGTTTCCCTCGCGGACATTTAACTTCCGCCATTTCAAAGGCTTTGTTAGGAAGCGACATGGATATCCTGGTTAAAAACTGTGTATAAGTGAAACAT
>NC_051405.1:42913595-42914100 GCF_015228065.2 Penaeus monodon
CTCGATGGAGAATGTGGGGGAACTTGCATTGCTATATAACATATCTTAAAGCCACTATGTTATCAGCGTATTTGGCTTTATGACATACTATTGTCATAAGAACATATATCGCGTTACCGATCTCGTAAACAGAAATACCAGACCCTATATAAATACCAACAAATACTCAATGCCTGCCCCCATCAAAATATAAATAAACATCACAGAATTTTTTTTTTCTTTATTAAACTAAATCCCACACAAACTAACAATAACGTTGCTAAAATCGAAAGAGGCCACCCACTGGAATGCGATTAACCCCAATCGGCAACCAGGAAATGCAGAGAAGGTCATTTGACTGCAGAGGGAGGGTGGCTGTCCCTCTCCCTTCGTCAAGAGAAGCAGGTATACGGGCCCCGGAAGGTCGCACTGGGGTGAGGAGACTCTTAACCGGAACTGGATACTGCTGCTAAAATACTAATGACAACTTGTCGTGATGGAATGCTAGGATCTTGTGTTTTTGTGT
>NC_051405.1:42914646-42915093 GCF_015228065.2 Penaeus monodon
CAGTAATGTCGGTAAAAAGTGCAGACTTGATCATATTGCGTTATGCTAATCTTTCCAACAACATCCTTTTAGGTAAAAAGGAGGGCGAGCTTTAGAAACGCAATAGATAATAAATAAATTATCGATTTTTTAAAACACAATAACCATTATTTTCCATTATCACAGGAACGGCCATAACCCCGAACCACCGCTTTGCTCAACATCAGTATTTCAACAGATATGAAGACGCGCCACAGTATACGCTTTCATTAGGATGCTGAGAAGCGGATATGGGGGTCTTGAGAGATGCGGATAAAAGGGGGTGGGGGTTATGTCCTGTTCATCCGGGCGAGTCTGAAGGCGCAGCTCACTCGAGTCAAGTGTTCTTCATCCTCGACAAAGAACAACCCATCCCCTTGTTCTCCTTGATTCGATTTTGCCGATGTTCGTCAGCGTTCCGTTTTTTTT
>NC_051405.1:42915122-42915333 GCF_015228065.2 Penaeus monodon
CTTAGATACGCGCCGCACGTTTCCTTGGAATATAGACTTTTATTTTGTTAGTTTTTTGCCTAATTTAAAAGCATATATATATCTTTTCCTATCCTGTCGTTCTAATTAGACAGTTTTGGTTATCTTTGGTAATTAACCTCATTATCTGGTAACATAAGGGTGTCTCAAGATCATCCTCAACGCGTTCTTATCAAACTATCGAAGGGAATTA
>NC_051405.1:42915418-42915593 GCF_015228065.2 Penaeus monodon
ACCTGAGGACGAAATGGAGGAGGATTTCTCATTAGCAATCGGTGTAAAATATATGTCTGTTGAGGAGAGTAATTAGGATGAGAGGCATTTCTATATCAAACAGTCCAAAACCACCATTTAGCATTGTAGAGTCGGTTATCATAAATATCTGTCATATTACAGAAACCTGTCTCCT
>NC_051405.1:42915687-42916324 GCF_015228065.2 Penaeus monodon
GTTTATATACACACGTATACGTAAGTGTTTATACTTCTTGACTCCCCCCTCCTCCCTATTTTAAGGATTAACAAGCAATATAAAATCAGAGAGAAATGCTCATCATTATCTATTGTCACGGTAAGTCAATTACGTAAGTGATTATTTTTTCCTCTTTGCCTCAGCTGCAATAACCTTGATTAGATATCTTTCCCTGGTAATTAAGTTTTGTGATATAAGGTACTCAAGATAAAATTACTTTTTTTTTTATAAGTAAGGATAAAATTACCATAAACAACAGAATGAATAATAGATATGATATTCATTTAATAATTGTTAGCTATCGTTATTGTTCGTAATGTTATTTTATTTAGTAACATTGTGCTTGATTTACAGTTAGAAGACGTTCAAGAAAACATAATGATAATGAAGTTATAACGATTCAAAATACACGTGATTTAGCGCAGAAATTCCAAGGAAAGTTTCTGTAATGTAAGCTTTTGTGTGTATATGAAACTTAGGCGAATCGTTGACCGTTCCTGAAACCGCAGCACGATCACCATCTGCTATTGATGAAACCATAAACGATAACTACGGGCAAAACAAAATCCGCATAGGTTTGTGTGTTAAGAGAGAGAAGGAAAAAAATGTGTGTATG
>NC_051405.1:42916437-42916528 GCF_015228065.2 Penaeus monodon
ACCGTACGAGTGTGTACATGAAAAAAACGTACGAGTGTGTGCATGAAAATAAAGAAAAAAAAGGCGACAACGCGATGAAACTAGGAAATGC
>NC_051405.1:42916556-42916634 GCF_015228065.2 Penaeus monodon
TCCTTACGAGCTTGTCTCAGCTCTTGACAAAATCCCAAACGATACAAGATGAAACTAGGAAATGCGAAAAGAAAGGGT
>NC_051405.1:42916684-42916833 GCF_015228065.2 Penaeus monodon
CTTACGTACGGGTGCAGCTTGGACCCTACACAGTCAAGATTTAGGACAAGGACGTCGGGGTCAAACGGTGCGTATTGCGATCGTCTTTTGTCTGTTGATGTCGTCAGGTTCTCGTGCTTATTTCGTATTTGCGTTTGGTGAAATGCAAT
>NC_051405.1:42916867-42916942 GCF_015228065.2 Penaeus monodon
TAAATAGTTTTTTTTTTCCGTTCGGAAATAAGTGGATATTAATTTCATTTTCGTAACGTACGTTTTTTTTGGATT
>NC_051405.1:42917627-42917732 GCF_015228065.2 Penaeus monodon
GCTGATGTTACGTGTAGATGTTTCAATACAAACATTCCATAGTTTTTTGTTTGTTGTTCGTGTAACTGCAAACAGTATTGGTTTGCAACGTATTAGCATTGCCGG
>NC_051405.1:42917785-42918008 GCF_015228065.2 Penaeus monodon
ACCAAGCATTCATTTGAAATTCTATGAATCATTTCTGGGTATCTTCTTCTTAACTACCTGACTCTAAATACATTATATCCAACACATTGAGAATGTTATTAAGTAGAATGCATGTTTATTTATAGATGTGAATGACGTGACTTTTGTTGATTTAGTTAACATTTGCTTTGAAGCTGTAATAAAATATTTATATTTTTTATTATGGTATATTATCTATTAATAG
>NC_051405.1:42918036-42919027 GCF_015228065.2 Penaeus monodon
TTAATGATTCATTACTTTTATAGACAACTGGTAATGACTTCCCTCTGCCATGTGTATTGCTATGGCAGCTCTGGTGACATCATGACTTTTGATCAATAGCGAAAGGGGGCCAGAAAGAACGAGAAATTTATCTGTCTGTCTCTTACCCTTCAGTCTCTCTATAAGTATTAACGGTTATTGATTATCAGTATGACTAATCTCTATGGCGTTGTTATTGTCACATTTGTCACATGAATAGTTCCACCATCGTTATCCCCGCAGCCTACATTTAATATTGCGATTACTACAAATACCCGAAAATGCCAATTCAAATCCGCCAGTTAACGAATCTCCCAATTCAAATTTCGCGGGTAAAATTTACTCGTTCCACGGTGAGGCTAACTTACAAATGTCAAGTTCAACCTCATTAACCCTCGCGCTTCTCTTCTCGTTCTTCTAGCCACGCCTTTATCCGTTTCTTTCTCTTCTCTTGCGTTTTGTTTATGCTTTTTTGTTATGTATTGTGTGATTCATTGAAGGTTTTATTTCTCCTGTTATATTAACCTTCTCTTTTTCTCGTTTCGTTTCTGTTAATACGTTTTCGTGTCTGTTATTATTCTGTGATTTATCGATTTCTTTCTCTAACTATATTGCATTTTATCAATTCTTCTCTCTCTTACCTCACTCCCAATGTAATTTCTCGTATTTTTAAACATTTATTTAAACATCTTTTAAACATTAATTTTTAACGTTTAAACATTTATTCAAACACTTTTATTTTTGTTCAAACATTCAACTATTTATAAACATTCATTTTTAAAAAAATTAAACATTCAAATTAAACACTTTTAAAACATTAATTATTCCTTTATTCTTTTTAATTTTTTAAAAAAGTAAACATTTATAAACATTCATTTAAACATCTTAAACATTCATTTTAAACATTC
The DNA here is from genome assembly GCF_015228065.2 of Penaeus monodon. Lineage (NCBI taxonomy): Eukaryota > Metazoa > Arthropoda > Malacostraca > Decapoda > Penaeidae > Penaeus > Penaeus monodon. The sequence continues at coordinate 42,918,963 of NC_051405.1, forward strand.
TTAAAACATTAATCATCCCTTCATTCTCTGATTTATCGAAGCTTTACTCACAGCGCCACCAACCT
>NC_051405.1:42919101-42919179 GCF_015228065.2 Penaeus monodon
GCCTGCATCCTACCTCAATACCCCACGACTTGGCTCGCTTCTGCAATCCTGCAATTTGCCGAGACAGACGCCCTTTTC
>NC_051405.1:42919200-42919298 GCF_015228065.2 Penaeus monodon
ATAATTAGTAAACCACAGTTGCTGGTTGTGATGAAGTTTTGAATCAACAGATAATATGGATTTTTTTTTCTTAATCGAAGTTCTTAAGAACAGTTGAT
>NC_051405.1:42919345-42919558 GCF_015228065.2 Penaeus monodon
TTCACTTTTTTATCTATTTACCAAAGGTCTTAAGGACATTTATATGATACAAATAGAAACGCAAATATACATGAGACGCATGCAAGCAGAACAGAGTGCAAGCAGAGGGAGGCCACACCCCTCGGCCGCCTCTGCTACGGCCGGCCACCTGCGCATCATGCAAGGAGACTCCAGGCCCTCTGCAACACTGGGAACCTGCTTTTGTGTACAGGG
>NC_051405.1:42920620-42921005 GCF_015228065.2 Penaeus monodon
GAAGCACAGGTCCTTAATTAGTTTCATGTGAAGTGGCGGATCCTGGATGCTCCGAAGGGGCAGGAGGTTTGGCAATAAGGGATCCCACACAGCGATGTCAAAGGGTGTGGTGGAGGGTAGATCTTATAGTCAGAATTCTTAATATTTCAGGAGTATTTTGCTTAATACAAATGTAAGTGGGAGGTCCTGGTTTCAGTTGAGACCTTAAAGAATAAGTGCACGTATATACGAAAATATGAAGGGCGTAGTTATATATATATATTGGTACCTTCAGGTAAGATAATCATCACAGGTTTAATTATTCACATGTCTCTGTTGTGAGGCCCGATTTATCACAAGGAGGGGGCGACCGATCTGACACCGTATGAGTGTATGCGTGTATGTA
>NC_051405.1:42921068-42922089 GCF_015228065.2 Penaeus monodon
AATATGTGTGTGAGGTGTGAGTGATTTGTTTGCTTGGCACTGCTTTCCTGTTGAGGGTAGTGAAGGGATTAGCTAACGCCTTCCACTGGGTGCAAAAGAATTCATCTCCGGTTGTAAACAATGAGCATAATGGCAAAGGTGCTTCTGAGGCATAGCCAAGGACGCCATTACATTTGCCAAGGAAAACTCAGAGGAGTGATGCTCGGTCAGTGGGTGAGCTAGAGTGAGCGAAATCGTCATGGCGCTAAAGAAGAAAGCGGAAAGAGTGCAAGTTAAGATGAGTTGTGATTCGACGTTACAGAGGAGGTGACGGGACAGTTAGGCCATGCTAAAACTAGAGAGCAAAAATAAACAGTGAAGCAGGATGGAAAAGTAGGTACGTAGATAGATGAGGCAAGTAGCGAAGTAGGCAGTGCAGCAGGAGGCACTAAGTAGATGGACAGTAAACCAGTTCAGCTGACTGGCATAGTTGTCAACATATACCTCTCCATACACCTTGCACAGAACCGAGAGTGTTCAATAATCAAATCAGAAATTGTAAATGTTATCATAATGTAAATCGGATTTTGTCACAATATTTTCATTCAGGATCAAGCACCAGATGGCATTGGCAATTTCGCCGAAAATCAGGCATGTGAACTAAAGTCAAGAGCAAATAGACGGCGGAAAATGTGCAGCAATATCAACAAGAGAGGTTATTTTCATTATCAACGTAACGGTGTTAGAATAATGATATGGGGAAGCATAAACGGTGACGGAAAAGAGAAGTTAAGTACTGGCCGGAAAACAATGATTCGTCTTTTTTTTCTTGTCAAAAAACTGTAAGAATGTAAGACATATACAGAATATCTGTATTTTTTCCTATAAAGATTGATGGCGATAGTGTAGTCAATGACGTTTTACTGTAGATATTTGTTATTCATCCTTTATTATAACAGTAAAGATTGCCTTGACACAGTTTCTAGGGAACATAACCAATATGTCGGCAGCTGTAACAGGTGTTCGAGTCTGTTCAATGTTA
>NC_051405.1:42922458-42923383 GCF_015228065.2 Penaeus monodon
TGCAATCGATAAAGCAGATATTGAAACAGGCAACGAAGCAGATAGTGGAACAGGAAACGAAGTACATAGTGAATCAGGAGACAAAGCAGATAGTGAACCAGGAAAAGAAGCAGAAAATGAAGCAAACGAAAAGTAAACACAGGAGGGACAAAGTAAAGTGTTCCAAATTACGCAAGAAATGCTCAACGTGGTCTCACCCATACAGACGGTGACGTAAGACCATTAAAAAGGCAACAATTCAGTGAGGGAAAAGTGTATACAATCACGACCGCACGACAGGGCTTTGACCCTTATTATAGATGACACAATACGTTGCTTTCGTTAAGTGAAGCTGAATGAGAGATATCAAGGGCAATGCATGGGGCAGTGTTGATATCCGGCATGCAACTCTGTGCAGTGGGAAGAAAAAGTCAGTGTTTTCCCTGTATGTGCAGTTACAGTTTTCGTTAACCAGGTCTTGTGATATACGAAATGTAGGGAGGTGTGTGTGTGTGTAAGGGCGGGTGGGAGTACCAGAATTCACCGAGAAAAGATGTAGAATAAGGCTGGAAATTTTTCACAAAACAAGCGATGTAAGTGACACACGTCGATTAAATCTTCCTCGTGATTCATTCGCATCTGATTACATTTCCTCCTCCGTGAAGTTACAGGCAAGGAGGAGGAGTGTCGAGTGTCTTTATCTGGCCGGAGAGTCTGCCTGAGAGGATTTGGAAGGTTGTCCTTGCCCAAGGTGGGGAGTCTAGACAGTGCCTTCTCCTGGGTTCTGGGAAAGGGAGATCCATCGCGAAGGTCAAGTGCCTTTGGGGTCAACAGAGCGAACGGAAGGCTGACGTCACTGGGCAGCCCGGGTGGACTTTCATGCGAGTGTGTTGGGTAGTTGAGGTTATAGTTCCGTTGTTTTATCACTCTGTCTGTTGGGCTGTCA
>NC_051405.1:42923702-42924328 GCF_015228065.2 Penaeus monodon
CGAAACTCATGAAAATATAAGATATCTCACAGAGAACAAGAAAACGCACGGGAAAGATGGAGGAAAATACAACATATTTCCGCTTCTCAACATAACGCCACACGCCAAGCTGAGGAAAAGAGGCTTGGCTGCTCCTGAATAATCCGGTCGATGAGTTTTATCACTAATATCCTGAGTAACAACATTATGGCAGCTTTAGCCACCCCGTCCCTCCTGTCTGTCATCATCAACTTCCCTTTTCCACTGCTTATTCTCCGTCTCTCTTTCCTCCTCCTCATCGTTATCCCTTTGGGTATTAATCTATTTCATTCTCTCGGTTCTTATTCTCTCATTATCATTCTCCGTTCTCCTTTCACCGTCATCTTCTGAAATGTTATTATACCTTCTCTCTGCACAATAGCTCTCCCCTGTGTGTCATCAGTCACTCGTTTACACTTGTACAAACAGCCCACTCTGCACCCATCATCCACCCACACCTACTCTGTCGACGCCCGCACGCTCACGCCGCAATCGCCCACGAGGGGATGCTGTGTTTTTTATTTTCTCAATTATTTCCATTATGCTTCTGGTCTGGGCCACGTTTTTGACTCTCTCAGGATCCAGGATGTGGTTCGTGTGGGAGGTAC
>NC_051405.1:42924693-42925453 GCF_015228065.2 Penaeus monodon
TCCTGAGGTATATTTATCTTTTCTGTCTTTGGATGATGCAGATTTCTTCAAATAATTTTTAAAAATTATTTAAATTCTTAGATTTTGGGATATGCTCAGATGTTAGCCTATTTAAGGTAAGTTTTACACCTCTGTCTGTTATCTTTCATTATCAGTTATTTTCGAGAACGTCTCTTGAGTAGGCCTAAATGAACAATGAACTGTCTGTTATCTTCATCAGTAACTGTCTGATGGATATTTTTTAGATATAGATTTGATTAACTTTTTCATATTCACTAAATGCCTTAAACTCTAATCTATTTCGTTAAATATTCATATTTGATCTTCAGTAACGATATAATGATTTCGCAGCGTCATCGTTGTCATTATCCTCACCAACCGTATTCTAATATTAAATATCCTTTGAACACGCTACTAACCTGTTCGAAATAATACCTCACACACATTAACTTTCTCTCTTACTGTTCCTATGTATCTCTTGTATTTTTTGTAGAACAAGAGCTAGAGGAAAAGGTTATAAAGGAAGGACTTACAAATGATGTATGAGGAGGGGGGAGGGGTATAGCTTGTTTTACGAACTATGTTGTTATCTTGAGCACGTCATGTAATGGGGGGAGGGGAGGTGATCGTGGTTATGAATGTGATTATATGAAGTGTGTAGAGATGTTTTAAATTAAAGGCGTGAGTGTGATCGTATTATATAAACGAGTGACAGAGCTACATGAGTGAGTATACCTTTACTATCTCAACAAATGTACGC
>NC_051405.1:42925613-42925797 GCF_015228065.2 Penaeus monodon
GACGTATTTGTGTATAGTCAACATAATCCAAAACAACAATCTGATGTTATGTGGAGTTCGAGGCCCTCAGAACTGACTCGAGCTGATGGAGGGCCTTTTCGGATGTGAAGTTGAGATAAGATAGTCTTTCCCGTCCCTCTGGTGCTTCCTGTGCTGGTGACGAAGCGCCGATTCTCTTTATTTT
>NC_051405.1:42926191-42926412 GCF_015228065.2 Penaeus monodon
TCACTGCGTGGGTGTGCTAAATAACCCACGATGCCCCTTGTAGTCGCGGGTCCAGCCGATCGACGTAAAATGATCGATACATTCCGGTCACTGACCTCGCGACCTCGGCCTTTGGTCTGTTCTGACATTTCGTATGAAATATCGCGTATGCTTTACCCATTCTTATGGTTTAATGAATAAAGGCATATTACGCTTTGATATCAACGCTTACGACGGTACAT
>NC_051405.1:42926786-42927911 GCF_015228065.2 Penaeus monodon
CCTCTTCACCTATTTTATGTGATATTCATCTTTTCGTAATTTTGATCTCCTTTTCCTTTTCGTCTGCATGTCATTCCTCTTCTCCGTTCCAAGATTTTAAGAGGAGAACGATCACCAGGTCTTCCTCTGAAGGGTCCTCCTGTACACTCGTTTCCCATCATTTTAGTGAGCTAGAGCGCCGTCGTGACTGTTTCGCATTTTATGACTCCTTTGTCCTTGTCATTTCTTTGCCGCGAACGTCCCAACGCCACAGTACCATGGCTGAGACCTCACAGCACCTCTGGAGTCTCAGCTGCTGTTGACGTGACCGTGTATGAGCTCGTGTCTCGTCAGGAGATACTGTGCACGTGCTCGTCCAGGCTGCTTTCCTGTCCTCTGCTATCAGGATGGTTAGCAAAGACGGTGGGTGAAGCCTACTCTTTGGTCTGTACAGGTAATCTCCGATTGATTGAAGATTGTCATCTTTTTCGCCACACGAGGGCGTTTTCCCGAAAATGTTGCATGTTGCAGGGTACTTCCTCCCCCCGCGGGCCTCTTGGAGACGGCAACCGGGACGCCCACGGCGGCTGCTCCCTGGCCAAGACGCATGGCCAAGTTCCGAAGAATCAACATCGAAATCTTTTGTACATTCAGTTGTAATAAAAAAAATATAGATTATAAATGTATCGTAAACGCCAAAAAAAAAAAAAATATTTTTCTTAAGTTAAACCTCAAGCAAGATTACAGATGACAACAACAAAGTCACACAAAAATGTTAATCAAGGAAAAATACGCATATTAAAGTAAAAAAAAAAATCTAGTACAAACGTAGGGCATCATCTCAAAGCCCGACTTATAACAACAACAGCTGCTGCTAACGAATTTCACCTTCCTGTAGCTTACATAAACAACTCCCCATCCTGAATCCGGTTATCCCCATGACTGCACAAGAAATGGGGACACGCCCTTCCCACTCATTAAGAGCACGATGCTCTTTTTTTTAATTTTATTTAGTGGAGAAAAAAATAGAAGAGAAAAATACACTGTAAATCTCAATTTCATAACGGCCTTTATCATCCGCGGCTCCTTTGTGAAGGCCCCGATGCCCAGCGCCATCTAAGATCCGCCCACCACGGGACCTCCATC
>NC_051405.1:42927950-42928025 GCF_015228065.2 Penaeus monodon
GCCTCGCGCGGGCATCCTGGCCGCCCGTACGCCCTCGCGTCGGCCTCTGCCACAAAGAGACAGGCTGGCCAACTG
>NC_051405.1:42928333-42928401 GCF_015228065.2 Penaeus monodon
TCATATACATAATATTTTATATGTATCCCTCTCTCCATCAGCACCCGTCTAGACTCTCGCGCGTCCGC
>NC_051405.1:42928441-42928648 GCF_015228065.2 Penaeus monodon
AGGGCCTCGCGTGTTGACCAAGAAACCGGCCGCTCCTTCAGGACGAAAGCAGGACGCCCATCTCGCCGGCCAGCGCACGGGAGAGGCTGCGAGGAGCGGGGTCGTCGAGCCCATAGTAGGAGCGACCGCAGCCCACGCGGTGCTCAAGCCGCCACTGCCGATCCAGCGCAGGTGCGTCCCCGGTTCAGCCTGCTAAGTTTCAGCCGC
>NC_051405.1:42929565-42930853 GCF_015228065.2 Penaeus monodon
TCGTATGTATTGCCAAGCCTATCAACGCTTAGTCCTCCCCTATAACCTCTGCAATTTGATCTCTATGGTCGTCACCGCCCCCCCTCCTCCCCCCTAACTCCCAATCCCAGGTTGCATTCCCAACATGACCGCAATCGCCACATGTCAACATAGTCCTTGCCATCCGTCCCTCTCCCTCTCCTCGTCATCTATTCAATCTTTCCTTATCGTTGTCCACGTTCTCTTTCTGCGTCTTCATTTAATATAAAAATAAAGAAAAAAAAAATCAGTTATCTAACGCATTATATTAGATAATATGTCTTTTCGTTCTGTCTTTCCTTGTGGCGTCTGTGCGTGGCAACGTCATGCTAAAGGAAACTGTGCCACTGGAGACAGATGTGGGATTTAAAAAGGATTTGTTTAGTCCGATTAAAAAATAAATAAATAAAAAGTTTATACAGTAAGTTGATCACTGGGCTTTGTTGATATCACGAAGAAAAGATACCATTATCCTCGTTATTTTGGTCTCTGTGTTTTTCAGTGTAGTTAGCCTTTGTTAATCAGAATACTTTGTGCGTAATGCTTCAGCTGCTACAGAGGGGGTTTTCACTTTGTCCCGTTGACGTCGTAGCGTTTCTCTCGCTATATGTTGCCTTTGTTGCATGTTGCTTTTATGTGTTGCCTTTTTGCTCGTTGCCTCCATCCCACTTTGCCCTCGTTGCATCTTGTCTTTGTTGCACGCTGCCCTTGACAGCAGGAAAAATGAGAGAGGAGAATTCGGACACCGTTGGTCTTAGCAACAGCAAGATAAGATAAGGTGGATCAGGTAATAAGACCAAGGAATGCTTTATAAACCTGTCTACGTCAGCATTCTACAAGAATTTACGATTGTTGTATTTTCATTCCAGTGTTTTACGCGATTTGAACCTCAACTTTGCAGCGAAGCGAGTTTATACAGCAGTAAAGCTTTACAACGAGACGCTTCGAACTAATCGGATACTCGAACCACATGTTTGCTTGCTGTGAAAACATTCTTTGATTTTAGTTCTCGGTCTGAATGGAGATCACATCCCTCATACGTGTTCATTACGTTTCTCTCTATGTATCATCTTGGTTATTCTTATGCTTGACTAAGTATAGCTCCCTCATTAGCTTTATTTTTTGTTGAAGCTTTTCTGTCTACAAACATTATTTCACAATTAGGATATTAATACGCAAGCATTATTTTATCCATGTGACCTTCGCATCAAATATCAATACACACATATAGTACACATACCAATCAGATATCTGTAACGGTACATAACAG
>NC_051405.1:42931099-42931440 GCF_015228065.2 Penaeus monodon
TAAGCTTGATTTCTTATTTCTTGATTTGAAATCTAAAACAAAAGTCAAAATTTTAAGATACTGTTCTCGCATTAGGAATAAATGTAGGTAAATGAAATGATAACAGACAAATGCATGAATATCCTTTGTAAATACACCAGCAAGAAGACTAAATCAGGCTCCTGTGGCAAACTTTCCTATGGTAATTATAGTAACAGTTTCAACGTCGGAAATGGCCAAGGTAGGTTTCCGATTGTTACCGAACACAGGAAGACATACTTTCGTAGTTTGAAAGTTCCTTTTTTTTAATTATAATTTTTTTTTTACATCATGAATATATGCTATATTGGACTAATACGAAT
>NC_051405.1:42931701-42932288 GCF_015228065.2 Penaeus monodon
GGGAGGCAAACGCAACACGGAAGAAGTAGGACTGCTCGTCAACAAGGTAGTGTTATATCGCTCATGAAACCACTATTGTGCAAACATTTTCATTACACCACAAACATTGCACTCGAGGAAGGAGATTCACACCGTAAGATGCAAGACAATAAATATGTTGTTTACGAAAATGCAATGGGGAAATTATTAAAAAGATTCATTGTCAAGAAAGAAAGTTAATAAGAACATTAGTGTTTTATTCTCAATATAGTTCTGATTGGTTAGATAACCACGCAACAGCATTGAATTTTTACCTATCGCAAAGCCTTTTTAAGAACTACAAATATAACCAAGGAAATTAATGGTTACCGTTTATAATAGTTACTCAAAGCAATATGCAAACGAAGCTTCTAGTATGAGGCATTTCATAGTCTAATAACAAACATAAACGCTAATAATCCAGTGTATAGAATTATGCAAATAAGGTCTGGATCAACTGAATTAAGCTCTTTGAACTAGGGCCTCGAAATGAAAATAGCACAGACTCTATCCTGTATAAGAGAAAAAGAGAACGATATTGAGGTTAATGAACTTCCCCGGCGAGATGA
>NC_051405.1:42932619-42932860 GCF_015228065.2 Penaeus monodon
CAAGATAATGAAAGATGCTAAAAATACATAGCAGATTAAATCTCTCTCAATGTCAATGTAATTTCTAGCATAATCTATATCATCAACTCCAGATAATAATGATGATAAGATACGTCATTATCTTCCTTGGCCTTGTAGTCATCATTACCGTCTATAGCATCAACTTCATCTCACTATATCATTTGTAAACAGATGATGTTGGATGTAAAGAAAGGGACCACTGTAAAGTTGTTTTCTTTTC
>NC_051405.1:42933195-42933447 GCF_015228065.2 Penaeus monodon
TAATTTTACCTGTATGTTATACTATCTTTATTTTCTCTCTCTCTATGTATATCCTTGTATACATTCCTCTTTTATGACAAGGACCACTTTTTGTTATATGATTTTTTTTTTCATTTCTTTTCCATTTTTTTTATTATCTTTTAATCTCAGTTATCACTGAATATTTCGCTGATAAAATATGATAATAACGACGATAGGATGAAAGTTGATGCTAAAAATAGTTGTGAGAGATTTGAAATTCGGTTGCATTTA
>NC_051405.1:42934102-42934237 GCF_015228065.2 Penaeus monodon
CGCACATATATATAGAATATGGAGGAGAAAAGAAAAGAAAAGGTCCCAGTGCCCGCCGTGGCGAAGTCCCTTTTTACAGCAAAGAAACGCGGCGGTAATTATGAGGACGGAGGTCAAAGCACCAGATGGCCGGGT
>NC_051405.1:42934698-42934853 GCF_015228065.2 Penaeus monodon
CTACAGAAAATTATCTAATCAACTTATCACTATAAAGAACAGACGTAAGCCATTCGTTATCAAGACAAAATAAAAGCAAATATTATACTTATGTTAGCATACCATATTCCAGGAACTTTACTTGCCATAACGCAAGAAATAAGTCTTTAGAAAGC
>NC_051405.1:42934982-42935138 GCF_015228065.2 Penaeus monodon
CGTGGCATCAGCGCATCGGCGACGAAGGGACAACAGGTATAGTTCATTCCTCCGTGTCATAAGAGCTGAATTCCAGTAATAAACCAAGGAAAAATCGCCCATAATAGCCTGAGCAGAATACCGGCATCTTTTTGCGCCATTTCACCGTGACTTTGC
>NC_051405.1:42935162-42935289 GCF_015228065.2 Penaeus monodon
CGTGAGATAATAAATGTTGAGAAAAATATCGAAGGATTTCCCATAAAAAAAAAAGATGGTGAATATTGAGATGTTAGGAAAAAAAATAAACGTATGAATGAATATGATATTTTTTTTCAAAAAAAGG
>NC_051405.1:42935746-42935929 GCF_015228065.2 Penaeus monodon
TTCGTATAGAGTTTTATTAACCACTATATCTTCTTCCTTCGGCCACTCCCTTGCGGTCTTCAATCAAAGTCTAGGCCATGCTTTAAAAAAAAGTCTTTACATAACAGATCCTTTACATAACAATCTTCGTAACAGTTATATAAACTTCACTTCTATAGAAATGATTACCATTAGAAGTTGAAA
>NC_051405.1:42935953-42936399 GCF_015228065.2 Penaeus monodon
GCGTTATATAAACCATTCTCTTCTTTATTTTAATTACATGGAGTCCAAGATATTGATTAATATATTTCCCAAACGGTTATACATCTTTGTTAAATCGGTCACGATTTCCACGTATAAAATCACAAAGTAAACATAAAAAAATAGTTTAGATATAACAAAGCAAATACATTGAAATAGACTGATATAACAAAACAAATACATTGAAATAGACTGATATAACAAAGCAAATACATTGAAATAAAATAAATAAATAAATTAGCAAATGTGCTGATATATACAAACAAATGACATTATTCGAAAGAGGATAACAAAGCAGAAACCGATTTTTTCCTTTGTCTCCACCCGATGGCAACGATACATAGATGTGATTTCAAAGCAATTAATGAAATCGCTGTGATCGCATCATTCGAAAAAATGACACATCAAAGATCTCAAATACTTTTAAA
>NC_051405.1:42936451-42937246 GCF_015228065.2 Penaeus monodon
CAACTTCTATTTTTACCCCGTTATTACAGCAATCACTTGCTAACTGAGAGGATCCTGATAGGAAAATACGCATCTCGAAAACGATTTCATCGACAAATATTCGGAGAATTATTATAAACAAATGCCGAATACACTTGTCAATGAGATAATTAAACAGAATATTAAAAGGAAAAAAACAAATGTTAACAGTTTGAGATGAAACGCGCAAAGCAAGCGGTGGAGGTGGGGGGGGGGGAGTCGAGGCTCCGGAAACATGACTCACGTGCTTGTGACGTCATGACGGTCCTAATTTTTCCCTAAACTGCAAGACTTTACAAGCCCACTTCGCCAGAGCAAGAGTCATAGCAAGCAAAGGGTTCGATAGCACGACGAACGGCGAAGCAGCTACTGTCAATCGATGTCATAGCCAAGCGTTGAGTGCATGAAAACACCTCTGTGCTGTAGGTACACGCAATATTGCAAAGATGTGCCAGGGACCACACCGACGCCCAGGTGGGAAGAGCTCCTTACACATGCATTGAACCGCGTCACCTCGTCATAACCAGCAACTCCATGTGCTCCGTGATAGAATGCAATCCGCTTGGCCTTGTCAGCTGCTCTCGACCGAGATGATATAACATAAATAACTCTTCGCCAAATAAGACTGGTGTTTTTTAAGGGGAAATAACTACATGGAATTCGTTAATGAAAACACATTGTATTGAATTCGTTTGTAAAAACGCATTATAGCATGATATCGAGGGGTTGCATAACCCTCTTTCTCTTCGGTCTTTGTTGCATATCTTAAAGCAAAGT
>NC_051405.1:42937541-42937734 GCF_015228065.2 Penaeus monodon
GAAACACACGTGAAGACGCACAACTAGCCAAACGTCCAGACCTGACGCACCCAACAATATCTCGTATAACGGGAGAGACTCCGGATTTGATTTTTTGCTGATAGCGTCCGTCGGGTCATAGAAAAACCGCAAAGCGCCTACATGAATCTATCCTGTATTACTTTACCTTCAATCATGCAAGAGCTTGCACTAC
>NC_051405.1:42937755-42938168 GCF_015228065.2 Penaeus monodon
GCCAGTCCAGGGCGTGATATCGACAAGGGTGTGAACATTCTCAGGGTCCCCTTTAAGGCGGTCCAGGTTATTCTTTGATTCGGATTAATTAAGGAAACAGCTAGCCAGGTCTTCTGCCACTTGTTCGGACGCCGTCGGATTTGCAATATTAATCTCTTTGTTTGATTTGATCTTTGTCTGCTTTTTTTTTTGCTTACGTCATCGAGTGGTATGAACATTGTTTCTTTCTGTCTTTGGCTTTTTTTTTTGACAGTTTTTAGACAGTATAATAGTGTTTTATCTCTTATTTAGAGAAAGAGATGATGAGAAAGGAGAGAGAAACAAAGCAAAGGTATATGTAAATTCTTTATGTTTATATTCAATAATAATAATGCGTTCGTCTGTTTTCATGGGCAGTTACGATCGTTGCGATG
>NC_051405.1:42938215-42938449 GCF_015228065.2 Penaeus monodon
GTTCCTAATGTGTGGATTACTAACTTTGAGGAACGTGTTTTAATAAAGCACTAATTGCAAAATGGTCTAACTACAGCGTTACACTCTTTCAACATCGGTTTCAGCAATCAGATCGAACTTCCTCTCTACCAAAGCCAAGCAGAAGACAACCACAATTATCCCGACATATATTTACGCATGTGTCGGCTAAGAATGTCAAAGAAAAAAAATTAATTCTGTTCTGAGAATGGCTAC
>NC_051405.1:42938472-42938591 GCF_015228065.2 Penaeus monodon
TCATTTATTCCATTTTACAATTCTTCTTTAGGCTATTAATTCTGTTCCTCGATTATCCTTTACTTCATTTTTTTTGCTTCATTTATTTTTTTTTACGTTGGTTATCTGTCACTTCATTC
>NC_051405.1:42938984-42939206 GCF_015228065.2 Penaeus monodon
TTTATTCATCGAGACTTCGCGGCAGAGCGCGACCTGGCAGTACAGGCGGAGTGCAGATCGCTGAAGATAGTAATGTCAGGAGAAGGAGAAATGTTCTGGTAACACTTCGCCCGGAAAGCATATGTGCGACGGCCAGTAGAAGGCTGGAGGTGAATTCCGAATAGTACATTTCAGAATTGGAGATATTCTTATTGGGGAAAAACATAATACTCAGGAATCATA
>NC_051405.1:42939783-42940241 GCF_015228065.2 Penaeus monodon
TCTAGTATTCTGTTCTCAGCAATATGAATAAAGGCACAAGAAACTAGGAGAAGCCAATAGATGCTGCAATATTGTGCACGAGAATAACTTTAAATGATATAAAAAGGCCTCAAACACGTAAATGTAACCTACACCAATATTGTTCATGATCACCAAAAAATATAACCCTTTTTAGCTCAGCTCAAAATACCAACATTGTAAACACTTTGGAGGCCGAAGCTTTGATCTCTGACCAAAATATTCCAAAAAAGTTGGCCTAAATACAAAAACTAATAGAGAATTCAGCCAGGCATGTTACTGAGGACAAATAATTTTCTACGCAGTGTTGGCCAAAAAGAATTACTGCGAAGGGAACTAATGGGAGAAGCGATGACCTAATGTGATCATGGAAGTCAGTGACTGCGCTGCAAATGACAACTGAGTTGCTATGAAAGAGATTCATTGCTGATATTCCCGCT
>NC_051405.1:42940422-42940812 GCF_015228065.2 Penaeus monodon
CAAAACTATCAAGTTGCCATTTAATTTCAACTTCGAATGCAACATATTTCCAAACCGCTGGTAATTACCAAGTGAAATCCAACGACATACTAGAGGATTGGAAGCAGAGGAGCAGTGACCAAGGCACGGGAACGAGCTGTAGAGTTCGTGAACGCAGGGACCCATCGTGGTAATTCTGAACCTCATTCAGTCTTAGGGCTACACTTGAAAGTACGCGAGAGAGCGAAGAGAGAAAATTAAAAAGCAGATAACTTTTCTTAACTGAAAGTCATTATTATTCTCATGGCCTCAATCAGGATGATAGGTACAGTACTAATATCAGATCTTTTCTCTCTTATTTTTTTATTCATGTGAAATATAACTACATATATATTTTCTCCATTCTCATCG
>NC_051405.1:42940864-42941629 GCF_015228065.2 Penaeus monodon
TGTTTCCTATTATTTAAACATATGAAACGTACCCGCATCCATATTTTTCCTCCATTCTCACTTATCACGAATATAGTCAACAGTCACAAAAGCGCATTTCTGGATGCCTCGTCACCCGGAAACGCCATAGGCACAGAGGACCTTTCGCTGCCTGACCTTCCCTCCCTACATGGCTCCTAGTGCACCCGAGCTCTCGCCTTCCGCTTCCCATACACTAGGCCGTTTTTTAGTGGTAATGCTATACATTAATCTTACACAAGGAAGGGGCGCCTGTCCCATAAGGGTGACTGAAAAAAATACATACTTAATCTCCTGTAACTGTTGAAAGTAATATCTGGTGAAATAATGATGTGGAAAAGATATCGAAACATACAAAAGTGTCATATCTTTATCTCATTTGATTATCGAAAGTGATATTTGGTTTTAGTAATGTATAAAAGGTTATCGAACTATATCTAAGCCTACTGATACCTAGAATAATACGAGGACTGAAATGAACGGACGAACAAGGCCAAGGGGAGTACGTACAGTATACTGAGTCATCACATACCATGCCGTTCATAACGAATGCCTCTCACATTTCTTCACGAAACAAAGGGAACAACGGCATAGAATTCTAAACGCAGTGCAACGTATGTAAAACGTAATGCATGAGCCTCTGTATTCAAATCATATATCTTTTTACGTAAGCAACCTCAAAGCTCAGTAGAACAGCATTTGTATGCAGAAGAAATACATGGACATTTAAGCATGTAAAAGTGAAGG
>NC_051405.1:42942277-42942591 GCF_015228065.2 Penaeus monodon
CTCTATGTGTTCATGCAACGAAACCCTACTAATACTTTTTCAAACAAAGTTCTCATGCAAGAGAGCAATAGTCACCCAAACAACGATGTCAGTCAATTGTATCACTGCTTCATCCAATCGAAAATATTCCTATCCTTTTATAATATACAGAGCAAAATTGCGTTAAAATATATGCCAATCCGAGAAGGAAAAAATATATGTACTTGCACTAACAGCATCACAGTATATTCGCTTAAAGCTGTGAATTTTCTTGACGATCCTTGTAAACTGGCTCTCTTCCAGAGTCGCCTCATGGCTCTACAATGCAGGCAAGC
>NC_051405.1:42942772-42943061 GCF_015228065.2 Penaeus monodon
AAACACGCTCACATTTCAAGGTACAAGTTCAAGAGAATCGGCCAAACAAAACAAATACATAAAAAAACGAAAAAAAAAGAGTAATAAAAAGCAGTAGAGCGAAGTTACGAGTTTTTCTTTTGACGTTTTTTTTACATACTGCAGAGCTGAAGAAGAAGCACGAGACAAGGTCAGTTGGCTTACGTAAGACTTTGCAGCAACGCTCCTCTGGCTTCAGTGGTTTTGTTGTCCTGTTATGCACACACACATGCGCACGCACCGTGCATGTGTGTTCAATATATAAAGTGTC
>NC_051405.1:42943353-42944045 GCF_015228065.2 Penaeus monodon
CATGCGTATTGTACATATAGTATGCATGCAGTACTGAATAGAAATCCAGTTCACTAAAGGCTGGTCACCTTGAGTATGAGCCACTGAACAGCCATGGAACACATATTACATATATAGTGTTAATGCGAGACAAAGACAAAGACAAAGCACAATGGTAGCAGGGAATTCCAAAAGAGATATTTACGCATCACATCTATAAGAAAACAGACAGAATGTACTCGTATACCCCAAGTATTTTTCTTCATCATACTCATCACCAGCAAACATACTCTTTTCTTCCTTTACAGTCAGACCTTTACACTACGTAGAAAAACGAGACGAATCTGCATGCGTAGAAGGCACACACGCACAACACTGTGCTTGTCTTGCCGTTCCCAAAGACCTTGATTCTCGCTTTTGGTCTCGGGGTAACGGTGTCTGGCTGTAAGGAGAGAACAGGGAAACGCGTGGAAACCATGCTGAACAACAGAGTAGTGATAATCGTCTATTTGGGGATTAAATCTGATCAGTTGCTGGGATAATCATTGGGATAATGATTGTCTATGAGAAAGGGCGGGTTTTGCAGAGCGGGGGGATATCATACGCAGACATATTCTTGATAGATGTAATCAGTGGAGTGTTCTTGAGCTGTCTGTTTGGGGGACTTATGTGACAGTTAAACAATGAACAATATGGTATATGTATGTGTGTAG
>NC_051405.1:42944125-42944917 GCF_015228065.2 Penaeus monodon
AGAAAACTTATCGTGCGTCAAGACTTAAATTTATCATAATGTCTACCAGTACTTCACATCGATACCAGATATCGTATATACGTTCCACTCAGCCATGATGCTCGGTGAGTGATATGAATCACAGTAATTACATATGCTAATTATATGTATTTATCTGTGATCGTCTCCAATCTCGAGATTAGTGTTCCGTGCCCCAGGTAATTGATCACCTAAGGTCTGTAACACCTGAGGACGTCTGACTCCTTCTAGTTCTAATCGAAAACGACAGAAAGCTATATCCAAAAGGAAAAATGTAGTTAATTGTATGTGAATACGAGATCACGAATTAATTTGTTTAGAAAGAGTTGTTTGCAGAAAAAATTACCTATTTCTACACCTTAGTCGACCTCCATGTATAGAGAGCTTTTTTTCCGACAGATAATCGCAATTGTCTATTAATTAATCGTACCCCTGTTTGTTACGCATGTAACACCTTCACATTTGAAGGTTAATATCCATATTCCTTAATCGATTCAACCAAAACATTCTTCTTTTATCCGACAACCTCCGCACAGATTATTCTCATCATCATCATTAAATAATCATCAAAGACAAGTAAATGAATAAACAAAACCTGTCGTGTATTCTTCAGGCAGCGAATCGTCCCAGTCGGTCAGATAATGAAGGTAGCATGTCCATTGTCATTACTGTGATGGCACGGACTCAGCTCTCCTGCCTTAGGCTACCTGCTCCTGACATGAATAAGGCGCGGCCCTGGAATACTATTCTGTACGGGGCTAGGTGTGAATGTAT
>NC_051405.1:42944960-42945049 GCF_015228065.2 Penaeus monodon
CATTTTGAGTGTTAAGGACTTGGTTTAATTATCTTTTTGCCGTGGTTTTCTTTTCCTTTCATCTATCTATATTCATATATTTCTATCTT
>NC_051405.1:42945089-42945426 GCF_015228065.2 Penaeus monodon
TTATATATATATATTAATCATTACATAAAACTATTATATAAACTACAAATTATTATATATATATAATATCAAAACAATAAATATAATCAACATCAATGAATTGGCAATGGACAGTCATATCATCGGGAAGATAAAGATGACCGATGTAAGTACTGGTACAGATATATAAGCATCCAGCTTAGGCACCTCCAATGAATGGTGCACGTACCCGAAATTTGGGCTAGACTGGGAACAATGCACTAAACAATATATTAATTAATTGAATCTATGTCTATGTATGAGGATGTTGATGGATTGTTGTGATATATTGTTATGACTGTGTGTATGATGATTGCTG
>NC_051405.1:42945472-42945547 GCF_015228065.2 Penaeus monodon
CACTCAACACAAACTCCTCCCACATACATACTACCACCACACCCTATCATATACATACTCAATCCTATCTCATTA
>NC_051405.1:42945741-42945907 GCF_015228065.2 Penaeus monodon
ACAACTACTAACACTAATACTAACTAACAATGTATATATCACTATCATCACTTACAACACACACACAAACATATATGTATATATTACATATAACAATTAAATCACATATAACACTAACACGTGACTGTTGCGTGCTGATGTTCTAGCATAGGACTGCACATACAAA
>NC_051405.1:42946189-42946442 GCF_015228065.2 Penaeus monodon
AGTTTTATACTGCAAAAGTATGTAGTATATAAGGTATGAAAGCTTTATAAATTGACACTGTCGAAAGCCAGTTAAAGATCATCGGCAAAGAAGCCAAACCCCGAGTCTGAGCTTTCGTCCCCACCTTTACTTACAACACATTTCAAAATCACTACAAAACATTCCGGTGATTAAACAAACAACGAAGTGCAAATATCCAGAATGAAATCAATATTTTCGAACGCTTGAAAACTCGGTAATCCCCGCGAGCCAA
>NC_051405.1:42946469-42946842 GCF_015228065.2 Penaeus monodon
GCACGAGTAGTACCTTCCCTGCTCAAGAACCGAGTGTTGGCAGGGACATGTGAATCCCTTAGCCTCCTACCACCACTGCCACCAACACCACAGGAAAGGGAATTGAGGTTCACGTTACTTGCCTCGTGGACCAGTCATGGGACCCGTGCAAGGCTTCGTGTGAAGAGTTGTTGAACAGTATTGAACTTTTCTCGTCTATAACTGGATCAACAGATCAAGAAAGTGACTCGACTTACTTTAGTTCGTGGTTCGTCCTTTGTTTTGCTCGCGTTTCGTGTCCGTTGTTATTTACGTGTTACGATTTAAATGGCTGTTAGATGTAAGTGATTGTTAGGCTGTTAGATATATTTGTAATTCGATTGTTAGATTTGCT
>NC_051405.1:42947548-42948418 GCF_015228065.2 Penaeus monodon
ACATACTATGCTTACTGCACTTGTCTACATACTGTTTTAATATACTGCTGCTGTTCTTGCCCTGCTGTTGACTACGATTACTACTAAACTACCTACTTACTGCTAACTGTAACAAGTACTGCTGCTTGCTGCTGAAGTGTAGCACAATTATTACTGTTACTATCAAGTTATGTAATTCACATTACGAATTCTTAGTTCACTACGTTTATTCCACATCATTTCAACTGTGAAGAATAGTGTTTAACATGATGACGAAAATAACATCAATAACATGTCCTTTGTGAAATAAATGTTTTCTTTATTTTTGACACAGAGAAAGAAATATTTGCATCTTCCAAGAAACAAAAATGCCTGGCTTACCTCCAGCATTGCAGAATTGCAAAAGCCATGTTGCAACTGATGTTTTTTTTATAGCTACTGTAGATCCTTAACCAAGCTATTCTTCATCAATAATTTTCTACCAAGAGGGTGAACTTGAGGATATCCTTATGATTTTAGTCGATATCTGCTAACACTTTGAGATATATGCACAATATTACTTACGATTTTGCCAAGAAGAAAGCTGCAAGGGAGCAATACCTGTGATTTACTAAGCTTGAATCTCGTTTCCAAATATACATAAAAAAAAGGCGGCCACACAGCCTGAGCGAAATTAAGTGGGACAAAAATGGAGGAATGATATGAAGAAGAATGAACAATTTCGTAGTGGAAAATATTTTAACTATGATGTAAATATTAATGTATCGTGGCAATGTTATGTATTTTACATAGTGGAATAATTCATTCTCTCCTTTTCGATGTCAAATATCCTCTCAGTGTCCTTTGCATATTGGCAACGTGTTATAACCAAGAGCTTAGATTTTAATTTTA
>NC_051405.1:42948462-42949292 GCF_015228065.2 Penaeus monodon
GTGGAAACAAAATTTAGAGAAAAGAGAATAACTTAAAAAGAGTATTTTGATAGGCAGGTATAGAGAAGACTATCCTTAAAAAAAATAGCGATCCCGTACGAAGATGGAATTCAGATGAAGAAGATGTAGTCACTCTACGAATTAAGTACGAATGCAAATTAGGAACGTCTGTGGAGAAGACTCTCATTCTTTTTATTTGGATAAATCATGTGTGAGACTAATTATGTATTCTGATGTGTGCATACACGTGTAATACAGTGCATCATCTCTTGAGAACTTTGGTAAAGGAAACTTTGATTAATGTCGTTATTAAGAAGCGCTGGTGCCTGAACACACTGGAACGATATTTAAAAAACAATTTAGCTAGTCGGGGTACATTTCACCGTCCTTGTTATCAATAGTGTCATTATCCTCATCATTTGCATCAACATCCACGTGTATTGTTGTAAAGGTTGTTACAATTCCTATTCTGGTATCACAAGCATTACCATTGCCATTTACATCACTAGTATAACCATAACCAACGGCACAATAAGCTATCCAAGTTTTGTTTTTCAACAGCCAGTCATATCAGATTACACTGCTTTACAAATCTAAATCAACAACTTATACAAGGCTATTAAAGATATATGATAGCGATAAAACCAGATACCGTTTTTGGACATGAAGATTGGGGCACGTAATTATCTCTTTAATTCGTTTCAAGATAATCAACTGGTTTGTTGTGTGTTGTACCTTTACATTACTTGTTTGTCACGCTTAGACTGATCGTAGCGTCCATTACATACTGATACATATTATAAAAAAAACGGGTTCAGAGTCTGCAATAG
>NC_051405.1:42949594-42949821 GCF_015228065.2 Penaeus monodon
AAATTATAAGCAAACGCTACATTTTTTCACATTATTTTCCTTCATCTCTTACCTAATGCTTCATTGTGGGTCAGTGTGCCTGTTGCAGCATAGCTCGCCAAATTACCTCCGAGCTGGACAAGGCGATGCTGGCACTGATGTAGGCTGGAGCTGAATGGAAATTTTTGGCACTTGTTCATTGGTCACGGCACTCATGGTGTCTGAGAAATTCCAAGTGTAATAAAGTG
>NC_051405.1:42950659-42950784 GCF_015228065.2 Penaeus monodon
TCTGTTTATCGTAATTCGTAATGCGGAAGTTGCCAACTTCTCACAAAACAGTATAGCTGAAATAATATTAATTCTTACCGGTAATTAAAGATGTATAATTGCTAGCATATCTTGTCCGTGGTCCT
>NC_051405.1:42950918-42952319 GCF_015228065.2 Penaeus monodon
ATAAACAACAGATAAAAAAAAAAAAAGTTGATCAGTTCGCATCTCACGCAGACACAAGGACACGACAGTCTCTGATGTAGTGACGACAATATTGATGCCTGCCCCGTGTTTTGTGACGTCAGTATAGTATATTATGAATGACTGTGACTTCGCCTTCGTGCTCTGTGATCTTATATGACCAGTATGTGGAAAATCCTGCTATGATTTGTAATCCGGAATGAAACTGTGGGTATCATTGTTACTGTATAG
The DNA here is from genome assembly GCF_015228065.2 of Penaeus monodon. Classification (NCBI taxonomy): domain Eukaryota; kingdom Metazoa; phylum Arthropoda; class Malacostraca; order Decapoda; family Penaeidae; genus Penaeus; species Penaeus monodon. The sequence goes on from NC_051405.1 coordinate 42,951,168, forward strand.
ATGTGAAGAATAAGTATTGTTTCAGCTACCTGGATTACAGAACAGTTGGAATATATTTTTCTATGTTAAGCTGAAGTGATGTAAAATGTGTATGTATGACGGGGAATATTCCATGTATGCGTAATATATTTTTCTTTCCAGTGACAAGAATATCTGTCGTAACCAGAATTCTTCAACCATACGTTATTGGTGGAAAGAGACATCCAAATTTCGGGTATTGGCGGAACAACGGAAAATAAAGGTTACCTTGAAAAATGAGCTAAACAGTCCGTCCACAAAGTGATTGTTTCCCATGAAAACGGTTTGCTCCGATGAGTTGTTCTTCTGTAAATTACCTCTATTTACAGTAGAAGTTCTAAGCACTCTATTATCAACGGTTTAGACAAGACAAACACTGTGGAATCCCAGCTTACAAACACAAAGACGATGCTCCTTTCTATAATAATCCCCCGAGAGGCACATGCACGGCCTGCCCTACCTCTCAGACATAAATAAAAATAAGTCTTACTCTCTCTCGCAATTGGCAAGAGGACCCTGCTGCCGGCGACGTCCCTCTACTGCGCAGGGACGAGCGACCTCGTCTAGCCAAATATTTCCAAGGCAGATAGAACCAGAAGGAGGTTAGGGATGCAGAGGATCTTCGCCGGCATCTCCCCGGCAGAAAAAAAAGGGCGTGAAAGTAATCTAAATCACTTGATGAAAATGCGAAAATTGAAACACGTGTTTTTGAAAGTAGGGTATTGCGAAGAATGCGAATTAAAAATTGGTGTACGAGTTTAATACATTATAATACTATTATTCAACATACAACACTTAATCGTAATAGCCTTCCGACCCTTTAACAGAAGCACATGAACACTCCAACGATTCAGTCTGCCCGTGAATCAGGGGTAATTCGAAGCGGATGAGCTGTTCAGTAAAAATGAAGGGATTTCGGAAGCGCAGATCAAGCCAAAGATTCAAGGAAGCTCCGGTGTGAGGGCGGCCGGTGTTGCTGGAGTGGAAGCAGGAGGCCGTCGGTGGGAAATTGAGATTGAAAGGAAGGCTCATTGTGGGGGAGGTCAGCCGAGCAGTCAAGGCCTAGTTGATGTGGCAGGAATCCCGAGATGTCACGGGTGATTGCTGCGCCACAAGAATCTGCCGCTGTTGTTA
>NC_051405.1:42952565-42952745 GCF_015228065.2 Penaeus monodon
TGGTCTGCTGCCTGTGTAGCGTCGTAGGATAATGTCTATGTCCTCCATCGTCATGTTTTGTTGTCTGTCACCCATTAGGTTACTTATCATCAGTATTGTTGTTCCTTGCGTGACGGGTTCTGGGCTCTCGATGTGATTGTTTTTTCTGTTCTCTTTCTCTGCCCTCCACTCGGCACTCTT
>NC_051405.1:42952864-42954003 GCF_015228065.2 Penaeus monodon
ATTTCTTCCTTTCTTCCTTCATTCATTCTCCCTCCCTCTCCCTCGTTTTCCTCTTCTCTTTCTCCCTCCGCCCCTCCTCCCTCCAGTTCCCTCCCCTTCTCTTCCTTCCTCCCTATCTTCCTCTCTTCCTCCTACTCCCAATCTCCTACTCCCTTTCTTCCTCCCACTCCCTATCTCCCCTCCCTCCTTCCTCCTCCATCCCTCCCCTCTCCACTCCCTCTCTCTCCTCCCCTCCCTCCCACCCCTCTTCTTCCCCACCACCTTCTTCTCCTCCATCTCTTTCGCTTTCCACCCTCTCTGCCTTCATTCTCTCACCTCTTTCTCCTCTCTCTTATCTTCTATTCACCTCTTCTCTCCTTATTTTCATCTCCTGTCTTCTCCCTCTTCCTCCTCCTCTCACTCCTCTTCCTCCCCTCTCCTCCTCCTCCCCCCCATCCTCCTTCCTCCCTCTTCCTCCTATCCCTTCCTCTCCCATCCCTCTTCCCCCTCCATCCCTCTCCCTACCCTCTATCCCCTATCCCTCCTCTCCCCAACCTCTTCCCCCATCCATCCCTCTCCTCCTCCCACCCTCCTCCTCACCCTCCCCTCTTCCACTCCCCTCCCTCCACTCCCTCTTCCCCCATCCTCTCCCATACCTCTACCACCCATCTCACCTACACCTCATCCATTCCTCTCCCACCCTACCTCTTACCATCCTCACACCTCTTTCTCCCCTATCTCCTATTCTACCATCTCCTATCTCATCTTACCATCACCTCTATCCACATCTCCATCCATCCACCTACACCTCTCATCCACCCCATCCATCCTAACCTCTATCCATCCATCCATCCATCCACCCTCTATCCCATCCTCCACCCATCTCTACCCCCATCCCCTACCCTCTATCCACCCATCCATCCATCTACCCATCCTCTATCCACCTCCATCCTCATCCCCCACTACACCTCTATCCACCCATCCACCATCTCCACTACCTCTATCCACCCTCCTCCTCCACCCCTCTTCCCCCATCCTCTCCACCTCCTCCCACCCCTCTCCATTCCCTACCCTCTATCCCCCTCCATCCCCTACCTCTTCCACCCATCCTTTCATCACCTTACACCATCATATACACTTACCACCCTACTCCCTACAAC
>NC_051405.1:42954688-42954849 GCF_015228065.2 Penaeus monodon
GAGCGAATAGAAACGGTTCCACTGTGGATATCAAAGAGTAATTTCGGATAAGACAAGTCGGATTAATCTCGACTTCCGGAGATGGTTAAGACTTTAAGGAAAAATATAACGCGGGTGGTTGTTCGGTGGATCTGTCGTTAGAGGAAAAAAGGTATTTTTGC
>NC_051405.1:42955158-42955688 GCF_015228065.2 Penaeus monodon
AAGATTACTACAATATACATAAGAGTGAGTAATCTGACCAAATCATCTTCGAACGCCAGCCTTATGATTCATCCTTAGTAACTGTGAGTCAGTGCACCTTGTTGTCAGTCGGAAATTCCGTAGAGAGGGGCTGTAGTCGTGATGAATAAATAAATAAATGAAAATGGACAAGCTTGAAACGTAGTGTAAGAGACATGTTTCAAAAATAGGAATGTAGATGGTAGATCTAAAATACAAAATGAAAGCAGGTAAATTTTTTAGTATGGGAGTGGAAATACATTCAAGGTGCAGATGTAGAAGGCTGGTTTGGAATACGATCTTTAAATGACGAATTCCAAATATAAAATATAAGTCCAAAATCAGAATGTAAACGAGATGTTCAAAATGCAAATGTAAGATACAGATGCAAAAACGCAATGGGCAAATCCAAAATAACGAATATACAAGGCAGATTCGAAATACGACAGCAAAAGGATTCAAAGGCACGAATGTAATCGAAAATCTCAAAACACGAACGTAAAAGACAAACT
>NC_051405.1:42955751-42956203 GCF_015228065.2 Penaeus monodon
GGAAGTTGAGAATTTTTTTTAGAGGAATGAGGTGACGAAAGCAACAAAGGTCAGTCACTCGCCACGTGGCCGCAGACAGCTGGCATTCCAGGGACGTTGTGCTTCTGCCTAACGTGGTGTAAGGTCCAGCCAATAAGTCATCTGTCAATTGAGAACTGTTATTTAGCTTTTTATCGAAGTGATAATAGGAGGAAGGAGCCACTCGAGACTGGAGTGATAACATTAGAACTCTGTCTTTCAGGATCATGACGTGTTCATTCGGGTGGTATTTTCGAACTGAGCGAGACCCGTATCGAAGCGAAATGAGTCACTAAATGCAAGTTTCATTAAAAATACTAAAACAATACTCTAAAAAAAAAAAAACATTGTAAATAAAAGCTATAGGCGAGTCTTTAATGTTATATTCCAGACACATACCATAAAAGTGAGATTTCCCCCCCCCCCCCAGTTCG
>NC_051405.1:42956229-42956530 GCF_015228065.2 Penaeus monodon
ACCGAGAATGAAACACACCAAAGAAAGCGGCAAACAAACTATATGCAGTATAACCCACATACAGGCCTGTGTGACCTTTCTCTATAACCAGCATATTCCTCTTGTATGGCTACTCTGGGCTCCCCTCCAAACGCCCTGATCAAAGAACTTGTTCGACGGTGAACTTAATAGCAATGGCGGCTATTAATGGAAATCCCTCTTGGCCCCACAACCTACATAAACAAGCTCAGTTCCTCGGCAAATGATTGATGGGCCGTCATCATCGATAACCTTCACTGCCATAATTGGTACCCATTAGCGT
>NC_051405.1:42956924-42957153 GCF_015228065.2 Penaeus monodon
CATTCCTCTCCTCTACCATAATTCACCTGCAATATATTGAATTTTCAGTCTTCAGCAGAATGTAAACGTCCTTTAACAATTCCTTTAATATGAATTATATCAAGATTAAGGAGAATAATTCTCTTTAGGACACTAATGAGAGGCGAGGGTGATGAAAAGGTCCAAGGCCAGTGTATGAGATTACAGGTCATGATGAATGCTTCTGATTAGTTCGAGAGATAACTAGAAG
>NC_051405.1:42957675-42957991 GCF_015228065.2 Penaeus monodon
TACTTCAACCTAACTGAAGAAACAACGAGTTTATTCTTCTAAACATCACACATACAAAACACTTATGCAAATTCCAGTCAACGGCAGAAAAGTGAAGAAGTTCGTTAGTGAGTAACATTCAGCAACAAAGTGACCCACAGAAGGGAAGCCATAGCCGTTCCCTTGTCCGAATAAGGACACGCGGAGCTTCGAAACGTTGGGTGGTTCGGTCCTTTGGCCTTTTTTGGGTGTTTCGTGTTGAAGAAACCTTCTAGTGTGTGAAACCGCTGGTATACGTGAGCTGCGATCTTTAGTTTTTATTTTATATTTGATTTTT
>NC_051405.1:42958214-42958612 GCF_015228065.2 Penaeus monodon
TTTTTTATGTAGCACAATCCTATTCCTTCAACGAGGAAATCATTTGCATACCGATTTACCGACTGACCGATTCCGACTGCAAATTAGTCCGCTACCATGACAGGCGAATCAGCATCACGGATATAGACTCTCTGTCAGTCTCGTCGTGGGTTCATAGATGCGTCATCGTAAATATTTGCACAAAGAGGGAGATCACGTGACAGCGTGCGTGGTCTTACGGGCGTGTTGAGGAAGACGATACATCCCTGTGATATATATGCAGCAGAGATTCAACGCGAGGAACTGCATGCCATGTTTACGACGAAAGGGATTTTGGATTCTCGGTATGTCATTGGGATCGTATCTGTTCTAAAGATTAATTGGCTTGAAAGAGTGGGTATTATTTTATCATGTGTCAC
>NC_051405.1:42959435-42959829 GCF_015228065.2 Penaeus monodon
AACCAATGAAAAGTAACCAGGTACTCTGACAGCAAAAAAAAATCGAACTCTTCAGCAACGCAACTCACGAGGAGCAATAAAGCAAAGACAGAAAGAGGCCTAGGAATTACTGATGACAAATTTCACAAAATACCATCAGCGATTGCAAAGGCGAAGATGAAGTTCAGATATATAAGCAAAAAAATATGGCAAAGGGATCATCATGAATACCACACGACTTTTATAGGCGGATGCTAGAGAATTTTAAAATGCTTGGACGATGAAGGAAGACTGAAGGAATTAATACTCAAAACACGAGGAAAGAATATTGCGATGATATGATTATGCTTTACAGTAATGTCTCAAGAAAAGGGAGGATTAAAGACGAACAACAGGCTATGGAAAAGGTACGCCT
>NC_051405.1:42960090-42962364 GCF_015228065.2 Penaeus monodon
GGGTAACTTATGTAAATGTCCTCCTCAGCTCGGGTCTTTTTCCTACGTTTCAACACCTAGATATGAACAACAGTAAGACTACACATATCCCTACTATACAAGCTAAATAGTACATATTTAATTTTTCCCCAAAGTTTATTATAAGATGTCTTAGCAGTGTAACATAAACATACAACAACGTATTGTTTGCAAATGATGCTTGTCCATTTCTCGCAAAGTCGTCTCTTATTAGCTACTGAAATTACGGTTGATTTGGTAGGCCTGAGAGATGAGAAACTGCTCTCAAAACCAAGATTTCGATTGCGTGTGCAGTGTAGTCTCTTTAAGAAAACGTGCCTAGCCGTCCGTGCATTAAACGAGGCACATAGGATGAAGTAACGACATCAAATCACGATTCTTGATGAATGGAACACCTGATAAGCTCTCTAGTTCGAGCGATGAAAGATTTCTCCATCTCCCTATCATATCCTAAGCCAGTCTATGTGGCGTCCGAGGGAATGTCTCTCGTGTTTCTCTGTAGAGTTGTAGGACACCGGTCTCTCTATTTTATTTCCGGTTATGGACGAGAATTAATCCACTGTTGATGGCAGCCTTCCTTCAGAGCTCCGAAAGTCCATCGACTGGCTCCTTCCTAGAATATTTACGTGACTTGGAATGACTCTGCTTACCCGAGGACCCACCAAGAGTATAAACCATGGAGTATACAGTGAGTCTGCAACCCTAACTCTCCTAAGGATGGTGAGAGATCGAGGATGCTAAAAGCTGAGGAGCAAAGCCCGGAGCTGGTTGCTCGTAAATCTTCCGAAAAGGATGTTCATCATGTTCGACTTCTGACTGAATGTACATATTGCAACTTAGTCCTCATGTTCAAACACATACAGAATCTATGTGGTTTAAAGATTATATACTAGTCTAGCCAACAAATGTTTATATTACGTCTATTGTCATTTCTCGTCCCGTTTTTCTTTCTATTTAGGCACTAAGAACTGAAAACACACAGACGTCTACGAGTATATGATAGAAACCGCGCATAATCATCCGCTCACCCGTTTTCTTTGGTTCTTTCACACGCGTCGAAACCAAAGTTCACAGCAATTTCAATAATTACTGAAAAAACCCATGCGGACCATCCATGAACCGGTAAATTATGCAAAACCCCTATAATGACGTCTTACAGCCTGCGCAGATTCAAGCTGTGCTGTTGTGGGAAGTTTGGTTAATTACAGTGAAGATTTTTTTTTCCTGGTGTAAACGTAACACGAAAGGTTAACGGAAGTTATTTTTATTTCCTTTTGTTTCGAGTATTTATTTACCTTTCTTTGTTCTCCCAGGTAAATGTGGTTGATGTGATGCCAACAAAATTACTATTAAATATCAATGAAGGAAGAGAGAGGTTACTAAGTGTTTACTCCCTAACGTTGAAGTTTAAGCGTTTTGTTTCGTGTGAATATTTTTCCCGCTATACTCATCAATGGACATCTTTGTTTTCTGACATGAATGTGAAAGCGCTCACTTCAACAAAAAGTCTTCACTTATAAAAACTATTCTGAAACAGACCGAAGCAAAGAGAAGAGTATCCCAAACCTTATAAATGCATATAAGAGGCTATTGAAACCAAAATCGTTTACATCATTACATCGGTTCTTCGCAATTCAACACTAACTCAATCGTGTTTCCGGAACCTACAAAGGTGTGCGTGAAACCATTAACAAAGTCCAAGGTCTGGAGTTACGAGGTTACAGCTCTCGCAATTTCCTCCCCAGACACTGGACTCTGCCATAGAAACTTTGGGATATCGAATTCCAAACCCATAATAGGCTTTCGACTCACGCTCGATTATGGGATTCAATTCCTTTGCGATGCCTCATTCAGGTGTGTTTGTTTCTGGGGTTTTGTTGCGTGACATTTCGATAATTTGCTTATAGTTCATCTACGTGTTATCTACAATAGCTCATTAAACACGTGTAAGTGCATATAATCTATTTACGATGTGATTCCGCTTAATGTCTCTTCCGTTCTGTCTGATATCATCATTATTATTAATCTATTTCATTTCCCTCTTTGCTTAGACCTTAATCACGAATAAATGCATGTCCTGACAAACAGTAATACGAGGAAGGATACGCGGGACGACGCTGGCAGTTCAAGGTTGTCGAGATGAACTGCACGTGGGTGGTATTTGTTGGTTGTAGAGTAGAAGCTATGTATTTGACTCTGTGAATAAGCTGTTGATTCAGGTTCATAAAATGTCGAGGTACGAGTAAATTAGCTGTG
>NC_051405.1:42962384-42962742 GCF_015228065.2 Penaeus monodon
CATTTAGCATCCCCTTTGGACATTTTCGTTATATGTTTTGTCTTATTTGGATATATTTATTATCCCTTTTGGACATAAATAACAATAACGTGCACATCACCATGAAAGCTCAAGCAGTTAATATATACATCAGTCTGTACCTTCTGTGGTGTCATGTAGATATTTATAGCACAGCTAGCGAGCTGTTCTGTTCTGCAGTCTTCACAGCGAACACTTGAGCAGACCTTTGCTCTCACTCGTAAGGGGCCACCCCAGGCCACTGAAGGTCGGTGAGTGTGTTTATTATCCATGTGATGCATCCTGGCGCACTTGCTAACTTTTGTATTCATTATTGCTTGAATACTTTATGTATGCCACT
>NC_051405.1:42962864-42963239 GCF_015228065.2 Penaeus monodon
TATCTCTATAACCCTTCCTTCCGAACTCACTCATATTTCCATACCCTTCTTCCATCACCTTCAGAGATCGGACAAACGAGTTATAACAGATAGAATATTCACAGCAACTCTGAGCTACATCGCAGGCGTCCCTCAACGTCCACGAGACAAGGCATCAGTTTGAGCAAGAAGTCTTCAAGGGCCGTGGAACGCAGACTTATTACCTCGCTGTTAATGTTCTCTTGACACTCAACCAAGGCAGCGAATAGGATGTAAATGGACCGTTATTTGGAAGTTAATATTCGCAACTCCAATGACCTCTAGTCGCTCTTCTTGCGTTGCTTTGTCAGCCTCCTCGTAGGCGCACTACCTTTCCTTTTGCTGCGCATTTTAGAG
>NC_051405.1:42964109-42964441 GCF_015228065.2 Penaeus monodon
AATATAAGTGCGCGTGTATATGTATATATTTAGTCCCATGTATATAAATATAGACAGAAATATACTCTCACAGAAACATACTCATACTCTCTACCTGCACCTGCTGGCCAAAAAAAAAACATAAAATATTTTCACCCATAGTATTTAACTCTTTGCTTACGCCCATCTTGGCTAAGGCATGATGTGTGTAGTGTATAAAAATGATAATTATTTCCTTTGATTTGCAGTTGCAAGCTTTATCACTATATCATTATGTGACGTTATTTTTACTCGGGCTTACTGTTTGGTGTATTTGATTTTTTTTTTTCTTAGAAACAAAAATCGATTTCTTT
>NC_051405.1:42964722-42965020 GCF_015228065.2 Penaeus monodon
TTTGCACTCAGTTGTTCTGTAGATTTTCACCAAACTCCCTTTGAAGCTCTATCAGGTTAATCCTCAAAGCAGCCGTATTCAAGTCACTGCCTCCAACAGCACTGAAAACAGCTTTAATGTCCAGAATGTTAAGCAAAACTAGAGACACGTGAATAAGAATGTTTATTTGAGAATAAATATCCATATTCATGAATGCGTGTAGTATGTGTGTGTGTGACATTTACATATGTCAGACACACAAGACGCGCACGCACTCCTCCATGCACAAAAAGGCATTTCATTGCAGGCAAGAGCCTAA
>NC_051405.1:42965320-42965592 GCF_015228065.2 Penaeus monodon
TGATGGGCGAAATAAAGCTCACCTGCTGAAACCCCTCGAGTGTTCAAAGCTGCGGATGGCGTGGTCTTCCCTGGCCAATCCCCTTCGGCGTCTGTCGAGCGAAGGACCAATTACGTGGCTGGTTTCTACTAAGAGGAAATTTCGTCTCGGTTAACTGGTCTTTGGGTGCTTAAGACAAAGGGGGAAAAACACACGTCAAATGATACCAACAAGGTGCAATTTTTTTTTTTTTTCAAAACCTTCCTTTTCATAGTTTGGATCAAAGTATTTTG
>NC_051405.1:42965675-42965789 GCF_015228065.2 Penaeus monodon
ACCTCATGGTTGAAGTGAGTTTTACTAATTTCTTAGATGAACTAATAACCACGTGCTTCGGTACTATAGCATCACGTGTTTAAATTCAGATTCAGACTAGCTTAAATAAAGTAT
>NC_051405.1:42966005-42966302 GCF_015228065.2 Penaeus monodon
CATGAAACAGAAACAGATAAACAATCACACCACGACACTAGGCCACGTAAATATACAGACAACGAGATACAAAAAGCTACCGTAAATGAACAAACACATAAACTAAATCACAACTGAAATTGACGAAGGCAGACCACGGCATTTACCCAAACGATCTCAACTCAATGGGGCGCCATGAACTCTGACATAAAACACCTTCAGGGCCACGACGTCGGCGCTGGGGAGGAGGGAGGCGCTAAGTTACTTAACAGCAGTTGGACTTCATGATGGAGCCCGCGTGATGGGAATGACAAGCTC
>NC_051405.1:42966791-42967169 GCF_015228065.2 Penaeus monodon
GACAAACAGATAAACAACTGGAAATTGAGACATACATTCACCATACCGCAACGTAAAGCTCTACTTAAACAAATATTTTTATTATGTGTATATCAGTAAAACAATAGATTTATTATGTAACTCGGAATAGAGGTCTTTATAATGATTATATAACCAGAAAGAGTCCATAAAAAACAGCTTAGTTCTGTAGAAAATACTACAAGATTAAAAAAAAAAAAATGTTAGTTAAGGTTTGTGCAATATACGTGCAATCGTAAAAAAAAAAACAATTACACAAATTCGCACCTGATCCTAAGTGTTAATATGCGTTTCAGTGTAAATTGATATTGAGCTAAGATCATTACCATCGTAATTTTCAATTTTCTTTCAAATCCTGGA
>NC_051405.1:42967376-42967906 GCF_015228065.2 Penaeus monodon
TCTTACTCGGTAACCACAAACTCTCATTAATTACAGAAATCCACAACCTACCTTCATTAACCTTGATATACACACAAAAATCTACCCTTACCTACTGCGGAATCTACTCATACTCTAGACTGGTCTACCTTTCTCTGCTCTATAGCATCCACTCTTCCCCAAATCTATTCTAAACACACTATGGCATTCCTTCATCTATCCTGATCGAACTTTATAATATAATTAACTGGTCCTTACCAATAATATTCATCACAATCCGTCAGTAACTTTTCACGTAACCCTGACTATTAACCGAGATAAAGTTGTTATTTTTTCCGATCGGCAAAATTGATTGTGATAACGAATAAATAATACAGTTTATGTAGAGTAAATAAATAAATGAATTGTAAATTCTTAAGTAATGGTTCTTAAGTTATTCCAAGTTTTTTTTTTTTTTTCTAAGTCAGCTCAGCTTCAAAGGGAAACTGATGTCTCTCCTTTAAAGTTCTAGCTTACTATTCCTGATTTTTTTATATTTTCCTCTTTCCTGT
>NC_051405.1:42967925-42968036 GCF_015228065.2 Penaeus monodon
GAGTGAGGAAAGACTATTGCAACGGAAAATGGGTTAATTCTATGGACTTCCTTTCAGTTTGCAGTCATATGGATTGATAAGATTACCCTTTCCATCGATCAAAAATAAATC
>NC_051405.1:42968292-42969174 GCF_015228065.2 Penaeus monodon
GACAGCCAGGTTGAAAAATAAATATACATAAAAGGCACACTGTAGGCATCCTAAATCACATTCGTATGATACAGGCCACACTATAACCAATATTTAATTACACTCATCCTCCCATTATGAAGCCTTTTCGGAATCCGCTTAAAATCCACAAAACCACTTTCTTCGTCTTGTGGTCAATCGTGCTGCGACCGAAGCCTCGAGGCTTTCGACCAAGAATGCCAAAGCCGTCCGATGTCTTCGACCAATCATCTTCGCCCGACGTTGTCCTCAGCCAATCACAGCCTTTCCCGCGCTACACACCCTCGTATGGGCTGACTCTAGATGATGCGTAGTAGTTATGCATATATTCATGCCATGTATGACCTATACTCTGGAGTTCCCTTTTTCCCTGTGGGTTTATTGTTTAATTGAAATCCCCTTTTCCTATCTTATCTAGTAGGGAATATACGTTTTCCATTCAACTATAATGTCTCAATCATGTAGATTAACGTACTCTCAGAAAAGATAAAAAAAAAAAATTTAATGCTCTCCATCTCCACATAATTCCAAAATATCGCATTCTAATTTTCCATCGACCCGTATTTGGACTGACTGGAGAATTGCGCAACAGTCCCTCCTCCTTCAATGTACGAGACCGAAAAAAGAGGCAACACCAGCTTACAGGCGAGACGCATGGCATACCAGGAGAAAAAAGCCAACCCGGTCTGGCAACACTGTATGCGTGACCTTGAGTTGCCAGAGAGTAAACACAGCGAACTCGGCCAACCTTTGGTGCTATTTGTGTTATGCCGCTTGACCGCCTAACTCTTCCTCTTCAACGGACGGGGGTTTGTTTTCCGGGGATCGTAGACCTTAATAGTATCGTGATATCCAGCAAAAGGG
>NC_051405.1:42970442-42970697 GCF_015228065.2 Penaeus monodon
TATCCTGACCTTCATCCTTTTTCAAGGAAGTACCAGACCGGTCTAGAATTTCGTCTTCACTCGAGCCAAGGCATCCTACGCCTACACGATAACCAATCAGTGACTAGAAACCCGGCAGACAGCGAATCACGAGCCTCATACGCCCCCTCTTTCAGCCAATCACAGGAGAAAGCCAGTCACGCCACCCAACGCACTCTGTTCGTAAACATTTTCATGATCCTCGTGGTTGGTTACATAATGCTGCGATGTCTGGTG
>NC_051405.1:42970745-42972471 GCF_015228065.2 Penaeus monodon
GCCAAAAAAACTACGCGTATACTACGGATATATTTGATGTATATACGGATATATTAAAAAAAGAAAAGATTCTACGGATGTATCTAACTACCCGAAACTCGTAATTTCTTCAATGTATGTATGTTTTTTTTTAATTCTGTTCCGTTCTATTAATTAATCTAATTCTATTTATGTTTATCTATTTGTCAATACACTTGTCAATTTATTCTACTTATTATTATAATATCTACTGAGGGACCTTTATAGACAGGCAGGGTGGTAGATGTACTTTCGTGTCTTGAATAAACGACAATTCGTGAAGTTGATTTTCCAAAGAGAGAAATGAAGAGTGACGCAGTGTGAATCTATTTCAGAACCATTTATATACAATCAACGTTTCTTAGAGAAACTAAGAGAAACGGGAGAAAAGACCAAGAAGAAAAATTAAAGAAAGTAGGAGTGAAAGTAAATACGAGAAAATGTTGCACACGTCACCTTCGAAAACACTGAGCATATGCCAACACCTGCACGAGGACACGCTTAGAGTTATTTTAGAACAGCTGTGTACCGCCGAAGGGGATAGTAAACTGGCAGCGTAAATGGTTTGCCAATGTGCTCATGTAAACTGTTTTTTCTGTTCATAGTTCTGCCATGACCAGGAACCCATGACCAAAACTGATGAACCCATGACAAAAATTGATGTGGCTGCTTTTTTTTTAAGTAACAATTCTATTAACATCTATGAACCAACAGTCCACTTATCTTTGCGACCTTGTTTACTATAGTATATGAAGGTCGCCGATATGAATGTCCTAAGTACAGTACATGATAAGCGATACTGAAAACAAATGAATGAAAATGGAAATAACCATTTCGTAAGAAACAAGAAATATAAAAATGATGCGTTGTGTATTTAAATAAAGGTGGATAAAGCTGAAGATATAGACTTAGAAACACGAATACGAAGCAGTATTTGTGGCAGCTCAGAAATAGTTCTACACACCTGCATGTTGCATAACCTACGCATCCTCCCACAAAAAATGTAAACCTGACCGGACGGCCCTTCATGCCATCCCAGAGGCTCCTGGTAATGCTAACGTTTCGGTGAGTCCTGTCCTGGAGGAGACGATGAAGAACACACGAGAGAGGAGAAAAATATCCTGACATTTTTGCAAAGTATCCTGTCTGTAGCCGCTATTCATTTTTAAAAGGTTATCCATACTTATTAAGCCTGCATATCATAAGATCACGTAGGAGGTTGATTCCCAATATGAAGACCTGTTTTTATTATTGTTTATTTTCAGTCTTTATATCTGTCTTATAAACGATTTAATCTCTCTGACAGTAGCCATCAATCTCCCTGTTCTTACCAGCCACAATCATCATTGCAAATGGATTCAAACAGATACGGACTAAGCCACTTACACCCTACTACGCAAACTAAGAGACCAGCAAACCAAACATGGTACTATGTTGTGGGAGATGTGAGGGAAGAAAGGGGGGGAGGGGGAGAGGGTTAAGGGAGGTTGCAGACGACCCTGAGGCAAGTGGTGTGTCTAGACCAACATGGCGGGACCGCGTGGTTCATGGTGGGACCCACGCGCTGCCTACGACGTAATTTTTCCCTTGCTGCCATCCCCACGAGGCCTCTCATATGGGGACTTGGGGCCATTGGCGAAACACACGTAGGGAGTGGCAGCTTGTGTGATTAACCTCTGTTACGTCATGGTTGAAACATCATAAAGAC
>NC_051405.1:42972656-42973270 GCF_015228065.2 Penaeus monodon
GGGTGGCCTCAGTGGCAAAATGCCCTGGGCCCAGAAGGTTACTGGGGCCCATGATAGACTTTTTATAGGTCTTAAAAATATAAGAACAAAAATCAGACAAGATACTGCACGTCAGCTGAACTAAGCTGAAGTTATTGGTTAGTTTACAGAGGCTAAGAAATGGAAGAAAGATTTTTTAAAGGTAAATTTTCGTAAAATATTCTTCAAAATTATCGTATAAGTGTGGACCAGTTTCATTTGTTTATTTTTTGCTGATCCTAAATCACCCCAGTTCACTTGCGTTTATTTTCAAGTATCACATATATTCCAGTCGTGTAAAGTAGCTTACTCAAGACACTTTTTCTGTTGTGATTTTAAACTATATTATTAATCAAAACATTTATATCAACCAGTGTGAGATTCTCGTAATACTAAGCATGTTTTCAGATTCCATTCTTTTATTTGAACTAAATCACTTATGCATATTTATGTTCTGAAATATACATTACAGGTGTGAAACAACTTTAACTATGCTTTGTTTTATGTTTACACTGTGCATATCATAATAAACATATTTATATAAACCTACCGTTTTATCTAACTCTCCGAATGTTTGCATCTGTTAATACCGAGGT
>NC_051405.1:42975254-42975570 GCF_015228065.2 Penaeus monodon
GTGGTGGCCTGCGGCGGGATCGCCTCCACGAAACATTTCACGCATTGTTAAAGTATAAAATATAATTAAATACTTAAAATTTATTCGAGTAAATTAAGAATTATTGGTAATTAAATAAATTCGATATTACCACTTGGGAGATTCGTTATCTGTTATGGATATATAAAATTAATTTAGTGCTTGAATTGATGGAAAATATTGAATATATAAAATTTTTATGCCTCTTTTGAACACACAAGTCATGAAACATATCTTGAAGTCATGAAACATATCTTGAAGTCATGTAATATATCTTAAATTCATGAAAGATATTTTA
>NC_051405.1:42975632-42975847 GCF_015228065.2 Penaeus monodon
TTTTATAATGTTGCATGGTATATGTATGGAGTGCTCTATAACAAGGGAACTATAAGCATAAATTTGTGCGTAACTTAGATGTGAAAAATATTTTCATTTATATATAAATCTTTGCGAAATCAGTGATATATTTTTTTATTGATTGATGTTAGTCAGCATTTGGGCAATTCCCGTTAGGGTTATATACTGCGAAGAGGTGGTAGAGCAGAAAAAAA
>NC_051405.1:42976073-42976156 GCF_015228065.2 Penaeus monodon
CCAGTGTGAAATAACTAAGTCTGTTAGTGGGAAATCTTGCCACTTAGTGACTAAAAAATATGCTCAAAATATTATATATGCTA
>NC_051405.1:42976272-42976541 GCF_015228065.2 Penaeus monodon
TCCACCTGTCATTAATTAATAAACAAAGGTGAATGCAAAATAAAGCACTACTTTCATTGATTAGAGGTCCAAGCGACAGAAGTAGATAGCTTTAATATTCAGTGTGCAATACAAAATAAGATATGGTTACACATTATAATTATAGTAATAAAATATGACCATATTACACTTAAAAGTGAACTGACTTACCAACAAAAATACAATAGTACTGAATTGTACAATAAGTAAATCAGTAGATAAATAGTCAGTAAAATCAATGAACAATTGAA
>NC_051405.1:42977793-42977978 GCF_015228065.2 Penaeus monodon
GGAAACCGACCAGCAAAAAACCAAGTGACATGACTACAACCTCAGTGCAATCAGGTAGCCAAAATCAAGAAGTATTAGTACAAGTTGCCAGTGCTACAAAATTTAATGGTAAAGGATTGATAGTTTTAAATGTAGTAGTAGAAGGCAGCGAAAGAAGAGTATTGTTTGATACTGGTGCCGAAGTG
>NC_051405.1:42978593-42978818 GCF_015228065.2 Penaeus monodon
GATGAGTATTGGTTTAAAGTCCCATATTTAAACGTCCAACCTGAGATGGTAGAATTAATATCAGATTGCCCAGTGGGGGATGTAACAGTGTTAGAAGGAATACCTTTGCCACAAAAATCAAATAAATCCAACATTCACGGTGAAGTCATAGTAGGTGCACTCGTGCAATCTTCTCGTGAAGAGAAATTGAGAGAGCAAGTAAATACTTTGTTTCCTGATCTACAA
>NC_051405.1:42980235-42981265 GCF_015228065.2 Penaeus monodon
CTATATTGTGTCGGCTGTGACACGGAGTGGAAGAGAATCATTAAATAATGAGTCAAGAGGAGATGTGATAGCCTGGGACCCACTTAAAGTTAGGATGGATCAGGATGCTCATCCATTATGGGTCAGTAAAGAGGTATCTCAGGGGTGAAGTAAATGAGTGTCCTCAATTAAACTATGATGTCAATGATTTCAAAATACTACAAGATGGAATTCTCTATCATACCCATGTCAATATATATGATCAGCTAGACACTCGAGTTGTTATTCCAGACTCGTATAAAAACACTGCATTGTATCTGGCCCATTGCCTTCCCTTAGCAGGTCATGGAGGGGTCCAGGTTACCCTTGAGAGACTAAAGAAGTTTGCATTCTGGCCAGGCATGTCAAGGACGTCCCAAAATATGTAAAGTCCTGTAGTGTGTGCCTTAAATGTAAGCCAATGAGGGATGTGCCTGCTCCGCTGCGTCGGTTCCCAGGTGTAAGAGAGAAATTTGAGCGTATACACCTAGATTTGGTAGGCCCTCTTCCTGTTACAAATGAAGGGGCAAAGTATGTGTTGACAGTAATTGATGTGCTTACCCGATTCCTGATAGCTGTACCAATACGAAACAAAGAAGCAAAGGAAGTAGCCCAAGCTTTTATAACACATGTTGTCAGCATCCATGGCGTTCCAAAACATGTAATAACAGATGGTGGAGGAGAATTTATAAATGAAGTTTTTAAAGACATTTGTGGGTTGTTGCAGATAAATAGACACACTACAACTCCATTCCATCCATCAAGTAATGGGTTGGTGGAGCGTGTAAATGGGACCATAATGCAAATATTGAGGAGTATGACTTATGACAACCCTAAAGAATGGGATACACTGCTCCCTTTAGCCGTATTTGCATACAATTCTGCATATCATAGGACAATCCATGATTCTCCTCACTTCCTTATGTACAACAAGGATCCGTCAATACCTTATTTAAAATTCTTTCATGATAATGGTCCATGGTACAATGTAGAGGACCTGAGACGTAAGACT
>NC_051405.1:42981762-42982235 GCF_015228065.2 Penaeus monodon
AGGGGAAATAACCTGGTTAATGAGTATAATTCAATGTGGAGTGAGCTGAAGCAGGAAGGAACTAGTTAACTATGTGCTAAACGAACTATTGGATGTTCCTATTCCCAATTTACCAGCCACTCTGAGATAAATTGAGCATAATATAAAAGTAGAATGTGCTGATGCTGGAGATTTCCTATATGGTTCTCCATGCCAATTTTTTTTTTCAGCCATTCTTGAGCACTATAAAAATAGAATGTGCTGATGCTGGAGATTTCCTATATGGTTCTCCATGCCAAATTTTTTCAGCCATTCTTGAGCACTATAAAAATAGAATGTGCTGATGCTGGAGAATCTAATTTATTACTACTATGGGTCTCCATGCCAATTTTTACAGCATTCATAAACTCTATGAAAGTAGAGGGTTTCCTCATTTTTCATTTCCAAGGAGGTTCGTGAGTAGTATCGACCCCTGAGGGTAAGAGGAAACAGTC
>NC_051405.1:42982996-42983172 GCF_015228065.2 Penaeus monodon
CCGTGATGATTCTGCTGGCTGCTGGAACCACAGTTGACAGTTATGTGCTGCCCTGTCATGGAGAGTGACGTCCACCTGCAGCTGGAATTTCCTGTCTCTTTGGATGTCTGTTAGCACCATGGAATCCTGTCCTATTGGCTGAAGTCCTGACGTACGGTGATCCTGCTTGGTGCTAA
>NC_051405.1:42983481-42983653 GCF_015228065.2 Penaeus monodon
GGATACACAGGGTTGTATTCTCTCCCAGTGATTGGGAACGTGGAGTTTTTTCCCTTGTCCAGCAGCAATACATTTACGGATCACTGTATCCTTATCATTGCCATTTCGGGAGATCTGTTTGAAGTTTTACTTCTGTCATTCGTGTGGGACACACGAAGTGAAGAAGGGGGTC
>NC_051405.1:42984705-42985089 GCF_015228065.2 Penaeus monodon
CCCAAGGCCTCACAGTATAAACCTCGTTCGTTGCAGAAAATATATCAACCACAAGTTATAATCGGTTATATAAATGCTTACTCTGGATAACCTCGAGATGGGAAACCTGTGTAAACAGAAAGCTCTGAAATGAGTCGCATTTTGTAAATATTCGCTTTATGTTTTATAGATAGATACTGATCTATATTGATTTCGTCTGTTAGTAATTTGGCGTATCTTTTTATTTATATTCACCATATTGCTGTTACTTCTATGCGACAGGAATCGTGTCTAGGTGTTCATAATGATTAGTTATTGTTCCGAATGGTGCGACGGTTAGGTAAATTAGGTGATAAATGTGAAGATAGTTTGTTTCTTTTGTGAAAAGATGTCAACCTGGAAACC
>NC_051405.1:42985131-42985216 GCF_015228065.2 Penaeus monodon
GGCAGAAGGCGCACGATATAATCAGATCACATTAGCATACATACAAGCTTTCTTTGTTTTTCATTTTTCACAGTTTTCTTCTTTT
>NC_051405.1:42985268-42985606 GCF_015228065.2 Penaeus monodon
AATACGCTTTGCTCATAACATCCTAGATATTATTTAAGAAGAGAAATAAACATCGACAAGTATTGATGGAATGTTTCGGCGTCATAGCAGATTAGCAATACCAGAACTAACGCTTTCTCCTTCAAACGTAAACAGGTATTCCTCATGGAGACAAATAACAAGGGATTTCGCAGAAGGAGCCGAAACGCATGATGATGTTGCAATACATGTTTCTGCAACGCCAGTGGTGTCTAAGTTGGACGGCTGATGCTACTCTTGCAAGCACAATGCAACGTTGCTGTCTGGTTGTTTGGGAATATCCTTTGAAAAAAGGGGAAGGGAGCAACGTGATGCATGGT
>NC_051405.1:42985767-42985836 GCF_015228065.2 Penaeus monodon
AAATTTTGACTGAAAATTCAAATCAACGAAAACAGACGTGAAAGTAAGATTCAGAAATGTATTAGCTGT
>NC_051405.1:42985860-42986311 GCF_015228065.2 Penaeus monodon
GATATGCACAGAATTAGGCATCTGGTAAGTGATTTTTTGTAAGCGACTGTCAGCTGGCTCTGATTCATAGACATAACGTCCGGTGAAAGTTACGTCATACCTTCGAAGTCAGCTGATTTGCGCGGTCTCTAAACATCGTCTACTGTGCATCCTCAGTCACAGTTTTTGCTTATACAGGAAGTTCCTTTTCATTACCTCTTTCGTGCTCGTCCTGGAGTTATTAATTTTTAATATAGTGCCACATTATTTATATAATCACTACCGAATATTTCAATAAGCCCGTTTTTTTTTTCATTAAAATACGTTGGTTCTTAAAAAAATATTGCACCAAACAATAATAATCACGATGTTACAGTTTAATTCAACACCGGGATATGGTTATCTTTAATAAGCATGGAATGATGATACTGATTAATTACGTTCTGTTCTGTTTTTTAATCTATTTAATGGG
>NC_051405.1:42987207-42987873 GCF_015228065.2 Penaeus monodon
TCTTAAAATCAAAACTCATTAAACTGAGGCGTACTTATGCAAACACGTTGCGTACAGCTAAATATGCGTGTTGTAAGGAATTCTGTTCTGTGATGTTAAGCAAAGATATATATTAACAAACATCCGGTTATTTTAGTTAGAGAACAGGGTGATGGCAGAAAACATCTGGTTTCATTTATTTGAAAACAGGTGAAGGTAGAAAACATCCGGTTTCGCTTTTTAGAGGAACAGGGTGAAGGCAGAAAACACCCGGTTTCGTTTTATTAGAGAACAGGGCGAAGACACAAAACACCCGGTTTCGTTTTTTTAGGAAACCAGGGTGAAGGCAGAAAACATCCGGTTTCGTTTTTTAGAGACCCAGGGCGAAGACACAAAACACCCGGTTTCGTTTTTTAGAGAACAGGGTGACGGCAGAAAATATTCGGGTTTTCCTGTTGAGCGGAAACATACTAAATGACTGTAGCCTTGGAATAGCCTCCCTCCGTCCATTCTCAGGTGTAGCTCGCTAGGAAACGGCAGATTAGGCCTATGGAGTACTGCGCATTTTCTATAAAGTGGAGTTTTATTCATCATTCAAGTCTGTTCATTAGTGACATTTGTTATTCAAGTAGTTGTATTAGTGGCATTACATGTATTCATTATTCAAGGCCAAGATATTGTTTAATG
>NC_051405.1:42987907-42988159 GCF_015228065.2 Penaeus monodon
CTTATACTGTATGATGTCCAATGGCGTAGGTACAGTATATGGATATACAAGTACTTGTATTTTTGAGTTGTTATAGTGTGTGTGTGTGTAAAAATGAGTGTCTGTAATTTATAATGAGAAATTACCACATGCCCTTAAATATGTTGCCTTGTTTTGATTATTGTTCATTCATATTGTACAATCGCAGAGTAAGAGAGGGGGGGGGGCTATTAGCATATATGTGACACAACTTATGCGAACATACATTCGGAA
>NC_051405.1:42988296-42988535 GCF_015228065.2 Penaeus monodon
AATCTTCCCACTATCCAACATTTGGCATTCTTAACAAATAATAAACACGAAATAAAATTATCCAAACCATACTCACATCGCCAATTATAAAGTCAGGCCAATTCCAAAGCAATATGAAAAAAAGTGAAACGAAAAAAAATGTTGGAGAAACAAACAAACAAAAAAAAAATGTCTTTTTCTTCTTATTATTATTCATTTCTACGGTTTCATTTGGAGCACTACTGTAGAAATGAAGAAGG
>NC_051405.1:42988559-42988633 GCF_015228065.2 Penaeus monodon
CTACGAAATTCAAAATATTCAAGATTCTAAAACGAAATAAGGAAACTAGAAATGTAACAAATGAAAAAGTTAAC
>NC_051405.1:42988906-42989146 GCF_015228065.2 Penaeus monodon
ATGTCCACTTGATTTATCGGACCACAGACACGCGCTACTCGATTCCAAACCTTGCTCTGCGAGTCATGAAAGGTAAACTAGGCATTCTATATCGAAGTGGGATTACGTACATCCTTTTCAAGATTATCGTTTACGTTTTGGGATGACAATACCATTTTTACTACGTCTCTCGTCAATTGCGCAAACGTACATTAGAATAAAGACTACAAACTAAGCGGTTTTTTTTTTTTGCCTCTAATT
>NC_051405.1:42989186-42989846 GCF_015228065.2 Penaeus monodon
GGGTTAATGAACCAATAAGTGTTTTGTCTTTTAATTTAAAACTGTGGTACTGAGGTCCCAGGGGCGAGGCTTATACTGATGGCTCAAGGTCACCCGGTATCCCCTCGTACAGCATGTGTTCAGTGTGGGCGATAGAATTGGATATATTCCTGTAAATAAGTGACTTATGTGTGGGGTTGACGATACTGTTGGCTATTAACTTGATATAAATGACTTACTTTCAGTGCGGGCGATAAAATTGGCTCTTTACCGTGAAATAAGTGACTGGTGTTAAATGTGGGATATTTACAGTAAGACAAGTGACTTCTGTTCATTGTGGGATATTTACCATGTAATAAGCGACTTGTTCTTATACCCTAATAGGATATACTGATGTGTAATGCCACGATACTAACAACGGAAAACTTACTCTGGGCTCGTAAGGGAATCGCACCCTCGACATCCACATCCGCTATAACAACTGTGCTATCTAGCTATTCATGAAATAATGGGAGTCAACGTAAATGTTTTCAACAAGTCTGTTACTTCCTCGGTCCATTAGAAAGAAAATGTGTCGTTAAATTATTGTTTCTTTCATATATTTTCATCAATATCCAATAGACAAAGACATTCGTTTAATGTATTTTCTACAATAGTGCTCCATATGAAACCGTAGAAATG
>NC_051405.1:42989876-42990768 GCF_015228065.2 Penaeus monodon
GCGTTTATTTATAGTTGTTAATCAATAAACAGAATTTCATGACTTTTGGATGTAGACTATTTTTCTACATTGCCTACAGAAGTATATATAATACAAATGCATTTCTGTAACCTATTTTGTACTTATAACAAATTAGAGGCAACGTGTTGATGTTTGAAACTGTAGTCCTTCGCAAATCATTAATATTTAGAACGTTTATATCATATCTGAATATATCTATATACCATAGAGCTAACATTATACACATCATAAACTTCTGTTAATTATACATCATCAGCACCTTTACATGCCCGCTCTAAAATGCTCTTTTGTACCTTTCCTTACAGACTTATTTCAAGATTGGGATCTCATCACGTAGTCTTTGATTCTGAATACTTGTTGATCTTCCATGGAATCAACTAGACAGTCTGTAAGATGAGGAGGAAATTAAGGAAATGACGGGAGATGAAAGCGAGCTGGAGGCTGTTAACCTACACAAACTAAGGTTATGTAACGATTTTGGCGGGAAGCTACCATGATCATCCTGCTATTTTATATATACTATTAAACTCTACCTATATTGAAACAGTTCTACCTATATTTAAAACGGAATGTCGTTTCTTTAGTCATGACGGGGGCGTAGAGCATTTTGTCTATCACTGGACAATAAATATGATTAGGGTTAAAAAAATTTACGATTTGGCAACTAGCATCGCCCGTTTGCTATTTTAGTTGAGAAAACAAAACACGCGCGAGTGACGTCATTTCACAGGATTTCTTCAAAGGACACATTGGCATGAAGGAACTGCTCTGTAGGCATACTGTCTCAATGGTTCGCCTGTTGGCACTGGCTTTAACTATGTAGTTTCAATATCTACACGTACGCAAAATATTATATAGATCTTTATCAATA
>NC_051405.1:42991435-42991878 GCF_015228065.2 Penaeus monodon
AAATTTTACGAAATACGCTAACTACGCATAAAAAAAAAGCCAGACGTGAAATTTCTTGGCATCGCAATTTGGCATCAATAACTAGGTTAGGACAACGGCGTACCTTGCAAAAACTACCCTGGGCCTCTGCCACGTGAGGGAAAAATCGGGAATTCTTCGCCTAGGGGGTCACTCGCCCACATATACCAACATGATAGAAAAAAAAAATGTATGTATCAGTTTTAGCCGCTGTTTCAAGGTTGAGTGACCCCCGGGTAGGATTGATAACCTGATTATCTCGAACGAATAAAAAAAAAAAAAGTATTACTCCATTATGTTATTTTTATCACGTGTTATATCCCAAGCTGTTATCTTATCGAAATCGGATAAAAACAAAAACAGGAGAGTGACCTTCGAAGCCAGGTCGGCGCAGCTGTGGAGACGGGCGTGAAAAATCAAGAATG
>NC_051405.1:42992047-42992753 GCF_015228065.2 Penaeus monodon
CATACTCCACACCATGTTGTTTGTGCCATTTAGAATGTTCAATTTGCTAATACTAGGCCCATCAACGATCTCTTTGCGAACCTTAGTACGTAGCCTTTCTCTTGTGTTGGACGAATATATATGTGAGGTGAACTGTCCCACTTATATTCATGACTTGTCTGAAATCACCACACGAGGTTGGGAAGCGTAATTAGTTTTATTTTTAAAGTCCCACTCATTAAGGTTTCGGTCTCTGTTTAACACTGAATCAAGACGTTAAAATTTCAAAGACAATTAAAGCACCAAGTTTTGAATATGAAAAAACATTGTAGACGAAATTCGTAGATCTGATCGTGTTGGGAAATGTTTGTTGGTAGAATCGTCCTATCATATCTCTGATTTCTTGCAGTAATGAGAATGTGGTGACAGGTATAGAAAAGCCACCATAATTGGATCTTTAAATCCTTATATCAGCGTAATCAAAGACATTCCATCTTAATGTAAATTTGAAATATACAAAAATTGTAGGTGTTTAAAATTCTGTAGATCTGATCAGTGTTGGGAAAATGTTCTTGTAGAATCGTCGTTAATTTTAATATCTGTAGTTCTTGCAGTTAATGAGAATGTGTGACCAGGTGACTGAAGAAGCACAAAAATGAACTTATAATATCCTTATTATCAGGTCTCATGACATTTCTCTCTTAATGTCAAAGGTTTCCTTTGGAGC
>NC_051405.1:42993603-42993672 GCF_015228065.2 Penaeus monodon
TAGGTTTGGCGCACATTTTGTAACAGAAAGCGTGGACGCCTAACTAATGTAAACTGGGTAGATAGCAGA
>NC_051405.1:42995962-42996282 GCF_015228065.2 Penaeus monodon
CGGTGTAAAGTGATGAAGATGCTAATTTCAGTTATATAAAAAATAGCGATATCTTACTACTAATAAATGAATCATTGTAATGAAGGATCTAAACAAAAGAAAAGTGCACTTTCGATCTCCGGAAACTGACTTTGTCGATGATGCGTAATAATACCCACTATCTTCTCCTGGTATTGAGAAATATTAAAAGAAAATAAGAATTTGATAATATTTCATGATATCCAAACATAGCCCATTCTTGAAGGAATTTACAAATTCTCATCGAAACTTCTGTTTTTAGACTTATAATTACAGAGAGTATAATGATAAATCACCATGAT
>NC_051405.1:42996438-42996572 GCF_015228065.2 Penaeus monodon
ACTTATTACCGTGTTTATAAATATACGAAAGATTCAGGAAACAATCGCGGGCATGAAGCTACGATAAAAGGAGAGTGTTATGAGTGAGCCTGAAGGATGAGGCTCGAGATATGATTATTAGAATGTGTGACACG
>NC_051405.1:42996679-42998000 GCF_015228065.2 Penaeus monodon
TGCATTAATTCCCTTCCTGGTTTTATTGTTTCTTAGTGACCAGGAGATTGCTTATCATCTATTGCCTGTTTATGTCGAAACAATTCTTTAAAATTCAACTCCGAAGATCAACCCTGGGAAAAGAAGCATCCCAAATTATGGCAGTGAACAAATTGCAAGCCTTGAACCCTGTATTGCAAAGCTGGGTCTCTGGTGTCGTCTCGTTGCTACCGATGATGCAGCCAGTTGACATCTCTACGCAGTAACCGTGACGCAACACACTTGGCTAGAGGAGGTCAAGTAAGGAGTGAACACAGCTAAAATTTAATGGGCTTAGTAACAAAACGCACAGAAAGGCAAATGGCATGCAGCAGTAATCTGGTCACATGAGGTACAAGATTTGTCAAGTATAAACACGAAACGTATTCTTTACCTTCCACATTCCCTCCCTTTCTTACACAAACACACTATTTCGCACTTAACTTTAATGCACGCCATAGCACATTTCAGTCATGGAATAACCACAACGGCACGAGAACCAAGCACAGCCGTCATACACGCTGTTCACCACACTATCCGGAAGGGATTCTGTCAGCAAAATCACCTCTCGTTTTCCACAACACATCTACAACAACAACCACTTCCACACCTCTTTTCTCCCTTGCCTGTTCCCGCCCGGTGCAAATAGTACCCACGAATCACTGGAAGATAGTACCCACGAATCACTGGAAGATAGTACCCACGAATCACTGGAAGATAGTACATACGAATCACTGGAAGATAGTACCCACGAATCACTGGAAGATAGTACCCACGAATCACTGGAAGATAGTACATACGAATCATTGGCAGATAGTACCCACGAATCACTCATGTTCCAGTCATAAAGTGTCTCGCAAGTCTTCAAGATACTTCAAGGTAGAAATAGATTTTCACAAGGAAAAGCTATAGTTGAAAATATGTTTTATATACAGCTCATACTAATCATTTCTTTCATACCACACGTTTATAACAAAATTAATTATATTTATAAGGGACAGTGTTTGTGTGAAATACATGCAAGTATCCATTAACAATAATGCCTTTGATCTACATTCACCTACATCCGTATATGCTGCTCAATTTACCCCGTTCTAATATTTTTTATCTCTTTTTATAACACTAATTCCACTCAATCACGCCCAACGCCCAACAGGAATATTACAAACCATTCTTCTCGATATCAACCGTCTGCCTTTTCTGTCATTTCAAATTAACAATTAAGATCAACCGCCAGATTATACACATTGGCATTATCATAACAATATTTTTGTGAGTATGCTCGACACACAGTTTTACATCC
>NC_051405.1:42998059-42998482 GCF_015228065.2 Penaeus monodon
AATATCATATATCTGCTTATACAGGTAATAAACAGTGCAACTGTTAACTTGATATCCATACGTAATAGAAAATTCTTGTTAAATTCCTAACAGTTAATATTCATAGAATATTCTAGAAAATCCAGATTTAGCCTTTATCTTAAAGATATCCCTACAGCTGAATACCTTTGCTGTGTACTCTTAAAGTGGACCTCGTAAGTGCTATACCCAGTTTTACCTCCTGTTCATTTACAAAAGCAAATTGTTTCCCTGACGTTACAAATAGCAGTAGATGGGTGAGCCACTACAATTCATATGGCTTACTAGTTAAGGGAAATCCTTCTAAAAGTTAGGCTAATAACACGCATCGCACTCCATATTTTTCCACATGCTTCTATAACTACTGCAGTGCCATCCTCGTCTACACTGGCTGATTGTTTACCG
>NC_051405.1:42998609-42999162 GCF_015228065.2 Penaeus monodon
CATAAAGATTTCCGTCTTTACTGTGCAATTCTCTTTACATAGGCATTCGTTAATATCCGTCAAGCTCGAAGATATGGAAGCTCCTGTCACATGTTTGACTATCATTTCCCATTTTAATAATATCTAGGAATTGGTCAATTCTTGGTTCTTCCTCGTGCTTCCAACCGTATTGCTTCATATGCACAGTTTAGTTTATGTCTAGCTAATAGCAATTCCTGAACAAGAAAGGCGCTAGCAATAACTACTAATACGAAGATCAGAATGTGCGACATCTTTTGGTAACAAATACCCTGACAAAACTGACATGACACTTCTCGTAATCTAAGCTAACTTTTCAACGAAGTGAAGGTTGTCGCTGGCTGGCCACAATTCAGAACTAGTGGAAAATAGATAAAAAGGCATGTCATGATAAGACACGCCTGTCAAGCCATCACATTCCAGGCAATTAAAACCGTGTGATTTTGAGTCTTGGTCAGTCTGAATTTCATATGAGAACACCGACAGTATTATCATGAGGAAAACGAGATCAATACTGACAAAGCAAAGTGCCGCG
>NC_051405.1:42999644-42999818 GCF_015228065.2 Penaeus monodon
ATATGGGACAGAGAGTGGGGGGGGAGGTGAGTGTGAGCGGCGGCGGCGATGAGTGCGAGAGTGCGAGTGATTGAGAGAGAGTTGGAGAGAGTGGTAAAATAAGCCAGTGTAGACGAGGATGGCACTGCAGTAGTTATAGAAGCATGTGGAAAAATATGGAGTGACGATGCGTGT
>NC_051405.1:42999938-43000082 GCF_015228065.2 Penaeus monodon
GTATGTGTAAGCATTGGTAAAAAGCATTTCCGCAGCATTAATTCGTTAATATTTATTCCTTTATGTTTCATTTCCCTTACCATTTCTTCAACAGTCACAGTGTTTTTAGATGCGCGCCGTATGCATGCCCGTGACGATAACACT
>NC_051405.1:43000235-43000952 GCF_015228065.2 Penaeus monodon
CTTGTCGAGGCACGTCGAAACCGTCCTTCAATCTTGCCCTTTTCTCCTTAATTTCTAAAGGAGTCTAAACACCCTTTTACCTTTCATAAGTTCCAACAGTTGAGAATGATTCCCTTTCAGATGGACTTGTTTATCGCACACCGAAAATCTGAGGATAAATATGTGTAAATTTCTTCTCCTGCCATCCTTTCCAGGAGAGGGGGGTTTCACTTCACTATTTTTTTCCAAGCAGACACACCAATTAGAGGCGGAGATCGATTTCCCACGTTGTCTCATCTTCGCCTAGCTGTTGGAGCCCCTCGGTTGTCATAGCTGCGACACTGTCCTTGATGGTCTACTGCCACTACTACGTCCCTTCTGCTGTAGACATATCTTCACCTAATATCAACGTATTTCGTCGCTGACTAACCCTCTCATCCTTTTTCCACGGAGGCAGTTACGGAGTGTCATGGCAACGCCCTTTTCCCTCGTCAGCGGAACACGGTATTGCTCATTCGCCCGTCTGGTTTTGCCTTCCGCTGACATCCACATCCGCACACTATCTGCATTTTCCTTCGTCAGTCAGCTTAGACAACGATTTCTCGGAAGGGAATAGCCTACTTAATCTCATATCGTTAGATGCCCATACCCTTCCTTGTCTTATAAACGCTATTCCTCTCACATCTCGCCTGGCATGACCGTACTTTGCCAGCGATATGTAGCGTGAATCCTTGTCTG
>NC_051405.1:43001079-43002948 GCF_015228065.2 Penaeus monodon
CATACTTAACATTTTTATCATCTCCAATGAGATGAACGAGGTGACAGGGCAGGAGGCACCATTGACCTTTACAGCTGAAGAGATTAAGTCTCTCAATATCGTATAAAGCTGTCCATCTTCTCGGAATTAATATTCTTCTTTGAGCCGTAACAATATCATGTGTATTATAGGTGTAGTCTCCTCATATCGTAGTCATTGCGTATACCATGAACCCCTTGAATGCTGCGCTTTTCCCTAAAATTCCACATATTTGCTCACAACGAAATGACCAATATCAACACCCATGAATTTATGTTACTAATACAATTAAAACATTATGGTAATACAGTATTAGAAAGTGCTTTGGACAACCATGCCATATAAAACAGCATCATCAAACGCCATATGACCTATACTACGCCCATTATTGTTTTAATCTCTTTCTCTCCCCGAGCCTTGCATCACATGCTGAGCGCGTGCGTAGTCAGTCGGCCAGGACTGCTGGCGGCAGCGACGTGCATCTTGGTCTACAGTCACCGCTGCACCACAGGCGGTGTGACCCTGGGCACTGTACAATGTCGCTTGTAGGACACGCTGCGCCCCTTCGTTATGCGGAAGATACTTGCATGTGGGGTCTAGACTATGGATTAAAATGCCTTCATACATTTTAGGCATTTACTGCAGAAATTATGTGAAACAACAGCAGCCAGGTGAATATATTTCGCTCATGCATCTCGGTGTAGTTAAATATGATTACTGATACATTATCTGGTTCATGTTTATAGCGTGGCAAGTTTAAATAAGTTATTTAGGCTTTGTTGCGTGGCATCTCAAACGTTAGCGTGTGATTATGATGTCAATATGAATTCTGAAATCGTTAGTTTATTTTTAAGTTAGCTGATACAGATAAAAGTGCGGAGAGTCTTTCTAACTTATTTATTTTTGCATTTGTTAAAATTCAGTGTCATTCTCCTACTTTTTTTTTCTAACCCAGGGAATACAATGTCTCTCCGTAGTTAAAAACATTACCAACATTTACGAGGCAAACGTAATCTGCAACAACCAAGAAAATAAACCTCTCGGATATAATTTCCTTTAAAAAAAAGAAGAAAGCCTCTCCCATCAAGAATATAATAACCATTTCCAAACGTTCGCACTCTACTCTCTCTTGAATAAGCCGCCAACTTTTGAAGTATCAGCGTTTACGATTATTTCCGTCCACAGCTTGTCTACTTCAGGGTCTCCCAGCTCGCACCTCGTCCCTTCTCCAGACCATGGCGTGGATTTACTCTATGTAGTCACCCCGGCAAGCATGTGTGATCAACCAGTGCTTTGTGCTGAAGATTTATCCCCTCCTGAAGTGCAGTTACCGATAGAAATATGGGAAATTATACTGAAGAAGTTACGAGCGCCGGACCTTCTAAAGGCTGCCGTAGTGTGCAGTCAGTGGAGACATCTGGCGAGAGGGTAGGCAAGCTATACCGTTTGATGAGGCCATACCGTTTTATGAGGGAATAATGCAATTTATCTGTGCTATTTTCGGTGTTTGAGAACTTGCGGGGTGGAACGTAATAACTTAGTATATTTATTCTTGTCTTTGCTGATGATGTTGAGGTGCTTGTTATATTACATAAGTTATCCTTTTTGTGTATATGAGTCAGAGTAAGAAAATGAGGTGAATTTTAGGGATTCGCAGAGTAGTCTTGGGGGTGAACTCCTGTATATATGTGTTTCTCCTCCATTTTGATATTGTAAGCCTAAGAGAAAACATAAGTTTGACGGTTGTAAAGAAGAGAAACACAATTTAATTATGCATCAACCACACACAAATTATGCCATCTTTTCTCGAGTTTAAAGCTGAAATTCCTTTCGTGTTTAGGGATACCGCCC
>NC_051405.1:43003321-43003947 GCF_015228065.2 Penaeus monodon
GAAAATATTGCTTCCTATGGCTCATATCATGAAACATTTCATATCACTTATTTTAATTACGTTGACTATCTTTTCATATTTCCTTTTCCTTAGAACTAGCAAACTTTTGACCTTCATTAGGTCCTCAAACCCGTGGTAGTGGTTTAATGGGGGTCCCTAAGAACTAAGATAAATGTCACGGGTTACTGATTACTATATAAAGTAAAATTCCAAAATTCAGCGGAAAAGGTACAGGTTAAGACTAAATGAAACAGAAAGCATGTTTGGTCCTTGAGAATTGGTAAAATATATAACAGTTCAAGGTCACGTGGGGTGGAGTCAGTGAACTCGACGAAAACTTAGCTCAGTTCAGAATCACATGTGAACTTTTTTATTATTTTTTATGGCGTATTGTAACTCTTTTTCTTGGCAAATACTTGTTTACTAACATTAATGAGCTGCCGTGAGGAGGAAAGGGGAAGGTACGTGGTAGGAGAAGGTAATTAAGGGGTCGATAACCACCTGTGTTAAGAGAAACAACGGTTTGAATAGTATATGAAACAACTGGAAATACAACTCCGTTAGTACTGATTGGCTGATGGTGATTTCAAAGGATATTCCCTTTATTTGATGCAAGGCTATCCTTT
>NC_051405.1:43003964-43004056 GCF_015228065.2 Penaeus monodon
TAAATATGTATGAATGTTTTGGCCACCAATTTAAATCGTCATTAAAGTGACTTGGCTCCCAGTGTGGATTGCGTCATCTTCCATACATTATC
>NC_051405.1:43004300-43004499 GCF_015228065.2 Penaeus monodon
ACACACACGCACGCCTAGGGTCTCATCCTCACACATAATTCTGCGTAGGTTATGCCGGGAAAGGTGTCAGCGACTGCCCCCTCGGTTGGTGTCGGAGTTGCGTCATGAGTACCTGACGAGCTGCGCCTCTGCCGCCGCTCATTCTGCGTCGCCGTCAGTCTCGCCTTCGCCCCCGCCCGGTGAGATAATTCAAGACCTC
>NC_051405.1:43004745-43005114 GCF_015228065.2 Penaeus monodon
CACATTTTGGGAAACCTCAAGCTTTACCAACCAAGATCCACCCCTCCCCAGATGAGGACATTTCGGAGCACTCAGCCCCTGCCTCGGGTCAGCACGAGACTCACCCGAGCAGCACCTCGGGAACGGAGAAGGACAGGTCACCCTTCTCGGACAGGTCAAGTGGAGGGTCATCTGTGGAGGACGAGCACACAGACTGGCTGGCTCTCACGGCTATGCTGCACCAGACGGTTATCACACCGGAACCTCAATGCTGCTTTGTCACTCACCAGCTCGAAAACGTGACACACTTGGCTTGTGCAGGTACTGTCCCCCAAACAGGTGTTAAAAGAGGGAGGGCTTGTGCCTAAAATATATATGGGGGATGTTTGT
>NC_051405.1:43005401-43005642 GCF_015228065.2 Penaeus monodon
CAACAGGTTCATTTATTGTGGCAGTGTCATGGAATTCTGACAGCTCCTCCTGTGTCATATACGTGGTGGACGGCAGTGGCGAGGGGGACCACTGCTGGCCGCACCACATTGCGGGACGAGTTCACAAGGTGCTGTCATGCGGGGGGGGGGGGGCGACACCTCTCCCAATTATGAGCTTATTTAGATTAGATTGTGTTAATGTATTAATTTTGTGTGGATTGTGTGTTTTTGGTTATCTTGC
>NC_051405.1:43005715-43005957 GCF_015228065.2 Penaeus monodon
TATTGTGATATTGATGTGTGGATTAAAAAAAATTACAACAGTCAATGACTTACTCATTTTTATAAGAGCTACACTTTATAGGTGTAGTGTGCATGTAAAGAGTGTAAATGCAGTGCCATAAGCTCTGCATTTTCTTGCCATCCCATGTACTGGAATATTTCTGTTAGTATTGGTGTGATCAGGTTGTGCTGTATTTTGCAGCAATGAATGGTTTTGCTATTAGTTTGGTTCTAATACATACT
>NC_051405.1:43006221-43006895 GCF_015228065.2 Penaeus monodon
TATAAAAACACTGACAATAATGAATATTTGCAGGTGTGTGTCATTGAAACACCAGGCAACCCCCCAATATTGGCTGTATGTGTAGACAGAGAACTCCAGTGTTATCTTCTCAGAACGCATTTACAAGCTCTGGCTCCTCTGTCAATTTTTCCAACAATAACTGTTGACTCCAGGTTATGGTATGTACAGTCCTACTCATATGTCAAGTTAATGATCATTATCCAGAATGGAACCCGGTGGAGATTGAGAGGAACTAGTGCAGTAGCCATAATGAATGAATAAAGTAACACTATTAGCTTTAAGAAGTAACTTCCTCAAAGATAAACCCATAATGGCTTGTGGAAATCTGCATATCTTGGCATCTTTGGCTTCCACGCTTCACAATCTGGCAATAGTCAACAAGCCTCGGCAAAATAGAGCTTGGAGATATTCCTTGCGATTTCTTGCCGACTACAGACTCGGCTTAAGTTCTGTCTAGTCTGGATATAAGTGTCGCTGCTGTTAATGGTTTATTGGCCTGAGCGCAGCAGCCAATGGCGTTACTTGATGGGGTCTTATTCTGGATGGTGAGTTCAGTGTTCTGACTAGATCATTGCCCCTTTTTTTCTTTTTTGTCTGCAAGCAATTAGATAATAGTTTTTTTTTCTTTCTTTCGACAAGCAACTATGTAAATG
>NC_051405.1:43006938-43007064 GCF_015228065.2 Penaeus monodon
CGCAAACAATTAGGTAATAGCTTTTTTTTCTTTCTTTCCACAAGCAACTTGGTAATTGCTTTTTTTTTTCTGCAAGCAACTAGGTAATTCTTTTTTTTTTCTCTGTTTCCGCAAGCAAATAGGTAA
>NC_051405.1:43007192-43007960 GCF_015228065.2 Penaeus monodon
TGGCAAGCAACTAATTGATTTCTGTAAGATGTGTAAGATTTATGTTAGGCACACTTATACATTCAACATTTTTTTTTTCTGGAAAGAAAGAAAAAAAATATATTTTCAGTAATACCACATAAGGCAGTGCCATGCATCTGCATTTCTCATGTATATTCTTATAAGACTGAACGTAGACTAATTCCAAGTAAATCTCAAAAACTGTCTGCAAGTTCTATGGCAGTTTGTTAACCATTACCAGATTGGAAAGCATAGAGAACATGGTATCTTGATGTATCAGTGACTGTGGTCTTCATCTTTACTTTGGTCAGATTACTCATTGTTAGTTATTTTAGGTGTACTTTATGATAATTACTCCTTTTCTCTATCACAGCCCTGTTGTAAATGACTACCTAACAATTAGCGGCAAAAAAAAATAAAGACAGTTTATTTTATTTTATTTTTAAGAGTTTAAAGGGAATTCCACACTTTCAAGAATACAAAGTGTTGATATATATTATACTTAATATTACTGTATTTTTACATATAATGTTGTTTTACCACTTTTCTTTAGTTGTGATGGGTCTACCCTTGTTGTATCAGACCTCGTTGGACTTCAGCAGCTCGCCCTATACGATGCGACGCCTTTTCTTCAGGAGGGCAAGGTAGAACTGATCCTTAAAGGACGTATCCAGACCAGCTCCCCTCCTATATACTGGGACCTCTGGAATGGGTTTGTAAGTAATTTATAATATATAGAGATTGTTCTGGAACGGGGAAATGATGTTC
>NC_051405.1:43008421-43008605 GCF_015228065.2 Penaeus monodon
GAATAGCCAAAAAAAAAAGTAAATATGGTTAGTGGGTATGTTGGATTTTTTTTCTAGGGATGTTACAATGATACCACAGCTGTAAAGCTATTGTTGATAATTTCTGCTTAATGTGTTGGAAAACTTAACTGCAGCATTAATGAAGTTACTGATTATATGGGGTAAACTTCTAATTGATGAATGG
>NC_051405.1:43009208-43009428 GCF_015228065.2 Penaeus monodon
GAGACACAGTTGATACCGAAAGAGATGGTAAATAATGTACTGTATTTACAGGTAACAGCAGTGGTATCTGGTGGCTATGTCTCCTCATACACTGTGACGGGCAATTTAGTAGCAGAATCTCCCCTCTATAAGGATTTGCGGTATCCTAACCCAACCATTCTTACCAGAGGTCTTGTCTTTGCCTCCACAATCACATCAAGAACCCTGTTGTGTAAGTTCA
>NC_051405.1:43009524-43010632 GCF_015228065.2 Penaeus monodon
TTATGTACTGTAATTTATAAATGTTCATATTTGACATTACAGAAGTTTGTCTCATATTAACTGGAGGGTAGAGTGAAATGACCTGACTTCAAAAAATATTTTGACATCACCTAAGCTCTAAAAAATATAGAAGTTCTGAAGGTAGTGATGAATTAGTGAAATTATAGAAATTGTGCTTTACACATGTCTATAGGATATAGGATTTTCACACCCTTAGATATATTTTATTTTGTGAACTTTATTAGAGAAATAAGTCTTGTTCCATCAAAAAGGTCCTATTGCACATTGAATTGTGTGTGGGTCATTATTTTCTGTAAAAGTTAAAAAAAATAATTGTATATAATTAGCATCTAAAGTAAGAAAGCTTTGGTGGTATAGTCAATATTTCAAGTTTCTGCAGTAAATGTATGTACTGATGATGTTAGATTTTCAAAAACATTTATCAGTCCTTTTGAACCCTCAACTTATCTTGATTTTCCATGGTTCTTAATATCATAAAATTACTTTTAAATATAGTAAGCATACTTTATCAATACTCACATATCTCATTAAACTTTTTGTGGTTTATAAGTAACATTTTAATTCTCACAACAGCTGCTTTGAATGTTATGAATATGCTAAGTAGAAATGTGTAAACTATAAATTTACAATATCATAATGCTATTTTGTGACAGATTTCAAGCAGAGAACTTAAGATATATAAAATTGTAAGATTGGAGAAATGAGAAAAGCAAGTAATTGCAGATTTTGCCAGAATTTGATGACACAAACTTTCATATATGAAGTACCATTAGGTATATACATGACTGTCTTAAAGGTATCGTATTAATGTTATAAAGCATTCATGTCTGTTGCTTTTGACAATTGTAAAGATAAATATTAGAATATATAATTCCTAAAGTTAATTTAAGCCATTTAATATTTTTATAATAGTCATATATCATTCTTCCCTTGGGTTATTGATTTTCATTTTCTTTGAGACAAATTTCACCCATTTTAAATATAAACATTTATTCCTTTACATCTGAGAAAAGCATATAATTTCTTTTAATACCTCTCATGTTGATCCCGTCATGAAACTGCTTAGTTAGTGATACAAGAGAATTTA
>NC_051405.1:43010791-43011817 GCF_015228065.2 Penaeus monodon
TTTCCTTTATAGTCTTCTCTTACATAGGAAAATACAGTGTGATTTCCACTAGAGCTTATATAGTAATAATTTTTCAGCCTACTGGCACATGGACCGAGACAGGGACTACTGGCTTCTAGGTGAGAGCGTGCTGGCGAGCTGGGTCAAGAGAGGCCGGAAAGCTGTGGGTAACACGAGTGTAGTCAAAAGAGGTCACGTAGGGTCAGGAAGCCAAAGTCCAGTTCTTGAGATGTCACCTGCGGCCGGGTCACCCGAGAAACCAGAATCACATATACAGGCCTTTCCGGAGGTACAAGTTCTGTAAATGTTTAGTTTATTGTTCATACATATACGTCTGAAAACTTTAGCCTACAATTTGTAAATAAATGGAAAATGATTAGGAAACTTTCTTATTGTTCAGCAAAAAGATATTTTGATCAAAAAATGCGTTTTCCTTTTATTCAACATTACCATTAATCACCAATCATTATTTAAGTGATTATTTAACCATCCATTAAAAAGATTGTAGCATAATGTGAAGTAATTAATAGATGCTTTCAGGTATAACTTACTTTTGTTTTGGTACCACTTATCAGTTATTGCGAGTTTCTAAGTAAAGGTTTTACTTTTCCTCTGTGTTTTTGACTTTAATATAGTATTACTTGGCAGAAATTTCACAAACTTTCAAATTCTGTTATAGATGTTAGTTGTAATTTTGATTACTCTTATATCGAAAGGAACTTTAGGAAAATATGCTTTTTTACTTCTAAGTTTTGGGTATTTCATTGATTTTATATACCCTGTCATTGGTTCTCTAATGACGAAATTTGTTTCATCGGTTGATCAAATACCATTTTTCCTACAGTCTTCAAGCATATGCATTTTGACGTTGGCTAAGATAAGAGTGGGAAAAGTATTAGCATTGGAGACAACGGCCATACACTACAAAAGAGGACTCGTCTTCTGTGGCACAAGTCAAGGTTAATACATTTTTTGAATTTGTTTGGTATACCATAATTAGCCTAATTGAATATATTCTCTGAAGGC
>NC_051405.1:43012496-43012621 GCF_015228065.2 Penaeus monodon
TCCGTTAATAGTTTAACATTTTCACAGGACATCTTTTGGTGTACCAGCTTCTCATGAGAAACAAGACAGAAGGTACCCTCATCGACTGGACTGTTTTGGAGAACCTTCCCACCTCAATCTTACTA
>NC_051405.1:43013154-43013289 GCF_015228065.2 Penaeus monodon
GCCTAACCTCATATTTTATTATCAGGACGACTAAAAAAATTGGGAATTGGTAATGTACAGTATGAAGGTCGGATTGAAAGCGAATTCGATCTTAATTACGGGTCTAAATAGGTTTACATATATACATACATAAAC
>NC_051405.1:43013374-43015432 GCF_015228065.2 Penaeus monodon
AGCTGAAGATCATAGTTATTATGGTATTAAAAGGACGTGGGGTGAGCTTGGATATGATTCTCTCGTTCGTTATTAAAAAACTGGGTCACTGCGAGAACAAGTGTTTTTTGTTGCTCTGATTAAAGGTTAACAGGCCATTAAACTACCACAGGGGTGTTATTTGGAGGGGGTGGTTTCCTCCCAGTTACGTAAAGACCCCATGTTAGGAATCGAGTTGTTTAGGGTAAGTGGCTGTCATATTCTTAGTTGATATGGCCAGGCTTTGCATTTATAGCAGTTATTATTTTTTATTTCTTTACTTGTTAGAGTTCGAATGGGTTGAACTGGTAGAAATACAAAATAACCATCACAGAAAATGGACCATTGACGCCCTTGAAATAGCCCCCATTATAAGTAACACTTCTACGGGATTTTTCTTTGTAATGGTTCACTACACCTCTCAAGCATTACACATATAGCATGAGAACGTCCATGGAACCTCAAGTCACTAAGAAAGAGGAGTCCTGTATATGGAATTATTTTTGGGGGGTTCTATATAACTTTTACACTACGTTAATGACACACTACATTTATCTGGGGCATGGCGTTTCGTCGACAGCACGTTTGGTACCCTTGGCTATGGCAGTTCTTAAGGCGGTACCCTAAAGAGTTTCTGCTTCCTCACCGAGTTTCCAATGTGGCGTTAAGGAGATCGATACTTCGATAGTGCTCCTGCAAGTAAGTTACGGCTTTATAGTAACTGTTAAAAAAAATTATGATGTAGATAGAATTTGTGTGGTAGGTCAGTGGGCATTCTTTGACGCATGCAGGTGTCGGAAAAAAAATCGTGGTTGTTTATTCCGGCATCTTATCTAAATGTGTATTGCATATGAAAATCTATGGGTTTTTATCCTTTTCTTCCCACACATATCTTCCGGTTCGCTCCAGTTCGAATCTGATTCAGTCTGATAAAAACCAGATCACTGTTGATGATGTACCTTAAGTTGCGAATACTACAGAGTTAACAGATATGATATATTGCTAGGTAAACAGTATATTGGCATTCAGCTTAGCAGGCAATTTTCGAGGCGGTTTGGCATTAGGTGAATTTTATTTAGTTGAATATGGTGACATTCCCGAGTTACACCATTCTTACTAATTTTATGAGGGATTACTAATGACTATTCAAGAGCGGGCCAGTTATTAATCGGTAGTTTTTGATAATCTCTTGCAGTTACTACTAACTGGAGATTGTAAGCATTGTAGAGATACAAGCAGCAGGAATTTCATTGTCCAGACTACACTTTGCTGGACATTATAAACGGCTATGACATTTAAGGCGAAAGACAACTTCAGTACCATTTGACCCTCTTCTAAACAGTGCATTCACAGGTTTAGTTGTTTCACCTGCTTTGTTTTTCTACTGATGGGGCAACGTGAATGTCTGCTAGTTTGCTGGCAGATTTAGGGAGTGGAAAATATATTTAATAAAGCACATAAGAGTCATAACCTTACACCAGTATTTGTAGTTCCAATTATATGTTTTAAAAATGTGAACCAATGTTCATCCATTTATCAGTTTATAAAAATAAACTTGTCACAGTAATACCTAGCGGCAACTTAAGTGGAATTTAACGTTTCAAAATCACAAATGCAGTCAGGCAAAGATTCTATGAGCACTTTCACACACGAGCTTAGTGCTGAATGGTGCCATCCACTTGCTGCTAGTAACTAATGACCTTGTGATCAGAGGCCTTTGCCTAATAAGAGTAGACTGTTTAGTACAGAGAAGTTTGTGATAGTTTCCGACTCCCGACAACCGAATACTAACTATAATTCGTCTTTAATCCTTTGTCCTCATTCTCTATACTTTTCACTCCCTGCCGTTTACGGAATTCACACCATTTCCCTATACTCCATACCAGTGCCCTTTCTTGTATATGGAGTTTATTTTTGTCTGTTCTCTGATATAATTTGTTTTGTTAACGATAACATAAAGGCTTTTCTTAGTCTCGTGTATATTTTGTACTTATATTTGTTTTTGGAAAATAGTTTTGATTTGCGGTGCCGTGGAAATTC
>NC_051405.1:43015778-43015889 GCF_015228065.2 Penaeus monodon
CCAACATTGACTTTGAACCTTTGTCAGGGACATTAAGACTAGCCTCAATGGCATTATTTTTTTCCCCTATTCTCCGACCTTTTGATCACGTCTCAATACGAATCCCCCCCC
>NC_051405.1:43016443-43016746 GCF_015228065.2 Penaeus monodon
TCATTCCCTCTACACTCTGCCGACATCCATTCTCCTCTTACTCATGTTTCCTCTGCATCTTTTCCTTTCACTCCCTTCCTATTCACCAACAACACTTCTCATTCTGACTCTCACCCCATTCCTTCCCTGTCATTCCTTCCACTTCCTCAATTGTCACAACTATACCTGAGTCCTGGATCCTCCCCCACCCAACATTTCTCCTGAAACAGCTCTTTATATGCTAATCACCCCCTTTCCCCTTCGGCTAATCCCAATCTTGCCCCAGGAACATCCTTAGAATTCAATACTTTTTTCCATTGACAT
>NC_051405.1:43016980-43017723 GCF_015228065.2 Penaeus monodon
TCATTTTATTTATTAATTTGGTTGGGCTTTGCCGTCGAATTATGATGAACATATATGTATTTGTAGCTGTGAGTGCAAGTACTAAATTCCAGATTCATGGACCTCATTATTTTATGGTTATTGTATAAGGAGAGCGAGGAGGGTGTTATTAGTATCTTGTCACAATATCACAGTTTGGTAAGAATCTTGAATGTTTTTTCGGAAAAATAAAAACACTTAGCTGTTTCTTGGTTGTTATATCTCTCAAATTTTGAGAGCTTGAGAAAGTTTATAAAGGGACACTGTATTTTTTTTTTCTTTCTAGAGAGTGGTTTCTGAATACAATCCCGCATTTTAATTTTATTTTGAATATTTCTTATGTGAAAATACTTTGTCCTTTGCGATTTATGGGCCTTTCCTGTACTTATCTATCTGAAATTGACTGCGAGTGAATGGACACTGAAAAGAATATTAAACACGGTTTGACATTCGTTCATTTTTTAAAATTCCCTACGTGCATCTCATCTCGTGCCTAAGGCTTTTCTGTTACGCCTCTCGTTCTGTAATTTTCCGTGTGACTTGAAGTGAATGCGCTTTCATCAACATATCTGCAACAGCATGATTGCATGAGACTCATAATGCACACCATGAAAAACTGCACACGTATGTGCTCTAAAACAACGGGAACACGCACTGGCATTGACCTTTACTTCAGTGGTTTTCAGGACGATTTACCTTCCCGCTATAAAGGTGCATGGTTTCAC
>NC_051405.1:43019937-43020040 GCF_015228065.2 Penaeus monodon
TGTTGTGCCTTTGTACATTTGGCAATGAAATGCGTCAAAATGTACATTCTTTGTACAAAAATCATTGAATATCTCTATGGAAAATATTAGTAACAGACACTTT
>NC_051405.1:43020101-43020368 GCF_015228065.2 Penaeus monodon
CATATCATTGACAATAACAAAATTCAATCTATCGAGAATTCCCACAAATTTAAACAAATTTAACAACTTAATTAACCCTTAGGGCATCCTTCACCTCGCTTCACAACGCTCAAATGACAAGCTCCTTCACTCGGTGTTTGTCGTGCAATGGCTGGCCTGAACGTCGTTATGGGAACGGGTAAACAGCGTCCGTTGTTTATTGCTTCACCCAGTCAGGTCGTGGCGTTCGGTTGCGTCTCCCGTTCTGTCTGATGGAGGATATCGATT
>NC_051405.1:43021811-43022038 GCF_015228065.2 Penaeus monodon
AGGGAGTATACAAAGGACAAAAGCAGTGGCCAGAGCTAATAACAACTGATAGTATTATTAATAATGTACATATTTATTTCCAGCAAACATACTCGAGGTCAACCATTTTCGTAGTAATGAGATTAATTGCATGAAAAATGAACATGAGTAAAGGTGACCTCTGCCCACAAAGTTAAGGATATTAGTAAGAATACTGTATATTTTCATATAAAAATATGGATATGTAA
>NC_051405.1:43026457-43026543 GCF_015228065.2 Penaeus monodon
GTAATGTACAGTATGAAGGTCGGATAGAAAGCGAATTCGATCTTAATTACGGGTCTAAATAGGTTTACATATATACATACATAAAC
>NC_051405.1:43026562-43028620 GCF_015228065.2 Penaeus monodon
AGCTGAAGATCATAGTTATTATGGTATTAAAGGGACGTGGGGTGAGCTTGGATATGATTCTCTCGTTCGTTATTAAAAGACTGGGTCACTGCGAGAACAAGTGTTTTTTGTTGCTCTGATTAAAGGTTAACAGGCCATTAAACTACCACAGGGGTGTTATTTGGAGGGGGTGGTTTCCTCCCAGTTACGTAAAGACCCCATGTTAGGAATCGAGTTGTTTAAGGTAAGTGGCTGTCATATTCTTAGTTGATATGGCCAGGCTTTGCATTTCTAGCAGTTATTATTTTTTATTTCTTTACTTGTTAGAGTTCGAATGGGTTGAACTGATAGAAATACAAAATAACCATCACAGAAAATGGACCATTGACGCCCTTGAAATACCCCCATTATAAGTAACACTTCTACAGGATTTTTCTTTGTGATGGTTCACTATACCTCTCAAGCATTACACATATAGCATGAGAACGTCCATGGAACCTCAAGTCACTAAGAAAGAGGAGTCCTGTATATGGAATTATTTTTTGGGGGTTCTATATGACCTTTACACTACGTTAATGACACACTACATTTATCTGGGGCATGGCGTTTCGTCGACAGCACGTTTGGTACCCTTGGCTATGGCAGTTCTTAAGGCGGTACCCTAAAGAGTTTCTGCTTCCTCACCGAGTTTCCAATGTGGCGTTAAGGAGATCGATACTTCGATAGTGCTCCTGCAAGTAAGTTACGGCTTTATAGTAACTGTTAAAAGAAAATATGATGTAGATAGAATTTGTGTGGTAGGTCAGTTGGCATTCTTTGACGCATGCAGGTGTCGGAAAATTTTCGTGGTTGTTTATTCCGTCATCTTACCTAAATGTGTAGTGCATATGAAAATCTATGGGTTTTTATCCTTTTCTTCCCACACATATCTTCCGGTTCACTCCAGTTCGAATCTGATTCAGTCTGATAAAAACCGGGTTACTGTTGATGATGTACCTTAAGTTGCGAATACTACAGAGTTAACAGATATGATATTTTGCCAGGCAAACAGTATATTGGCATTCAGCTTAGCAGGCAATTTTCGAGGTGGTTTGGCATTAGGTGAATTTTATTTAGTTGAATATGGTGACATTCCCGAGTTACACCATTCTTACTAATTTTATGAGGGATTACTAATGACTATTCAAGAGCGGGCCAGTTATTAATCGGTAGTTTTTGATAACTTCTTGCAGTTACTACTTACTGGAGATTGTAAGCATTGTAGAGATACAAGCAGCAGGAATTTCATTGTCCAGACTACACTTTGCTGGACATTATAAACAGCTATGACATTTAAGGCGAAAGACAACTTCAATGCCATTTGCCCCCTCTTCTAAACAGTGCATTCACAGGTTTAGTTGTTTCACCTGCTTTGTTTTTCTACTGATGGGGCAACGTGAATGTCTGCTAGTTTGCTGGCAAGTTTAGGGAGTGGAAAATATGTTTAATAAAGCACATAAGAATCATAACCTTACACCAGTATTTGTAGTTCCAATTATATGTTTAGAAAAATGTGAACCAATGTTCATCCATTTATCAGTTTATAAAAATAAACTTGCCACAGTAATACCCAGCGGCAACTTAAGTGGAATTTAACGTT
This sequence comes from Penaeus monodon, assembly GCF_015228065.2. Taxonomy (NCBI): domain Eukaryota; kingdom Metazoa; phylum Arthropoda; class Malacostraca; order Decapoda; family Penaeidae; genus Penaeus; species Penaeus monodon. The sequence continues at coordinate 43,028,181 of NC_051405.1, forward strand.
TCAAAATCACAAATGCAGTCAGGCAAAGATTCTATGAGCACTTTCACTCACGAGCTTAGTACTGATTGGTGCCATCCACTTGCTGCTAGTAACTAATGACCTTGTGATCAGAGGCCTTTGCCTAATAAGAGTAGACTGTTTAGTACAGAGAAGTTTGTGATAGTTTCCGACTTCCGACAACCCAATACTAACCATAATTCGTTTTTAATCCTTTGTCCTCATTCTCCATACTTTTCACTCCCTGCCGTTTACGGAATTCACACCATTTCCCTATACTCCATACCGGTGCCCTTTCTTGTATATGGAGTTTATTTTTGTCTGTTCTCTGATATAATTTGTTTTGTGAATGATAACATAAAGGCTTTTCTTAGTCTCGTGTATATTTTGTACTTATATTTGTTTTTGGAAAATAGTTTTGATTTGCGGTGCCGTGGAAATTC
>NC_051405.1:43028956-43029063 GCF_015228065.2 Penaeus monodon
CCAACATTGACTTTGAACCTTTGTCAGGGACATTAAGACTAGCCTCAATGGCATTATTTTTTTTCCTATTCTCCGACCTTTTGATCACGTCTCAATACGATTAACCC
>NC_051405.1:43029761-43029873 GCF_015228065.2 Penaeus monodon
AATGGTCACAACAATAATACCTGAGTCCTGGATCCTCCCCCACCTAACATTTCTCCTGAAACAGCTCTTTATATGCCAATCACCCCCTTTCCCCTTCGGCTAATCCCAATCT
>NC_051405.1:43030144-43030888 GCF_015228065.2 Penaeus monodon
TTATTTTATTTATTAATTTGGTTGGGCTTTGCTGTCGAATTACGATGAACATAAATGTATTTGTAGCTGTGAATGCAAGTACTAAATTCCAGATTCATGGACCTCATTATTTTATGGTTATTGTATAAAGAGAGCGAGGAGGGTGTTATTAGTATCCTGTCACAATATCACAGTTTGGTAAGAATCTTGAATGTTTTTTCGGAAAAATAAAAACACTTAGCTGTTTCTTGGTTGTTTTATCTCTCAAATTTTGAGAGCTTGAGAAAGTTTATAAAGGGACACTGTATTTTTTTTTCTTTCTAGAGAGTGGTTTCTGAATACAATCCCGCATTTTAATTTTATTTTGAATATTTCTTATGTGAAAATACTTTGTCCTTTGCGATTTATGGGCCTTTCCTGTACTTATCTATCTGAAATTGACTGCGAGTGAATGGACACTGAAAAGAATATTAAACACGGTTTGACATTCGTTCATTTTTTTAAAAATTCCCTACGTGCATCTCATCTCGTGCCCAAGGCTTTTCTGTTACGCCTCTCGTTCTGTAATTTTCCGTGTGACTTGAAGTGAATGCGCTTTCATCAACATATCTGCAACAGCATGATTGCATGAGACTCATAATGCACACCATGAAAAACTGCACACGTAAGTGCTCTAAAACAACGGGAACACGCACTGGCATTGACCTTTACTTCGGTGGTTTTCAGGACTATTTACCTTCCCGCTATAAAGGTGTATGGTTTCAC
>NC_051405.1:43033060-43033272 GCF_015228065.2 Penaeus monodon
TACCTGTATTGATTGTTGTGTGTGTGTGACTATAAAATATATTTTCTTATACGCATTGGCTAAATATATGCTTATTTTGTGGTTTTATGCGGATATGGGGAGTAAAAAATTTTTTTGTTGTCCCTTTTGTACTTTTGGCAATGAAATGCGTCAAAATGTCATTCTTTGTAAAAAAATCATTAAATATCCTAGGGAAAATATTAGTACCAGCC
>NC_051405.1:43033317-43033617 GCF_015228065.2 Penaeus monodon
TATCATTGACAATAACAAAATTCAATCTATCGAGAAATTTCCCAAAAATTTTTAAACAAATTTAACAACTTAATTAACCCTTGGGCATCCTTCACCTCGCTTCAAAAACGCTCAAATGACAAGCTCTTCACTCGGTGTTTGTCGTGCAATGGCGGGCCCTGAACGTCGTTATGGGAACGGGTTAAACAGCGTCCGTTGTTTATTGCTTCACCCATTCAGGTCGTGGCGTTTGGTTTGCGTCTCCCGTTCTTCTGATGGAGGATATCGATTGTGGAGTTTGCGTAGTCCTTACGTTTCTTG
>NC_051405.1:43034381-43034615 GCF_015228065.2 Penaeus monodon
CTAATAACAATTGATAGTATTATTAATAATGTACATATTTATTTCCAGCAAACATACTCGAGGTCAACCATTTTCGTAGTAATGAGATTAATTGCATGAAAAATGAACATGAGTAAAGGTGACCTCTGCCCACAAAGTTAAGGATATTAGTAAGAATACTGTATATTTCCATATAAAAATAGATCCTCCTGTGGTGAATATTACTTTTATGGATTTGGAAGTAACACTGGAAAA
>NC_051405.1:43036020-43036117 GCF_015228065.2 Penaeus monodon
CGACTGTGGATTATATATGTCTTACTGTATTTGATGGAAAGCCTGAACCGTGGATTTTTTTTCTTAATGTAAAGGAATGTGTTTTATTTTTTTCCCT
>NC_051405.1:43036245-43036505 GCF_015228065.2 Penaeus monodon
TACTCTCTTTTTTTTCCTTTTTTTCACATACAGCGACAGAGTAGTCATAACCTCGCGACAAAATACACTATTCGTCATACTGCCATAACATAACTCCCGTATCGTTTGAAGTTACGACCATAATAACTATTTGGCATTTCGGCGTTTAATGAATTTTTAATGAATAGAACTGTAATAATGGAAAATGTTAAAATACTATATAGGTGCGTGGGATCCTTTGCGAGAGATTTATACAATTACAGTTAATCTTGAATCATACA
>NC_051405.1:43043114-43043229 GCF_015228065.2 Penaeus monodon
CGAAATTCTCCACGAAAAAGTCCCGGACGGAATTCCCGTCGTGTTGCGAAAAAAAAGGCGGAAACACGTGGCTTTGTCTGCTCAGTCGCGGGGCGGCCAAGGTCAAGCGCAAGCA
>NC_051405.1:43043459-43043580 GCF_015228065.2 Penaeus monodon
CGTGTCACATATACACACTGTTGTTAGCTCGTGAAATTTGGTGTTCACTTTTCCCTTGTGGGTAGACCTTCGGGTAATAATTGTTTTAATATGATAATGAGAATGACTATTGCTATTGCTC
>NC_051405.1:43044759-43045051 GCF_015228065.2 Penaeus monodon
CGCCACACTAATTTAACCAAAAAAAATCCACACAGAATATCCCTCCATCGACATAAGACAAGATACATGTTTCAAACGTGTTCGCCAACAGTTAGGCGCAGTAGCGAAAAGGGTCATTGAAGAAATACCAAAAACATCGATATATTGGCCGAGTACTCACAAACCTTGTCCCATTTACTAACGCATCACCCGCTGAGTCACCGTGGGTCTGGACAGGACTCTACATATCGATGAATAATGAGACAAGGATTTTACGTAACTTAGTTAAATGGGGTTTGTTGTTTATGCATGA
>NC_051405.1:43045768-43046976 GCF_015228065.2 Penaeus monodon
AAAAGAAGTGTTGCCTTTGGCCCCAGCAAACGTTAAAATAAATGACGCTTGGCAACTCATAGGCTTGGCTTGTGTAAGGCGGTCCGAATATTCGCTAATTATCATCGATTAAACTTTATCCGTAGCAAAGATGATTATATTAATCGTCTGCTCCATCCTTTGTTTGGGTGAATGTAAAGAAATTTGATTATTATTACCCGTTTCAATCTCTCTTGTAAAGTACAGTCATTTTCATAGCAGTGGTTGAAACGAATGATAAAAATCTCTCTTAAGGGGTGATAGTTTTACCCGATCAACAATTTAATTGATTATCATATTACTGTTGTTTAGGTATCCAGAAAAAAAATATTCTCTGTGTGTGGGATTATGAGTAATTAATCCAGCAGCCAATTACTTGAACTAAAAACTTTGTGTTCAATATATTAAGTGGCTCAATTCTCATAGAAGTAATGCAATTTACTTAAGGTATCACTACTAAATGTTGAAAACTGTTTATGAAGTTACATCAAGAACATTCTATGTATCATATTTTTTTTTATTACAAATTGCTCTAATAGAAGGTTGATGACCTCAATTAACCAGTTCGACAATAATTCCACAGGGCGTCGGTAATGACTACATCAAAATTTCTCACAGACTTCGCTAACTATTGTAGCAGATAGGTAATGGGTAAATACGTTTCATCTTCATCACAGTAAAGATTTCTGACTTCGCCGATGAAAAAACAAGTCGATGAGTGACGAATGTTGGCTTCGAAATATGCTGGCTTGTGTTTTGGGTCACTCACTCGCCTTTGACTTTGACTTTGACTAGGTCTCTCTCTCTTCCTTTTTACCGGATACCCTTGACAACCATTATTGTTACATTAGGTACCATGTCCATATCCTATTACATATATCAGTAAGTGAAGATACATTACAAAAATTACATGTCTAAGACCGAAACACTTTAAATTCAGGTATTCAAGTTTTGCAACTCTCCTCAGTCTGCTTTTCATAGGAGTTGAAGGTTAAGGATAGCCTTGGGCTGCATGAGAAGCAGTTCCTGATCTTACTCCAGGAAAAAAAAAAAAAAACTCACCCTGAAGGACAGTCTTGTATCAGGGAAAACTGTTTAGCCTCTTATTTTCGTCTTCAAACAGGTTTCAAGTAATTGCTTTGTCAAAAAAAGGTGGATTGCACGAGGTTTCAGAGATGTTTCTAAAACCA
>NC_051405.1:43047704-43047804 GCF_015228065.2 Penaeus monodon
AGATTGTAGCTGTAATGTTGAATGATTCAAACCTGCGTTACAGTCACATCAGACTACACAATTCCATCAGTTTGATCATAAGCTAATTTTCTCATTCTAA
>NC_051405.1:43048032-43048475 GCF_015228065.2 Penaeus monodon
TACATTTCTGCATACTAATAAATAATCGTAGAATTTCCCTTAGCACAGGAGTGATTCATTCTTGTATACACTCTTTTCAATAATTGTCGCAGTGAACTCACCTTCTTTGGAACCTGAAATAAAGGTAAATGATACTTATAGGAAAAAAAGAGACACAAACGAAAATATAAACTTATTGTGGAGGTGATAAATAATGTAGGCTTACATACACATAGACACTTCTATACAGACGAGCACCGGGACAGTCCCTCCATATCTCTTCATTTCTAGATGTGTATCCTTATACGTTATGCGTGAATATGCAGGATAGTGTTTATAAGTATGCGTGCTTTAATTTTTCTATATTCCGGAATGTTTTACACATTTAATACTAGAGATATAGATGGATTAATACAGGCAGAAACATAAATTTTTTCACCTACTCAAACATTTTTTTCTGGCTC
>NC_051405.1:43048882-43049120 GCF_015228065.2 Penaeus monodon
GAAGCTACAGAAATGTTAAAAGATATGCATATCTTTAAGAGACCCCAAGTTAACCCATTGAATACGGGATGTGACCATAGTTGTTATCATAAAGTTCGTAAGGGACAGTCAGCGGAGATGGACCGGACATTTTTCACAGTAATCCGATCTCTTGGTGAGGGACGCCGATGAAATGGTAGGCCAGAGGAGGAAATGAGGAAAGCCAAATGTCAAAGATCTGTATATTGATATTTACATG
>NC_051405.1:43049231-43049562 GCF_015228065.2 Penaeus monodon
TAGACACATGCATGTGTTTGCGTACATATGCATGATACACGTGTTAAAATATTTTCACGTTGTTATCGTACACACCAAACCAAACCAAGCTTTGCGGAGGTAATTTTAGCGTTTTAACCACAAGCTTATTTTCTTGCTTACCTATCTACTCGACCCCCTCACAGGAAGAGTTTACGATCGATCATTTAAACAATCATGGATTTTATGGCTGTGCACTTTGGCGTAGTTCTAATCAGTGTGGAATGTTAAACAGGCGTAAATTATTGGTGGCATGGTCTGTTGCTTGGTAATCGGCGGAGAAATGTGTGGACTTAGATCAGTGAACCAATTC
>NC_051405.1:43051316-43051725 GCF_015228065.2 Penaeus monodon
TTTTTATTATCTGTTTTGGATATTTGTTATTTTCAGAATCCAGAAATGTCGGAATATTTGTGCTGATCACTACGAACATATTTCACTTGAGACTAGAGAAAATTATTATATATATTTGTACGTATTAACATATTTTTGCGAATGAACGCCGACGTACAAATATGTCTAATAAACAAAACCAAAAGAGAAGAAGAGGTCGAAGAGGCGATAAATTTGACCAAACAAAGGGAATTTCAGGAGGTCGGAGTCTCGTTCGCTGGTTCGTCGGCGTCCGAGCCAGTGTGTCGCCGGACGTCAAGGAGTCGACACGCTGCGAGAGACGCTCCGGCTCCGTCGCCAGGCCAAGGATATCGCGCCTCTGTTTTTGAGACTGAAATCGCAGGTAAAGAAAAGAATTATGTTTTATCTC
>NC_051405.1:43051831-43052093 GCF_015228065.2 Penaeus monodon
GTTTTTTTTTGACGGGGTTATGCTTTTATTTCGATAATTTTAAGGGGTTTGAAGTTGGAAAGCTTTTTTTGTTTGTTTGTCGCAGGTTTCTTGAATTCTTGCTATTCTTACTATCCTTATTTTCGTTCCACCAAATTGATGTATTAAATTTTCTGATCACTCTTTCTCGCATGTTTAGGCCAAAAGCGAACGTTATCAGAACCGAATTAGAAACCGCATTACATAGGATCTTCGTTCTCTACAGTGGGTTTTACAGTACATG
>NC_051405.1:43052678-43053044 GCF_015228065.2 Penaeus monodon
TTTTATAACTTTTTTCTCTACACTCTCTTATCTATGAATGTCTAATGACCTTCTGAAGTAGTTTAATCTCTTAGAAACCACTGCGTCATTTAGTGCTGCTTATCAAGATGACTGTCATCATTATCGCTTTCATAATGGTAATCAACAGGAGAATTTCCTTTAGCGTTATCTTACTAAACATTACTTCTTGTTATCATTGATCTTGATAATAACAGTAACGACGGAATGCAACTTTTATGAGCATCTTTGACCCCATTGATGGATTCCTTAATTTGCATCATCATTGCTATCTTGTCATGTTCAGAATTACTAATGAATTATCACTGAGCTTTATCAAAATAATCAGAATCTATACTCAGTTAACGG
>NC_051405.1:43053130-43053841 GCF_015228065.2 Penaeus monodon
ACGGCGTATCTTTCCTCAAAATTCGAGATCTCCTCATCAACAAGAGTGATTTGTTGTGTTCATTTCTGGTCAGCATTCATAGATATTCATTCATCAATTGATATCTATAAGTTTCTAGCCGGGGGGGGGGGAGGTCACGATCCCAAGGCGAGGGTTACCAGGGAGGTTGGTAAGCCTTGGGGGGAAAAAAAATAGTTTATATTAATTTTCTAGGCGTTCGTCAGTATTCTTATTAAGCAAAGTGATGTTTTTTTTTAGTATTACAGTTAAGGAAATAAAGATACCTATTTTTTTTTAATCTCTATCTTTGCCAACAATGTGTAGTTTGAGAAAGGGTTCGCGAGTGTAGTAAAAAAAAAAAAAGGTCGAAGAAACAGTTCTCTAAATGGCGTTCCTCGTGCCACATTTACTTCAGAGGCAACCCACTAAAAATGCTCTTATATGTTGTTTCATCTCCTTTGTTCTTATATTTACCTTATCAGAGCCTGATATTTTCTTATTTTCTTGCTTTTTAACGCTTTCATTTCCCCCCTGAATGATGACGAAGTCCTCAGAAATGTAACAGCATTCCTGGTTGTCACAAACACTCAAACTTGGTCGCTCGGCTCTCAGTCACGTGATCAGCCAGTGAAATACCACAGAAGTGCTCCTTACAAAAAATAGTCTGTAGTTCATTGTTATAGAACTTTTTTTCAGGTCTCTTGCATATTG
>NC_051405.1:43054238-43054383 GCF_015228065.2 Penaeus monodon
ACACATCACCTAAGCCCAACCCTCGTCCTTAAGGCTTGGTAAGGTTAGAGTAAGTTAGGCTTCAAGACCGGGTTTCTTAAGCAGGGTGACGTACAGTACCCGAGTTAACAAGCTTTCTTGTTTCACTTGTTTATTACGTCATGGA
>NC_051405.1:43056883-43057002 GCF_015228065.2 Penaeus monodon
AATAATTGTTACCTAATGTGTTACTATGAATTTTGATTATTGTTGCTGTATAAGTCTACGGATAATTCTTCCAGGTTTGACTAAGTTATAAAGAGCGTACTTTTATTTTCAAGTCAAAA
>NC_051405.1:43057514-43057730 GCF_015228065.2 Penaeus monodon
CGTGATATAAAATCTGTCATTTGTATTGTTGCCCTCAGATCGATAGTGCGTATGCTACCAGTTCAAGGAAAAAAGGGATGTTCTATATAACCATAACAGCAAATATTTACACTCTCCACTTCCAAAGAAACATTTCTAGGCATTACATGGAGATATTTTATTTGTTCATTTGTTTCCTTTTTGATATTATTGTTTTTGTTTTTTAACCAATACAAC
>NC_051405.1:43058231-43058840 GCF_015228065.2 Penaeus monodon
TGTATCTATTTATTTTTTTGTTATTGGTATGTACATAAATGGATCTGTACATGGTCATACTAGAATGAAATATCACTAATAAATCATTGACAAGGAAAATGGCCCAAGAGAGCTGAATTGTCCAGCGGTACTGTATTGCCGGTGTCCATGGTGAGGAACTGACACCAACGATCTATTTGCTTGCACGACAGGCGAGGCGGGGCGTAAATCAAGGAAAAACTTACCACGTCATTGTCAATGGTATGAAGGTCAGAGGTCAGCGAATCTTGGAAACGAGATAAATATAGTTGGGGTTATGTTCGTTAGGTCACCGGGGTGGTGGTGTTTTTTTTTTTTCTTAAAAGCTTTGTTTATTTATATTTCGTTGATTTTTTTGGTAGTGGTGTGTGTGTTCTGAGTGAGTGAGATTTACTTATGATTGGGGCGTTTTTCACCCAAATGATTTGTGTAAAGTTATTATAAATTTCTAATTATACCCTTACTAATTTTCCCCCACTAATAATTCAGATATCTAGAAATATCATTCGTTCATTAATCTTTTAATTGCTTTTAATTTTCGATTTCAAGTTACCGTTCTCTCAGACACTTATGACAGTGGAAATAGAATAG
>NC_051405.1:43058949-43059197 GCF_015228065.2 Penaeus monodon
ACTCTTCAGTGGGCAAGAAGGTCATTGAACTGCCTGTAAAATTTTGTTGGTCAGTTATTGGTTCAAGGAAGAAATATTTTTCTGATGTCTGATTCATTATATATTCTAGAAGAAAAAAAAAATGTTTTCGATAACGTAAGAGGCATGAAATGATAATTAATTCGAAAGAAAGAAATTATAGATGAAGATTTTCTTTGAGAACTATATATGAGTAAACGGACTATGAGAAATAAGGTATAGATTGAGGG
>NC_051405.1:43060002-43060104 GCF_015228065.2 Penaeus monodon
ACCATTCAGTTGTTATTATCTTCTGGTCTAACTTGAAGCATTAGAGTAACTAATGCAACTTCAGCGTCAACGCAAATTAGTTTACGCTGACGTTTGACCTCG
>NC_051405.1:43060150-43060362 GCF_015228065.2 Penaeus monodon
TACTTAACGGGATATCTGAACAAAACGAGAGGAAGGTTTTTTATCAAAGAAAGGTAGGATGAGAATCAACACTTATCAATATAGAATTTATCAATAAGCTGTCATACCATATTTCCCGGTAGTTTTAAAAGTTTGATTTTCTATTTCATAATTTATGTGTTGTCTTTTGCACAAGAAATCCCATCACACGACCTTGACTTAACCTTGATTTT
>NC_051405.1:43060390-43060512 GCF_015228065.2 Penaeus monodon
CTTGATCTATGGAATTTTCCCCTGAACCAAGGACCTTGCTCTGAGCCGATGACCTTCCCCTAACCCAAGGGCCTTCCCCTAAGGGCTGTATCTAAATAGTATTTTCGTTACTAAGGAGCGCT
>NC_051405.1:43061185-43061702 GCF_015228065.2 Penaeus monodon
ACATCACGTAGCAAAAACTATAATGAAATTGGCAGCCAGGTGCATTTCAGAGTCGCGTGCGTGTGGTTTTATTATTAATGGGAGAATGGTGCTCCCTGTCGCTGAATTCCGATCAAAATTGAAAAGAAAAGGCCAGCAGTCGTTTTATAATCATGCTCGCTTTTCAGTAACTATTGCCTTAAACAACTTATTTTTACCCTCTGTGTTCTGATGATGTTTAAATCAGTCGCCAGTTTACATAAAACTATACGTTAATATGATGCATTTCATACATACCCATCATTTATACTCGTATTGCAGTACGAATGGCCGTTTAGTCACAGTTAGTTAGTCTAGAACTGCAAAGCTGCCACATTTTCACAAGAAGTAACGGGGGTAATTTTGTCGCTTCATTAGACAGCTATGCTCTAGCGCCAATCCTATTAAATTATAACTTTTTGATAAATGCTTACTAGAACGCCATTTTAAATATTGCTCAACAAGCGGACCTCATACGATAAACAGTACATGTACATAC
>NC_051405.1:43061744-43062879 GCF_015228065.2 Penaeus monodon
TTTCATATCGATTCTAGAAATTGGTACCGACAATATACGCACAAGCCGTGTATAACGACGGACTTTATGTGTGTTACCAGTCACTATTTCTGGAAGTAGTATTTATACCACACACGCACACGCACAAAACTCCCGCCTCCCTTCGCCGGCGTTCGCAAGAGCAGATGGGCGCGACCTTGAATTGGGAAAAGACCTGTGACACGTTTTGTTTGGGTCGATGTCGCCATTGGTAACCCTGAGGGGGAAGTCGACGATTGAACGGCCGGAGGGAAGGGAAATGTTATCTTTTTTTAGATATAGCTCATTGTTGAGATAAGAAAGTTGAGATTTATTATGGTGTTTGGTATGTTTAGGGATGGAATTTGAAAAGTTTTGGATGATGTTTGATATGTTTGGTAATGTAAATATTGTCATTAGGTTGGGGGTAATGTCTGGTAATGTAAGTATAGGCGTCACTAGTTAGGGTTATTCCCCTTTGATATGAATAAAGTTAATTTTTCTTGGATTGCAACATTTACACATTTTTTTTCCATCTTGGTTTGTGATGAAAAACTTTTGGTGCTTATAATAACATCATTAGCATTTTTTCTTTTAATTGCTGTAGACATCAGATTTTTGTATTCATGTATCCAGCGTAGACAACGTTTAAAAGATTGTTATATGTGTTTTTCGTTTGTATGATAGCGAATACTAAAAACAAATCCCATGGTGTTCCACAATATTTTTCAGCCCATGTAAAAAGAGTATTAGCCTTACAGGAACATTAAGTAAGGCGTGACGTTTATGAATGAGCTGTGAATATCGCGAGAATCGATTGTAAGATACGTACAGAGGAGAAGCGTCTTAAGCTACTCGCGTCACTCTGATGGATCGCAACATCGACAACGTAGGTAGTGGTGAAGGTTTTCTGAATCCTTCGTAGCTTTCCCTTAATATTTCGTGGCGGGACACATATGTACACATACGGACACATACGTCTCATTAAAGCACACTCGGCAATTCGAAGAAATACATAGAATTGTAGACGCAAAAGGAATACATACAAAATAAAGGTCTTGACTAGAACATATTGAGTGTATAGACCTCACACATGCAAAATTAAATAGGACAGATAAGAATCTACCTTTCTTTGGTA
>NC_051405.1:43063727-43064001 GCF_015228065.2 Penaeus monodon
CTTCAGCAAACAGCAAGTAAACAGACCGGTAATGGGCAAACAGGAGATTCGTTCAAGTTAGACAGGAAGACATGACTGTATTTGCAAAGACTCAACATCCGGTGTACACTTAGACATCCGAAGAGAACTTATTAATTAAGCGGTCAATAGAGATCGATATTGGTAAACAGACACCGCGACCTTATTTCCTGATCATCATTCTTATTGAAGGTTATTATACTTGATTATTCATCGCACAGTTTAGAGGACACTCGTTACCCCCGCTTCCCCCCAA
>NC_051405.1:43064108-43064223 GCF_015228065.2 Penaeus monodon
ATGGTTCTCGGAAGAGAGCAATGTTTACGAGGCAAGTTCGGAGCGTAGGGATCGTAAATATAACCAAACACGAAATAAACAAACTGAGAAAGCTTGCAACCAATGTCCCTTGCAA
>NC_051405.1:43064251-43064396 GCF_015228065.2 Penaeus monodon
TTTTTCTCTCTCTCTCTTCGTTTTTCTTTGTTTCTCTTTTGATTTAGATTTTCTTTTTTCGTATGTAAATGCTTTACAGTTGTGCTAAAAACGTGCTGATCGATGGGTATTACTATTAGAGATAGCATTTAAGGAAGGGAATGAT
>NC_051405.1:43065630-43066207 GCF_015228065.2 Penaeus monodon
GCATTGTGCGCATGCTTATTAAAACATAAACAATCAAGGTGAGATCTAAATAACCTGCCTTGACTGTATAGAATGTAAATGTTTTTAGACTATTCCTATATTTACAGCTTCCACTGCCTTCTAATACTTTTTGCTTTTTATTTTACCAATGCATGAATTCTCTCTTATACTAAACTAAACTATAGGTTCACATTATTTACGCGAACGCAAAAAGTTTGAATAGAATTCGGCATTGAAGAGACTGGCCTTGGTATGGAAAAAATGCAAGGGCAGTGCACGCTCCGTTGTTAACACGTTCAAGACATGTTTACCTCGTCGCTCGGTTACCGTTTAAAAACACTTGGTATTCCTCACTTTCACGTGACGAATCGGACAGAGAATGTTGATATGATTTCGCACGATGCATATTAGCTATAAAAGCATTGAAAGATTCCGTGACTAAAAAGTCTGGCGGGGGAAAATACTCGTGAAGTTGGATTAATGTGTGTTGTCCATTTGCTTTTTCCATCCTGAGTGATTATGAAATAACAATTTTCATTGCGAAAGGTCTTCACTAACGTGGGGAGGTTATATGCTG
>NC_051405.1:43066491-43066595 GCF_015228065.2 Penaeus monodon
ATAATTGCTAACGAGTGCAGGGTATAATAATAAGTGTCAGATAAATGTATTGCTGAAATATTATGTCTCTGGTCCTTGCAAAATCATCGATGCAACAAAGAGCC
>NC_051405.1:43067858-43068064 GCF_015228065.2 Penaeus monodon
TCCTTCAGGCAGTGGAGAGGATGTCAGGAGCGCGGGCTGGAGGGGCGCCGCCCTTGGGTAGCCTTCTCCTGCTGTTGGCGTTGGTGGCGAGAGGAGCTCACGCAGCTTTCTCCATCAAGGGCATCACCTGGAACGCCGAGTCGGTACGTGGTTTCGTGTTTTTCGTGTGTTATTGTGTTCCGGAAGACCCTTTGGCATTGCGTCAT
>NC_051405.1:43068208-43068426 GCF_015228065.2 Penaeus monodon
GATTAGTAGCATTGATACTGGTTAAAAGTCTTAATGTTACAAGTCGCAATGATAAGTACCTAAGAATTACTACTATACTTCTGCTACTCCATCTAACTTACTTAAAATAAATCTACTAGATCAATACTACTACATTTACTAACTACTCTTAAATTCTACACACTACTACACCCATATACTATAATTACTCAACCTACTTAATATACATTACCTACTTA
>NC_051405.1:43068494-43070041 GCF_015228065.2 Penaeus monodon
GAAAAGGTACTATGTATTTCACTTACGTCACTCCGTATTTACTTACTACTTTTCATGATTATTCCATATTTAGCTATATATTCAAGCCACTAAAATATACAAATTTTTTCTACACGTAGTACTATTGCATTCGATTACTACACAATATACGTTACCATATATTAGCATGTAAACTTACTTATTTACTCTAAAACTCAACCATTATCTTATACGTATGGAGAAAGAAGGATAAAAAGAGAATGTATTTTCAAAACTGTCACGTCAATCGTATTCTTGTATGTTATTCATATGTTAGTATTATTGAAGCATCTAAAATTATTTTTTTTAACGATGTAGGATGATACAGCCACAGAAATATAGTTAGGCATAGGATAGCAGTAAGATTAATATGGACTCAAAAAACTCGAAAGCGATTCTAAGAAGAGAGAGAAGAAAAAAGAGAGAAAATAAAGTGATCAGAACTACCAGATGAAATAAACGAGGCATTCAATAAAAATTATGATATGACGTGCTGAAGTCAAGATCGCAGAAAGAAAGTTAGGAAGATGTATAGATCATATGGGTAGTAGGAGAGCGAATATGGTATCGAGACTTAGAGCAAAGAACGGATAAGATGAGAAATAATATCAATACTTAACACTGTTTTTGACGCACTGTCCTTCAATAATAAACATCATATCATGTCATGTTTCTTACTTTGCAAATATTGAATAAAAAAAAATTTCGGATGTATATATTCTGCCTTGAAACGCAGGAGGTTCTTACAACAGAAAAAAATATAAGAAAAATTTTAGCTAGTTTTGACCAAACTTTACAAATGAGTCTTTTGAGCTCGCATGTTTGATTTTAGACAAGATGAGTCAATTACAACTATTCTGTTTCCATTTCGAGAAAAAGGATTCTCTAACAGAAATATAGTAAACATTTAATTTTACAAACGTTGAGAATCATACTCTCGAGCTCATGTAGAAAAAGAAAGGTAACACAATCTTAGGACACAAATAACTACATACATAAATATACAAACTAATAATCATATCATCCGAACATGAAAAAAAAAAAAAAAAAATACATACGTACATAAATACATACATAGAAAAATAATAAAGAACATACTTACAAAAAATATACTTACAAAAAATACATAAAAAAAAAAAAAAAAATATATATATATATTTACAAAAAATACATAAAAAAATCATACACACATACATACATACAAAAAAATACACACACAAAAACGGGAAAATCGCATAATAATCAGAACCTTTATTAAACTACCCCCCTCCCTTCGAGCAACAGAAAACGATGGAGGTCGTCAACGATGGCGGGGAAATAGTCGCCCAGGAATTAAACTATCCTATCCCCTCCAATCTCTTTCATCCCTTTTTCCAAAAAAGGGGGGAATGGCGGGAAATAGTCGCCCAGGAGCTACAACTTTTTGTCTCTCCCCTCGGGTCGTATCTTAGCTCGCAGGACCTGGCTGACCTAACGCCGGCGTTTTCAGGGGAGCTGGAGGTCGGAGGTGTGTGGTTTTGGGGCTGTGA
>NC_051405.1:43070073-43070179 GCF_015228065.2 Penaeus monodon
CTCATTTCGTTCCTCTACTTGTTTTATTATGAGGTGCTGTGATTGATTTTGAGTTTTATTTTTATTGGGTGTTGTCTAGGATTGTGGTTGTTAAGGGATTTAAGGC
>NC_051405.1:43070201-43070273 GCF_015228065.2 Penaeus monodon
GACTGGGGTACCTAAGTGTTGCTTGATTACAGAATAGTATTTTCGTTCATATAGTGTTGGGAATTAGTCTGG
>NC_051405.1:43070309-43070757 GCF_015228065.2 Penaeus monodon
ATCTGCTTCTTTCTTGTCTAATATATAAGACTTTATCTCCATTATAGTTGGATGAATGTTAATTTTCGATAAGCTTCATATATGCAAAGCCCATTTCACTGTTAGATGCATCTGATTAAACTCATCTCCGGCAATAGCCATTAATTGCCTTATAGTTTGATGATGTATTTGTAAGTTCATATATTGAAATCTCATTTAAATAAGCATCAAGATTTAACCTTCCTAGTTAATTGCCAATCCCTATCTAGATTCAAAAGAAACAGGAATATATCTATCATCTAGAACTGCATGGCATGATTAATGACAAACGCCGTTGATGACGAAACTGGGTTTCCGTAGATCTGCCGACGACGGGAACGGCCAAGGAGGTGGATGTATCGAGCGCCTCGGTTCCCGGCTCCATGGAGGTAGGCCGAAGCAAGGGGCAAAGGCGGTTTTGTAGACTGGG
>NC_051405.1:43071043-43071241 GCF_015228065.2 Penaeus monodon
TGGCAATAAGAATTCTAATTAACTGCCATGTTTCTCAACTGGCCGTCAGCAATGATTCTAAGGCCACGAACACGGGTGTATTGCAGACCTGCGGCCAGTACTTCCTGGTGGCGGCGATTCGAGACAAGGGCACGACCAACAGGCCGGCGCAGGGGAGCGTCAGCTTGGAGAAGGAGTGTGAAGAGGGTATGACTTGAC
>NC_051405.1:43071507-43071704 GCF_015228065.2 Penaeus monodon
GTCTCTTGACGAAATTATAATGAATAGTGAAGCACAACCTCACCATCTAAAGGTTTTCATCTTTTTGTCTCAAAAGATATCGACCTGAAGTGGTTTCTGGAACCCAATGAAGAGGAAGGGACTCCGGACATGTACATGGCTCCTGGCAGTAACGTCGTTGCTAAAGGTTGGTCAAGGTGCAAAGGGCCATTGATGGT
>NC_051405.1:43071852-43073275 GCF_015228065.2 Penaeus monodon
AATATTCATGCCCTTGTGCTTCCTGACCGAGTGTACCACTTTTGCGACGCAGGGGGGATACTGAGCATCCTCAACGTAGGGAATGGAAACCTTGCCCTTCGCTCAGCCGTGGACACGCCCGAGATCGCAGCTTACCTCGGGCCCAGGTCGTGGGACTGGGACCTGCACTATAAGTTTCAGTATCGAAACGGGTAAGCTAATGGAGGTTGTACAGGGATAGCATTAGGGTGCGAATGACTTGTTCCGGTTAATTGAACAGTGTGTTAACCAAGCGACTTCCGTCCTGAAGCGATTTATATCAGGATATCTCTTTTCCCTTCCAGGAGCACACTTCAGGAAGTTATGGAAAGTACACTAGCCAGTCATCGTGAGTACTTTGATGTATATAACGTTGAAGACTTCATCCAACTTAAAGGCTGGAGTACGATACTTGTGGATGTTAACGCGGCGACCAGTATCGGTAAGTTAGGGACAATGAAGTCAAAAGCATAAGTTGGGATGGAGGACACAAACACATGCATGAAAGCAGGAACGCCCTAGCCCAGTGTTAAGCTGATATTGCTGAAAGGGTGGAATTGAAATATTTGAATACTAACGGGATATGCCACGAAAGTACGTACGATCCAAGTTTCTCAACAAACACTTTTTTTTTTTTTTTAGACCTTCCATCTGGTGGGAATCTGGAGATGGACTTGGAGATGTTAGAAGCCCCGAAGAACATTCCATGCATTGATGAAATTGGCCTCCTGGTGCTTGTTATTGACCCTCAGAATAAAACCAAAGATTCCAACATGACAAACAATGTAGCTGTTTTGCCAGTTGGTTTATCCTGCCAAAGTAGTGAGTCTCTGTTCCATTAGTTTTGTGTATTTATTCATTCATTTGTTTAGTTCTATGTGCTCGCTCAGCAGGTTCCTTGTAAGTAAATAATTTCTTTGAGATTATGTACTTACAAGGAACAGTCAAAGAGTGACCAGTAGAGTTGCATGAAAACCAATGAAGTTCAAATGGCATACATACCATTTTGGAAAGAAAGAACATATTTTCAAAGCTGTAAGAATATTTATGATATGTCACTGGAAGAGTTAAAAGGTATGAAACGTAACTGTACGTAATTGATAACGATAAGGATTAATAATACCATAGTGACATTAAGGACCAGGAATTCCCTTTAAACAAGCGTTGACCAAACTTCTTCTCCGCAACAGATTCCTTGGACCCTAGCTTTGATACTCCGAACTGCTTAGTCATTCCCAACTTGAACCACGACGGCAGGAGCGCCACTATGATCATGAAGAGATTTGGAGACACCGAGGCATACGAATTCAAGGTGAGTTAATGGGAGGGACAGATACAGGCGCTTTCATGGGAAAGACACGGGGCGAGGGTGAGGGAGGCTGAGATACTGTAGTATAAAGTTTCG
>NC_051405.1:43073626-43074023 GCF_015228065.2 Penaeus monodon
GCGAGAGTCAGCGCCCTCCCCGCCCCCACAGACCCGGAAAGGCCGCGAAGGCTTCAGGAAGATGAGGACCGATGAGATACGAGAGGAAATCGAGCAGTACGACATGGCGAGCGTGCGCATGGAACGCCTCAAGGCCCTGGGGAGGTGTCCTCAGGAATCCGACGTGGAGGAGGCAACAGAGGATCCGTGGGCCCAGGATCTCCTGAATGTGGTCACCTCCCTGAAGGACGGCCTTGACGAGCTGACGATGACGGTAAGCTTCTAGAGATGTTGTGTTTAGTATAAATGGTGGTCACGAGGGATTTCCTTAAGGAGATCACCGTTTGTGTGCCGCAGGAATCGCGGGAGTCATGTTTGCTTCCCGTCAAGTGATCACCGTTTCGAGATGATCGTAAAA
>NC_051405.1:43074123-43074647 GCF_015228065.2 Penaeus monodon
CTAAAGGATTTACACTAAACAAAACAATGATTAGGCATCTTTGCTTGTTTTTTTTTTCTTTTGCTCTTACGTCCGTTGCGTTATTGACACGTACATGCATCGAGGACCGCCCTCAGTCCGACCACGTATCCCCCTCAGAGCGAGGACGTCGCAGCAGATCACGAAAAGATCCAGACGCTGCTGGGGCTCGTGAAGGACATCCTGACGCTGACCCTGGAGGAGGACGGCCCCGTGCGACACGTGTTCATGAGCTTCATCAACCACCTCCCCGACCTGTTTGTGAAGGATATCGCCATGCTGATGGGACCCCAGAAGGCCTGCATGATTGGACAGGCTGCCCTCCTCGAATCGGTGGGCGGCCCGGCGGCTGAGCTGGCCAAGGAAATGATGGAAATTAACAGCATGGAGCGCCCTCGCAGATGGTCGCCCCCCCGCGAAGGGGCCTGCAGACCGGGGCGCCCGAGGTCAGTACTTTCATTCTGTAAAGAATGTAGACCCTCTAGTAGCTCGCTCGCTGTCTACAT
>NC_051405.1:43074734-43075564 GCF_015228065.2 Penaeus monodon
TATTTTTCTGGATGTTATCCATTGTATATCATTATTATGCGTTTTTGGAAGGCACCCATCCTGAGCCCTATCAAGAGTTCCCGTGTGAATGTGCCTGTATGGCCATGACCATGTATAAAGGTATTCCTAGATACATACAAATATACATATACGTATACAGGAATCAATATTTGTTTTTACATAGACCAAGACGCGATTTTTTTGGAAGGGGATAATCTCGTATATGTTTTCACCAGGTGTGGTGACGGGACGTGTTTGAGGAAGAACAGCATTTGCGACGGCAGAGTGGACTGTGGCAACGGGGAGGATGAGGACCAGCGAATCTGTGGTACGGCTCTTGAATTTGTGCGTTGACTTGCAACTGTGACTCCATTTCGAGTTGTAGGACTGTCTATTTTGGCGGACCCCATATCTTTTAAGCATAGGCTAGAAAGTTAGTCGAGGTATTCACCAAATCGATCTCTTTCTATTTAATTTTTTTCTACTTTCTACTAAGCCTTTTCTTTTAGGACTGACTTCTCTCAATCCTAAGAGGGCTAAATACCTCCCGAACGCTCAGAGATTCAGAAATAGGTTTTTAATCCCAGTATCAACGACTCTCACTCACTTATGACTCCCCCAAACGTCCGCAGCAACTTTCAAGAGAGGCTCCTTCGACCCTTCGTGTGCCCTGAACTGCACCAACATGAATGGAGACAAGGTTTGCATCCCAGCCATCTGGTTGTGCGATGGAATGGCCGACTGCGCCGACAGCCTGGATGAAGACGCGCTCCTGTGTCCCTTCAATAGTGAGTGTCTTAGACGTTGAGAGAGCATTTCATTCGGCTGAT
>NC_051405.1:43075733-43076250 GCF_015228065.2 Penaeus monodon
CGTCTTTCCTGAGGGACCAGGAAGAGAAGCCCATAAACATCGATTCAGACATGATGAAGGGAACGAAAACGGTTTCCAAAGATGCCGAGTGGACCGAAGGCAGCGAGAAACGGGATGACAAAACCATGGAGCGCGTTCGAACCAAGAGAAACTTCATCTACTTCCCCGACCAAATAACGACGCAGCAGCCGCGAGCAGAACGGTCTTTCCCCGAATACGTCGACGAGGGTTTACTCTCCGAAAACGACGATTATGGGGAAGGTTCTTATGATGATTATTCCTTTGACGGCTACGCTTACGGGGATCAGCAGAATGGAGGTCGGCCTGGAGGGTTCGTTCCAGGTGGCGGCCCTCCCCCATTCGGTGGCCCTCCTCCATTCGGTGGCCCTCCTCCATTCGGTGGCCCTCCTCCATTCGGTGGACCTCCTCCCAATGGTCCTCCCCCATTTGGCGGGCCACGTGGGTGAGTATCGCCGCTTGGGTCTCATCTCTTTGCCTTTTTCTAAAGAAATATGAG
>NC_051405.1:43076269-43076617 GCF_015228065.2 Penaeus monodon
CTCCCCTCCCCTTTGCCACTCTTTCCCCCTAACTCTTGTCTTTTGCCGCCGCACCCGCAGGAGACACCCGGCCATGCGAGCCATCCGCGACATAGTGCCGCCCATGCTTCGCCGTCTGGTCCTGCAGGTGTACTTCAGGCTGGCCACAGGAGCTGAAGCCGAGGACCTGACAGAGCTCTCGTTCCTGCCCATGTCGACCCGTGAGTACATCAAGAAGATTTACGACTACGTGACCACCGGCGCGCCCCCCCGAGTCTGCGAGCCGTGGAGAATCGCCTCTGCGAACGGATCGGTGATGGAATCGCTCGTGTAAGTCGGGCCTCGAGGCTGAAACGCCGGGCAAGGGCC
>NC_051405.1:43076885-43077166 GCF_015228065.2 Penaeus monodon
CTGCAACAGGTTCTACATGATGCAGAACCCATTCAACAACCCCATGACCGTGACGCAAGAGAAAGTTGACCAGCTACTGAACTTCTTGAAGACCAACGTGTCAAACGAAGTCAGGAATGTCGTCAAGGGAGACCCAGTTATGGAGGGTCTTCTCAATCTGTCCATCAGCTACATCGACATCTTGAAAGAGAATTCAGACGATATCATTAATCTCATCAAAGAGGTATTTTGAAGCCATGTTGTAAGGTAGTAGAGAACGTTGGCCTAAGGGTGGGACGCCA
>NC_051405.1:43077336-43077845 GCF_015228065.2 Penaeus monodon
GTCTTAATGATAACAACAGCAACGGCCAGTATTACCAGTAATAACGATAACGATAACAGTTCCACTTTTCGTCGCTTATCAATAATAATAATAACTGCCACAAGGAATAACAACAGAAATAACATAAGCAAATTAAGTTTCCAAAGTAGTTTATCTGAAAATTGTTTGTTTTTCCCCAAAAGTTTCCAAATTCGTTCATCTGAAAATTGTTTGTTTTTTTCCCAAAAGTTTACAAAGTTTCAGATTTTTTGTTGTTTTTTTCCCAAAAGTTTTCCAAAGTAGTTCATCAGAATTTTTCCCCCCCCTAAATTTTCCAAATACAATTCATCTGATTTTTTTTTATCCCCCAGGGCGTCCGAATGATGATGCTCTCACCCGAGGAACTGTGTATGTTGGTGACCACGAAGCCAGGACCGGAACCCGACGAGGACATGCGCTGTATGAGGTGAGTTCGATGCTGCTTCGAGTCCCTTTGGTTCGGTCTCGATTTGATACTTGAGTTTTGCTCT
>NC_051405.1:43078016-43078656 GCF_015228065.2 Penaeus monodon
ATATTGTTATCTCTAAAAATAGATATGATTTAGAGTTTTCTCTGATCTATCCATCGTAATGTGATAAAATTTAAGAAACCGCACAAGAAAATAGAAAGGTTATCGGCCCCGAGGAATTACTTCGATAAACTCGCCGTGTGTCTTTTTCAGAATGGCCCAGAAAGACGTACTGAAGATCGCTGAATCGGAAGAAGATAAGGAAGATCCCTTCTTCCAGAATCCACTGAAGCAAGCATTGTCCATGGCTTTGAAAAAACACATGAAAAAGGTGTTCTGGAAACAAGGTAAGTGTGGTTCTTTTGTCAACTATGTTTTGATATATGCAAGACTCACGGTGTATCAGGTGTTCCCAACCCCCTTCTTGTTACTAGAAGGACATCACGACCTAAGATACCAATCGAAACTAAAAGTTCTATGGGACATCAAGTGTTCCCTACCCCCTTCTTGTTATCAAAAGGACGTCACGAGCTAAGATACTAATCAAAGCAAAGAGTTGTAGGGCATATCATGTGTTCCATATCCTCTTCTTGTTATTACTAAAATGACATCACGACCTAGGATACCAATGAAGACAAAGAGTATAGGCTTTGTGTTTAAGGATATACACGTGGATAAGCTAGGCTAGGTACAGTGTTTAGCT
>NC_051405.1:43078691-43078923 GCF_015228065.2 Penaeus monodon
GACATTGGAAGCTCCTTTGTGATTTCTTAAGTGAACTAAAGGCCAGAAAAAAAAATAAGAATAATAAATAAAAACTGCTTTCAGAGGAAGGTTCAGTGTTCCGAGGAAGAAGGTCCAGGATCACCGGCACGATGGCCTGGGATAAAGTGGCCGTCTGCAGCTGCTCGTCCTGCGGGCAAGGCGGAGGCTTCGGAGGCGGGAGCGGCGGAGGTTGGCGGAGGTTCGGGAGCGG
>NC_051405.1:43078998-43079175 GCF_015228065.2 Penaeus monodon
CGGCAGCGGAGGTGGCGGGGGCTTCGAAGGCGGGAGTGGAGATTTTGGTGTTGAATTTGGCAGCGGCATGGGAGGCGAATTTGACAGCGGTTTGGGACAAGTTTCGCCCGATTTATTGGCCGCTCGCACAGACAAGAAAACCGTTTCACTTAGGAGGGGTAGGTATTTCCTCTCTAT
>NC_051405.1:43079437-43079527 GCF_015228065.2 Penaeus monodon
TCAATTTCGTTTAAATGTTCATAATTCAATCAGGGGGCAGTAGTAAGCAGTTTTATCATGTCCTATGCATCAGATGAGTCATGGCTTTCA
>NC_051405.1:43079622-43079865 GCF_015228065.2 Penaeus monodon
CCTAGCTATGGGAGAACAACACGGCATGATCCCGTCAATATGGGTACAATGGAATTAGATCAAGGAGACAATTGCAATTGAGAAAGAAAAATAGATCAAAGGTAAAAGTGTAGGTAAGGAAAATCGGGAAAGAAGTGTAGGATTGATCACCTTTTTGTACAAAATAAAAAAGAAGGAAAATGATAGGGAGTGGGGAAGGGGTTGACATTCTCGATTCCGGCCTCCGTTGGGGTTTTGTTTTTT
>NC_051405.1:43080058-43080140 GCF_015228065.2 Penaeus monodon
CGAGGCACAAATTCAGTCCACCTCACGGGCCTTAAGACCTTTCAGACATGCAACTCGCATTAAATTTAGCAAAGTCTAAAAT
>NC_051405.1:43080208-43080305 GCF_015228065.2 Penaeus monodon
CATCTGAATTCGAAATTAATATTGGCAGATTGGCAGAAGGAATTTAGTGGAATGTATTTTAGGTTGTATATATATATATATAAAATGTGATATGACA
>NC_051405.1:43080398-43080607 GCF_015228065.2 Penaeus monodon
TTTGCCTTCATTAACCCCTTAATAAGGAAAGTAACATATAAAAATCTCTCCCCGGCCCCCAGGACCCTGGTGTTGAAAATATTTTTTTACGGATATCAACCAATCATTGCGTAACTTCTTTAGCCAATAACCAATCACAGACATGTTTATGTAACCTTGACAGTTACCATGAACGCTTCTACTTGTTCGAAATTTCCTTAAACGCTGCA
>NC_051405.1:43080877-43081313 GCF_015228065.2 Penaeus monodon
TAGAATCTATCATACTTTTCTCAAATTCTGGCATAGAACAAATCGCGATTAACATTTCTATTGCAGAAACAACATAAATGCCTAAATTCTGGCAAAGAATAAATTAATAAAAGAATAAATCAACCTTTCCATTGCAGAAGCAAGAGATATCCTAGCAGGGACAAGAACTGAGCTGTGGGCCGCGTCGGAGGAGCGCACGGAGGAGGGCAGAAGCATCAGCGGGGTAGTGATCATATACCCGTCGGTGACCAGCGGACTCCGGCCTAGCACCGTGTGCAAAGACCAGCAGTGGGGCAGCTCCGAGGCCTGGGTCGTGTGTCGGGAGAACGCGACCAATAACGAGTACGTTTAGCTGTTAGTGGAGGGTGTTTGGGGCTAGGCTAGATCGCGGTAGAGTTGGGGGTGATGATGGTTATGATGTGAGGGATATTCTCTA
>NC_051405.1:43081351-43081552 GCF_015228065.2 Penaeus monodon
GAATAACCATAATGTTTAAGTATTCCGTGAACATCATTTCAGATTGTGGAGAGTTTGTTTTACGTTGCGTCACATTAGTCTTTTTATCTCCACGGGGGTAGGAAACGGTTATCTGCAGCCTCTAGTCTACTTACGGAACACCCCCCCCCCCCTTTTCGCAAAGGACTAAAACTCACTGATCTTTACAGGGAGCTCCCCCTC
>NC_051405.1:43081825-43083143 GCF_015228065.2 Penaeus monodon
TACAGGGAACTGATCGAAGCTGATGCATTCGACATGCCCGAGACTGACAAGATGCCGGAGGTCATGCTCAGTAAGATTACGTGCGAAGGGAATGAGTCAAGTCTCGCCTACTGCAAATGCTCGGGTTCTCGGTGCTCTGAGAGATGGGGGAAGAAGAAATGCGAAATTCCAGCTGCAGTGACTTGCCTCTTTAAGAACAAGCCGGTGAAATAAGCCTGTGTTTGGATCCTTTGGGGTAGATTTTCGAACTGGGCCAACTGAAGGAGCTGAGTTCGCATTTGATTAGAACAGGATTAGTGTGTAGTAAACTGTGATACTTAAATAATGTGAAAAGAAAGGAAATACGTAAATAATTTCTTTTGTAAATTCTTTGTAGCCACATCCTTTTATGCAGTAGATAATCTTCTCACATTCCCTTTCGATAATGCATCGATACCACATGGATTGAGTTAGTCTGTGTTGCGATTACAGAAATATTGCATAGCTTATTTTATCTAATACTGCATATCAAAATTATTTCACAGAGCCTTTTAATGTCAGTTTTATTGACTAACTGCCTGATACTTTTCAACTTTTAAAAATCTATATGAACAGTGGCATTCGTATTATTTTAAACATTATGGTTTCATATGTAAATGCCTTCCCAGTTTAATCAGAATCTACACTAAACGTTTATTTTGTTTATCGTCTGGTTAAGGGATTTAGTCCTCTTCGCACTGGGAATTACTTAACGCGTGTGGGGTTTAAATCCTTGTCAGGGAAGGTATTTACATATATATATGTATTATGCGTTATTGCATTTTTACAGCGTACAATTTCACTTTTTTTTTTATTGTAATCCAGTGTGCCTTCTCCACCCACTTATCCACTCATAAGAATGGTACAAAACTATACTTAACATGGGCTGCATTAGATTTCATAAATGGTAGACTCCCTCTTGAATATTTTGTGCTCTAGAGTTCACTCAGACTAAACGGCCGTCTGTTGATTTTTTTTTAAAGACTCCTGCCTGTCATTTGTAGCAACTCGTCAACAAGACTAAACTTTTGTGCAACATCTTTGCATTACACTTGTGTCACTAAGGTCATGGTCTGCAAGAAAAAAAAATTGTGCACAGTATGTATCCTAATCTAAAGTAAGCTCATCATAAAAGGTGATAATTTAATGTTAACACAAATATGCCTGTAATAATATTGATTCTAGAAGAATGTGCATTTGAAGTGTCATTAAGAATTTTGTAAATCCTATCCATATTTAGATTTTTTAAAATGCTCATAAGAATAAAAAAAAGGAATACTATTGTTTTTTTATGAAGCAG
>NC_051405.1:43083161-43083708 GCF_015228065.2 Penaeus monodon
CAGTTTTACATAAAGGAAATATTTAATTTCCTTAACCAATTTTTTTTTTTTCAAATATTTTCAAAATAGAGGGTTTGTTAAAGCAGACAGCTTACGCATAATCTGGAAGAAGCTTACTGAATACATTTATAAGTAATCAGAAAAAAACAGAAGATTCTTGATATATTTAGGATTGAAAACCCTTTTTTGCATCAGCTCTAATCCCTTTAAATTCAATCCTACTTCGAAAATGTTAATGATAATCAGACGCTCAGACAATCTACAATACCAACTAAATTCTGTATAAATTATTGTTTTATTAGGATTTCGAATATTGGTGTTATTTTCAGTGCATTTATAAGAACATGTTATAAGCAGATGTAGAATTAATTATATATGGTAAGTTACTTGCACTGATGGATTTAATGTTGCAGGAAAATTATAATTGGCTTTGGCTTTTATGCTGCAATAATTTATGGAAATAAATTTAAACCTGGTATTATCGTTTTCCTTTCAACAAAATAAATAATATAAGAATATTTAAAAATGAAATACAAAGATAGTTAAG
>NC_051405.1:43084047-43085980 GCF_015228065.2 Penaeus monodon
ATGTCATTTGATGCTGAATGATAGGCTGTTTCCATGACCAACTGCAACCTAGGAGCCGACGAACAGGATTCCTCCGTCAGTTATGAGGACCTCGGGCATTCCAATGTCGATGAAGGCTTGAGTGACTATAGGCGCGGTCACACGAGCAATTTTTTTTTTGTCATCAACAAATCCTATAGCTGCATGCAAATGCCTACACGTTTCTTTCGTACCCCGGTCAAACAGAGGCAAGTTCATCGCTCAAGGGTATCAGCTCAGTGAGGACACATGGCTAGCACTACTAGAGTACAGGTGGTCCTGTCACGGAGAAGCATCCTCTCCTTTCGCAAATGTGTGTCAAGAAACGAAAGTGCAGAGAGATGTGGATGTGCACCTGATTATCAAGAAGAGGAGTGTTAATAATGTTTTTTCAATTGCTTTCAAACTCGCGCCATAGCACTAACGTTTATGCAGAGATGGCGGTGGAACCATAATCAAATCAAATTTGGTGCAGATACAATAAATTGGGAAATAATACAGTTAAAAGAGAATAGCAATCGATGCGATAGATAAAATGAGAAATATGTAAAAAATAAATTTCACATCTTCATTAAGAGAACAGCTTCTCCGCTGTCAGTCTGCTCGCTTACAATCGAACGATGATAACCATGCGCTGAAAACCATGTACATGGAGTCCACACACGCTGTCAGGCATTTGTTGGTGATAAAGCTCTCATGTGGCTACCCCGTTACTATTGGTGATGGGAGCTACCTCTGGCCATCTGGTGAATCTGTCAACACATGTTACGACATACTTGTAGATATTATTACAGCTGGGCAGCGGCCTTACGATGAGAAGTGGACCCGTTGGAACCTGGCCTTGCACTGAGAAAACGGCTGCAGCTGGGCTCTGGTTTGACAGCAGAACTTTGATCTATGGCATTGGAGGCACTCTTGGGCACACTTCCACACTGCCCGCTTCATTTTGGGTCCCACAAGGTGTTTTGCTACCCGATGATGGTAGTTCCTGGAGCCTCATGTCAGTGGTGGTCGAGTACGTCTCCCTGCGGAGCTCACTGGCTTGCTCCTGGGCGACAGCAAGGGCGTAGTAATTCAGCTCCTTTGGCCTCTGCAGTTAGACATTTCCTGCCCTGGACAACACATCCGGGTTTACGTTGTCAGTGTCTTTTACATGCCGAATGTTGCTGGCAAACTGAGTAAAGAATTCCATATGCCTGATCTCTTTGAGCGAGGTCTTCTCTATTGATCTGTAAAGGATGTAAGTCAGACGCTTGAACTTGAAGTGATTTCCTCGCTAAACATGCTGCATTTCCTTCCCCGATCGCTGAGTGATTGGAAGACGAAATCTGTGCACCCATCTCCCGCTTTTGTAGTATTGCTCCGATATTGAAATCGGAGGCATCTACAGCGGAGGCATCTACCGGATCACGGAAAGCGGCGGCTGTAGCAAAGGCCTCCTCAGATTCCTGAAAGGCCTTGTTGGTCTCCTCTGTCCATGAAAGAGGCCTCTGTATGCCCTTTCATAGGCACGACAAAGAGGCTCCAGCATCCTGGCCCACGCCTATAGTAGTTTATTTTCTCAAGGTAGCGACGTCATGCCATGCCAGTCTATCAGTCTATACTCTCAGAAACTCGGTGATCGCCGAAGCACTCTCTGGGAGGAAAGAGATTCCTGTCTTTGACATCTTGTAACCGAGGAAGGTGAGGAATGAAAGGCCAAGGATACAGCTACCTGGATTTATCAGTATTCCGTCATCTTCAAGCCGACGTAGATGGTCTTCGTGATCGTCCAGGTAAACGAACCAAGTAGGCAAACCTTGTATCAATGGCAAAAGACATTGTGTCGAACTCGGAAAAGTCAAAGGGTGTGATGATGGTAGTATTCTCAATGTCTGGCAGGCCGAGAAAGTGGTGACGCCGTCAAAAAATCGCT
>NC_051405.1:43086696-43087393 GCF_015228065.2 Penaeus monodon
ACGACGTCCGACGCCGGAAGCCTTGAACGTCACTCCCGTCTTTCTCGCCGTGAAGCTCGTAGGTAAAGGAAGCCCCGACCGCCGTTAAATTGTGGCGCAGTCTGTGTATGCGAGTTGTATGGATGTATAGATACAGGAGAATAGCTAATCCTGTGTTTTCTTTCCTTATTTACAGGCTGACGCGAGACTTGGAGGAGAAAATGGCGTCGCGAAATGAAGATGGACGAGCACGTGGGAGGCGGGTTGGGGTTGACTTCGCTTCTTTCCCGTTGGATTTCGAACTGACGTGGCCGTTGGATATCTTGGTAAGTGGTTTGGTAACTTGATCCTGCCCATATCTAGTTTAATAGAATTATAAAAAAAAAAGAAAAGGTAGACTAGTTTTGTGGACTGTATAAAAAAAATTGCCGAGTCATCTTCCCGTTTAGGACTTGGTCGGGTGTATAGTATAAAGTGATTGAGTTGACGAAATCGATGGTTTTTAGGTGTAGGTTGCATGTATATTCCTGTTCTTGCAGTAGAATGATTTTATTCTTTTCGTGAAATTGGGTAAGATATACCCCAGGCTAAGCTTTTGGCATGGGGATATGGTTTCTTCAAACAGGCATTTGTTATATGGTTAATTTGCCTGTAATGCGCACAACCACTAAATAAATGAGATGGTATTCATCTATGGTAGTGTGACACTAGGGTAATG
>NC_051405.1:43087764-43089506 GCF_015228065.2 Penaeus monodon
AAAACACCCTTTACTGAAACCTGAAATCCTTGGAATTCCCACATGACCTGCAGTTGCCGTGGCAAGCCTTCATTTTTCTTGTCTTTCATTATACGTACGGTATTTGTTGCGACCTGTTTTCTTTTGACGTTATTCATGGATAAAGTTTCACACAGCCATATAGTACAAAGTAAAATTTCCCTGTAATGGACACAACAATGTTGAAATTATTTTTCATCTATGCTATATCCTTGGAGTTGATAAGAAGGTTGTGAAACTGTTATACTTCAGTATACATTTATGTAAAGATCACACAAGATATTGAAAATAGGGAAAATAGTGATGCTTGCACAAATAGTGAAACTATATGCACTGATGCATAAAGTAATAACGGGCAAAACAGTCAGGTTTGTGGTTGCCTGGAGTGGCAGGAGGAATAGTTATTTTAAATATAGGAAATCAGGGACCAATGTTTTAAAATTCTTTCATTTAATAGAGGTACTAAATATTCATGACCAAAAGTTTGGTCATTGGTACAAGAAAAAACACTATAATATCACATGAAGATTGTGGAAAATGTCACACAGTCGGTCCACTTGGTGCTCCTGAATTTCGGCTTTTGCCATGTGTTCCAAGGTGAAGGCTTTTCCAGAAGGGTGTTCGGGAAGCAACCCCCTTCCCCCCCACACAAAAAAAGTGCCACACGAGCACAAATAGTTACAGCAGCTTTGATTGCTGAGATTGATTGTTGGGGTCATTTTGTAAGACCTTTGCCAAAGCTTTTGCTTGTTTCCTGATCTGGATATGTGATGGAAAACGGAAGGTTTATACGTTACACCATGAATAATTGAAATATATTTTTTTATCAAGGAAAATACTGGATTTCATGTATGTCCGCAGGATTTTCTTGCTAAAGTAATTTGATATCCCCAAATTTAGTGTAATTATGATGTAAATGTATGCTAAGCATTGATCCACAGCTCGGCTTTTGACACATTTGCTGTGGATAGATTACTTTGGCTCTGATAGTTGGATATTTAGATGTTTTTGAATCCTAAGTTAATTTTTACTCATAATTTTATTCCTAAATGTTAAAATTTAACCAAGTTTGCCCTCTTCGCCATACCTGACATCCGCACGTGGATGACCAAGTGCCAAAAGTGGGCCAGAAAAATGATCTGAATCATAGTCAGGTTTTCATTTTGCAAGTCTGCAAGTGATGCCAGATACATTAATCTTTGAATAGTAGTAGCATACACATCAAGTGTTCAACACCTAATTATCTTTAACTTTGCAGAAAGGCTGGAAGCTGGAACTGTTCCTGGAGTGTGGCTAACGAGTGAAGTGGAATAACAGCATGTAACAGAGGTAGGTGAAGGCCGACATAGCCTAGTTTGGGAGTAGCAAAATAGGACTAAAGGATTATAGACTACTCATCGTTCATTGTCTGGCTACACTTGCACAATTGTGATTTAACCTCTTGGATCTGGTTCTTGCTGCCAGGACTATACAAAATCCAAGCAATAGGCTTAGGCTTGCTTGATTGGCCAATCTCCTGAATGTAACTCTTGGTCTGGCTCACACAAACACTTGTGTTTTGTCTTGTCTCCTTACCTCCCCTTTTCAATTTTCTTGCTCTGCATAAGCCCCCCCCCCCCTCAAGTTGATTTAATATGCTTTAGCAGGATAATGTACTGATTTCATTGTACAGATTCTATCTGTCTACAATTGTGCAATAATAATAATTAGCAGTGATTTCCTTT
>NC_051405.1:43089744-43090580 GCF_015228065.2 Penaeus monodon
CTCGATGAGTCTTGTCACCTACCTGTGTCTTAGCTGAAATAAGAACCTCCTATTTGGTAATCTTGACCACCTCACCTACACCTACCCAGAGATGTTTGGGGCAGTTGCAGAAACCGTTGGTAGGAGTAGTCTGTTTTGCCAAGATAGTGTCATTTTACTAGTCTCCAGATACTGGACGCCAAGTAGTACATATCCTTTGCAGTTGTATAGGAGTAGGTGATATAACCTCAAGACTTGTGAATTGCATGAGATTGTGATGTCGGGCTCGTTTGCTTTACATCCTTTTAATTTGAAATTAATAAAGGTTAATTTAGATTGGTTTTATTAGTTGATTTATATATTTATGAAATGTAACATTCTTTCAATTTGGAATTTCAGGATTAATTTAAATTGGATTATACTTTCTCAAATTTCGAAAACCTAACCAAGTTTGCCCTCTTCGCCATACCTGACATCCGCACGTGGATGACCAAGTGCCAAAAGTGGGCCAGAAAAATGATCTGAATCATGGACAGGTTTTCATTTTGCAAGTCTGCAAGTGATGCCAGATACATTAACCTTAGAATAGTAAAAGCATAAATTTCCTATGTCCATGGCCTAATTTTTCCTCTATTTTGCAGAAAGTCTGGAAGCTTGACCTACTCCTGGTGTTTGGGAAAGCAAGAGTGAAATGGAAATAACAGCATGACGTGCAGGTAGGTGAAGTTGATTATCTTCTATACTGGGAGTAGAGAAAAATATTAATGATCCTATCGCCTACTATTTGAGTAGTATAACTTCACAAAATGTCAGTTTCATAATTTGACATCTAGCTTGTCATTACACTTGAATTTTTT
>NC_051405.1:43090921-43092245 GCF_015228065.2 Penaeus monodon
GCCTTAACTTGTATTGGTTTTTGTTTTCGTAATCTTCAAAATATTTGCCCTCTTCGCCATACCTGACATCCGCATGTGGATGACCAAGTGCCAAAAGTGGGCCAGAAAAATGATCTGAATCATGGTCAGGTTTTCATTTTGCAAGTCTGCAAGTGATGCCAGATACAGTAACCTTGGAATAGTAGTAACATTGACTTTAAATGTCCATGACCTAATTTTCCTTTATCTTGCAGAAAGTCTGGAAGCTGGAATGATTCCTGGAGTGTGACAGTTGAATGAAGTGGAATAACAGCATGTAGCACAGGTTGGTGAAGACAGTGAACTTGATTGGCAACCTTACCCATCTCCCCTACACTAGCCTAGAGTGAAACCATTGGGCCCAGTCTTAGTTGTGTAAATGCAGGCATATCCTGCAGCAAATGATGTGAAAAGTTTGAAGCATGGGAAACCTTTACCCCCACTTTTTGCTCACTCTTGCCTTCAATATTCAGCATTTTCCAACAAGTATAAAATTAACTTGTAATTTACTTTTGAGGGGATGCACCTTAGGGTCTGCAGCCATAGATAAAAAGGGAGCAGCTACTTGGCATGCACAACTTTAAGTAAACTAACCCTATGTAGGTTGTACTTTGTTGTCTCAGGCTTAAGGTTGCCATGGGAAAAATGTGTATATTGTAAAGCATAATTTACACACCATTTCCCCCTAAAAACAAAAAAGCCCCCCCCCCCCTTCTCTGTCCACTGTTGTACTGTTCACTAGCCATAATTTTTCTAAATAAAAAAATTGAACTAATGAAACTTCTAGGAAGGGCATGTAAAAGCACTTACCATTTCACAACGGGTATCATGGTCATTGGGTGTAGTGCTGGTTTCATATAAGATTGTGATATCAGGCTCTCCTTTACTTTACATCCTTTCAATTTGGAATTTCAGGGTTAATTTAAATTGGATTAATTTCTCAAATTTCTAAAACGTAACCAAGTTTGCCCTCTTCGCCATACCTGACATCCGCACGTGGATGACCAAGTGCCAAAAGTGGGCCAGAAAAATGATCTGAATCATGGATAGGTTTTCATTTTGCAAATCTGCAAGTGATGCCAGATACATTAATCTTGGAATAGTAGTAGCATACACTTCAAAATGTCCATGGCCTAACTTTCTTCTATATTACAGAATGACAAAGCTGGAACTATTGCTTGGAGTTTGAGAAAGCAGGAGTGAAATGGAAATACCATGATAGTGCAGGTAGGTGAAGGTGTAGGTCTTCTGTATTGGGAGTAAAGGTACAGCACTAAGGATAAATATTTGAAGGCCTGCGTGTTCA
>NC_051405.1:43092401-43093638 GCF_015228065.2 Penaeus monodon
CTTCAATTTAAGCAATTGATCTGAGAACACTTGCATAAACATACCCTCTTATCCAAAGTAATTCTACTTAAGTAGGTGGATATTACCTGAGTTATATCAGGATTTATTTTAAAATCTTAGATGTTAAATTGTTGATATATAATTTGATTACTAATATTATAGATTGTATTTGTTTGCCCTCTTCGCCATACCTGACATCCGCACGTGGATGACCAAGTGCCAAAAGTGGGCCAGAAAAATTATCTGAATCATGGACAGGCTTTCATTTTGCAAGTCAGCAAGTGATGCTAGATACATTAATAGCCTTAGAATACTAGTAGCATACATAGCTGATCTGTGCATGGCCTTAATGATGTATCTTAACTTTCCAGAAAGTCTGGAGGCTGGTGTCATGGAAGTGAAGTGACAGTGAGGACAAGGAAAAAAAAAAGAATAATTTTGTAATGTGGAAGTAATGTTTCTTCAATGGTGTTATACCATGTAGCAGCTTTGAAGAGTTAGTTAACCTCAAGTAGGCATATTGCCTAGCTTCCTGTTCTATTGTTTAAGGAAATGAAAGTGGATATTTTAAAGTTGAGTGAATAAGTAGAGATCTGACAAGGATAGCACTTTGCAAGGTTACTTCAGAAGGTGCCAGTGTTCTTGCTGGCCGAGGACCTCAGCACTGGTTATGATGTAGAAACTTGTGGGTTGTGTATGTACATTAGCTTCTGTGTAATAAATTGTAGCTTGAAGTATACTACAGTATAGACAAACAGGTAGAGGAAAGCTGTAAAAAAAACTTGGTAATAAATTCAGATGATGCTAACCCATACTTTTACTTTCCTATAAAGCCATGTAGTAAATTTTGATTTAACTTGTAAGGGCAGCTCTAGAAATTGAAACCAACAGACCACATATTAGAATGAGAATGCAACCTGCTATTCGGTTAACTACACGGAAGGCCACAATATATCTTGGGTCTATCTACATCTTGAATATATGACTATCATCATGTACACAAATAGTAACTCTTACTGCAGCTCAGCAGCTGTATGTAGATCCTTTTACTTTGAATTAAGCTAGTGGAACAAAGGGTTTTCTAGATGGATCAGGGCTACTATTTCAACACTTTGTACACATACAAACTTGGTTAAAAAAAAAGAATAAGCTGCCTAATCTTTAAAACCTGCCCCACCTGATGTCTGTCAAGGTGTTCCAACAGTGCCAGGCAAGTCTGTCTTACGAGACGGACCGA
>NC_051405.1:43094205-43094858 GCF_015228065.2 Penaeus monodon
CTCCAGCCAAGTGGCCTGATTGGTGTTAATGGTCACATATGATGGGCAAACTGTCAAATTTCTTGAATGCCTGATGATCAATATCAGGCAGTGCCTGTTGATTTGAGCTCCTATTTTAGTTTCTCATGTTTGTCATTTTTCATTATGGCTCTACCTTTGCTAGTAAGGTGTAAAAAGTCCTCACTCTTGAATATTTCCTGAAATCTTGCTCATGGCCATGTAGTTCCAAAAGTATTGTGTGGCATCCATAAACATCTTTTATTGAGCCAACCTTTTCACCATATTCTTTCTTTACATAGCAATTATGTTACACAATGTTTTCTTGGTAGGTGCCATGCTTATCACATGCTACTGACTGTGTGGACTAAATTCTCTGAATGGACTGAGCTGTCAGCAGGTATCAAGGTTGGGGAAGTAGCAGTGTTCAGTGTTCAAATCAAAGGGGAGCCAGGGGTCAGGGAACAGGAAACATTGTTTGTGAGCTAGATGAAAAAGGCCTGTCCACACAAGCAGGCATGATTGGTAGGCACATGGGTGGACACAAATAGACATCATAGACAAACTACTTGATAAACAAGTAGTTTCCTCATTTTCTCGCATGTGATACTTTCATAGTTGTCCATTGATCATTTCCCACTTGTATGAGCAGGCCT
>NC_051405.1:43095633-43095705 GCF_015228065.2 Penaeus monodon
GTTGCAGTTATCATTTGTAATTCTATCAATTAGGCTGAATGGGAACTAACTACAATGAAGTATTTCATAATT
>NC_051405.1:43096200-43096341 GCF_015228065.2 Penaeus monodon
TACCCCCCCCTAAGTCTCATCTTATCACTATATTTTGGAAAATTTTAATTAAAAATTCATCCCTCCTGTCCACTTATCAACTCATTTTACCCTTTTTGCCACTATACCTTTGTGTCTGGCACATTTGCTTTTGATCATTGA
>NC_051405.1:43096404-43097750 GCF_015228065.2 Penaeus monodon
TGCTATATCTTGAAAAAGCTGCTATGACATTAAAAGTTTTCTGCTGCATCATTCTCAAATAATAATTTAGTAATCTTAAATAGAACCTGCTTTAGGCTATGAAAAAGTGGGCAAGAATTACAAGTTTTCTGAATTTCTTCTTAAATAGCTATGTTGTTTGTATCAGTGATAATTGCAATAGGCTGATACTTAATGTAGGCATCTAAGTTTGGAACAAGTTCTTATTTTCAATTCTCTTTAACCTCAAAGATATTCAATCATTATACACATCTGCATTATCATAAATTGCAATAGGAGAAAACCTATCATGTGTAGTAAATAGTTACACAACTAAAATGGATAAAATAAAACTAGGAAAAGACAATCTTAATTTTATTATACCCATTATAACACATGAAAGGAGACCCAAAAAAGAAAAATTCAGAAAAGAAATTATCACCAATAATCTTATCAATGTTGCCAGAGCTGGGGTGTAAAGTTTTCTAGTCATTTTTTGAGAGCACCCTTCCTCAGCACATGAAGCTAAGGCACCGGAGATATACCACAGCAACAGGAAAATTACTACTGCAACCTAGATGTGCTTCATACACATACCAGGCCATTTTTAGAGCAGCAAGTCGAGATTCCTATTGAGCAGCAGAACTACATTCTATGCAGTATTTGGGGTAGTTCGGATCGTGGCATTAGTAATACTGATACAGAGACCTTTTAATCTTAAGTCTGGCCACAGAACTACTGAAGGAAAAAGACAATCCTTAATATATTAAGATCCACCCACAAAATTTTAATTAACTAGAATAATTTTAAAGTAAATTTAAGATGTTCAAAATTCTATTGATAACTAAATAAATCCTAGCATTACCCTGAGAAGCAGGTATAACAACATTGCCTTTGGCATACATGTCGAAAAATTTAAGGTTTTCTTGTTATAGGCCGGTATTTTTCTTTATAAATGTAAACAAGAAACTAATGTAACTTAAGACTCAAGTATTTTGAAAGCCAAAAAACAATATATACACACGTGATCATCAAAAAATGAAACAATGAATATGAAACCTGTTGTTTAACAAAGGGCACGAACAATAAAGGTTAGAAAACGATTAGAGATTCATAGAAGTCAACAACATAATATATACAAAGCAAAAACATGAATATGTGCAAAAGAAATGTAGTATATGTTAAGAGTTGACAAACAAGGATCCACGTAATAACAGTTTAAAAAAATGGCAAATTAGCAGAGGGCGAGACAAAAGATTAGAAGCTCAAAAAGGACAAGCTGTTGATGCGGAAATGAGGCTATGTAAGTGTAAAGGAAGATGGAATGTATCCTATGTTTTTATCTAAAG
>NC_051405.1:43098937-43099251 GCF_015228065.2 Penaeus monodon
ATTGTGTGCCTTTGAGTGTGCATGAATAGTATATACACACACAACTATATACACATATGTATGACACTCAACAGATACAGGAGGAGTAATTACCACCGTGCTTATCTTCTTGTCTCTCGTTTTGGCACGCAATAAACAGCTGTATTCCTCAGGCTCAGGCAGAGGCTCCACCTTCGACATCTTTCCGTTCTTGAGTTTTCTTGGCTTGGGGTACGGCCTCGTTCTGCCATCGTCTACCAAGGAGTTCAAGGGCATAGTGACACAAGATCTTTAGCATTAAACAGAAAATGTGCAAAATATTCTTCAAAAACTTT
>NC_051405.1:43099979-43100140 GCF_015228065.2 Penaeus monodon
TCTTTTGACCGTAACTGAGACTTGTCCTTCCTTGCGAGAATTGTGGAACATCAGAGTCAACTCTGACATGAACTGGAAGAAAATCCTTTTCTTAGTATATTAAAAAAGGAAAGAAAGAACGAAAAAGTGTGCGCGCACATGTGTATGTGTTTGAATGTCCA
>NC_051405.1:43100303-43100402 GCF_015228065.2 Penaeus monodon
TTTTCTGCTTTTTTGAGTGTATGTGTAAAACGTTTTTAGGTTTGTCTATTTATGTTTAGTGATTTTCTATCCCTAAATACACATACCAGCACAGTTTTC
>NC_051405.1:43100419-43101130 GCF_015228065.2 Penaeus monodon
CTAGGATATAAAATTAGAGGAAAAGAATATAGATGCAAAATTTAAGTTCTAGGTAATAAGTGTTTCCTCTCCCTCTTACTCAACTAACACCAAAAATTCCGATGAACTGTCCTTTGGGGCGTGGAAGAAATCCTAAGACTTCTTGAATTCTTTACTCTGGGTACAATTACATTAAAAGCTCTTAAGCCACTGCTTGATTACACCAAACATGAAACTGATGACGATTGCTTTTGACTTAAACCCCTCAAAAATGAGTTTCAATTCTATTTTTGAAAGTTATTGGAGTCAAAACTTTTAACATACTCATGACAAGCTTTTCTGGTGTAATACCAAGCCATACACCTGGAAGCTTGCACAGTCAGCTGCTCGACTGAGAAATTAGAAGTGCAAAAAACATATATTTACTCTATTCTCTATTCATATGTCTGACTGCTTAGGAAATGAGGTTTACAAGAGGCTTTAAACCTCTTTAATGATTCAGCCAACTTGATAGGATATCATCTGGTGTGATACGTTTGCCATGATGTGACAGGCCATCATCTGGGGTGAGTGGGTTAATTGGAATTGGCATCAGTAACAGAATAAGAAATTTTAGTAGTGTCCTATCACTAGTGCAATGAAGTCAAATCTGCTGAGTGAGTGCTTGACCTGAAAATAGTTTTCTTATGGGATAACCTTTAACCCTTGTAGCTGGGATGGCATGACATACGA
>NC_051405.1:43101165-43101289 GCF_015228065.2 Penaeus monodon
CCCACACCAAAAACTCAAGTACATTATCAAGACTCCTTGACCCTTTTTACTATGCTATTAGCTCTTATTCTGCATGTGCTGTTTTGTCATTTTGCAAGTTCCCTATACCATTTTTTATGCTGCA
>NC_051405.1:43101477-43101620 GCF_015228065.2 Penaeus monodon
ATAGCCACCTGGCAATCTGCAACAATATCTCATGATCCCACTACCCCTCACTTATGGAGTCATCCAAGGGCAGCAAAATTCACATAAAACAGAATAGGCAATACATTTACTCACAAACAAAGGATTCAGTCTTAAGCCCATCC
>NC_051405.1:43101655-43102145 GCF_015228065.2 Penaeus monodon
TTACACAAATTAACACATTGGCACTGGATACATAGACTATCCTCTTTGGTTTCTGGTTATTTTATTTACAAAGATGGTTTTGCAAGCACTTAGTCACCTATATGGTATACCTACATTACACAATGAATAAAAAAAATAGTACTAAATATAACTACTTATACGAACATGAAAACTGCAATAAACGACGAAGATCTTCTGTAACATTATGTAGCAAAAACTTTATCCTAACATACTCAGATTTAATAATCGCCAAATAAAAGATTTTGATAAGAAATATACCTTGCGTTCCATCTAAATGCCCCAAAGATGTAATAAATGACCAAGATAAGAAAAAAGAGGGAGAGGCATACGCTAAAGGCAAAGGGCCCATGGTAACCGCACAACCTGGTCGTCTGACAAACACGCCTTCGCACATACTCGAAGGCTTTGTGTGTTCCGTAACTGCACATAAACTTTACTGTTGTCAAGCAAATACTTAATGATAATACAG
>NC_051405.1:43102172-43102387 GCF_015228065.2 Penaeus monodon
ACAGAGCCACCCAATCGCGCAGTTATTATTCCTCGCTTCGATTCAGCACGTTGCGCGCGTCTGTCGCTTTCTATGAAATTGATATCGATATACGCACCATGACCCGTGCCTGTGTCTGTCATTTAAATAAGCGAACTTTAGGAAGTTGTTCGCCCTCTCATGGCAAGTCCCCATCACCCCCCCCCCATCCCCCAGGGTCTTTAATCACCGCCAGA
>NC_051405.1:43102410-43102615 GCF_015228065.2 Penaeus monodon
AGGTTAAATTGCGGAGGTAATACCATTTACGAAAAGCGCCTTCCGGCCTTCGTCCCCGTCCCTTTCGGGCAGAGTTCGCCTGTCATGCCCTAAGGCAAAAGAGGAAATCGCGGAAAAGCCCCACCAACCCCCCCCTCGAGCCCCCCTCAATCCACCACAGGCTTTACTCAAGGCCCCAAGTTTGCCCTGACTGGGTTCTGCCCGA
>NC_051405.1:43102810-43103977 GCF_015228065.2 Penaeus monodon
GCCCAAAGGGGGGGTTCTCTGCCCCAACCCCCTCCCCCCTAAACACATACGTCCCCCCCCCCCGAGTGCCCCAGGGCGTGAAAAGCGTGGATTAAGCCGCGTTTTCCTCTCTTCGGCCGCAGGCAGATCGACGGAAGCAGGAACTCGGGTCAAAATAGAGCTACTCAACGATGGGATTTCCCCCTCCCCCCCCCTTCGCGGTTTTCCTATTTCGGGATGAATTCCGCCGCTGGTGGTTCGTCGCCGTCTCTGGGGGTCGCTCGGGCGATTTCCAGGCTCGGAAAATGGCAAAGGTGCAAATGATTGCAAGAAATATGGTGCAAAATCCGAGTCCCAATCTGTTCCTCTCTCTGACACTCCTTCCGGACGAATAAAAACCCTTTTCTCTCAAATATACTTCACACCCAGTGATGGAAACCGAAGGTAATGAAAGCATAAATTCAATTCACAACCAAATCTTTTCTCCCCCCATGAAATATTAGGCATCTACTAACGACATCGTTGTTGAGATGAGGTTTCGCCATGCTGCCTCTCCGCTGTCACGTCGTCGACTGGCAGCTCCGTCGCCTCGCTGGTCGGACGACGGGGCGCGGGGGATACGGGCCTAAGGAGATTAAACTCGGTGCCATTATTTTGAGAAGGGTGGGGATATTATCGTTGCTGTTATATTTTCTACGTTGTTGAAATATATATATATATTTTTTTTTGGGGGGGATTAAATACAAAATATTATTTCGGACGACGGGGTGTGGGAGATACGGGCCTAATGAGACTAAACTTATGTTATTATTTTTAGATGTGGGGGAATATTATTGTTGATGTTATATTTCTTGTACTATTGAAATATAATTGTGTTTTTGGGGGTATTTAATGGTAAAATATTATTCCTATATTATATCTGACGACGGGCGCGGGGAATACAGGTCTAAGGAGACTAAACTTTTGCCATTATTTTTAGATGTGGGGGAATATTGTTGTTGACCTTATATTTTATGCGTTGTTGAAATACCTTTTTTTAAGGGGGGGGGTAATTAATGGCAAAATACTATTCCTGACAACGGGGTGCGGGAGATACGGGCCTATGGGGAATAGATAACTTTGGCCATTATTTTTAGATATGTGGGAATATCATTATTGCTGTTATATTTTTGCATTAATGAAATATCA
>NC_051405.1:43104649-43104720 GCF_015228065.2 Penaeus monodon
TACGGGGGGGGGAAAAAAAAAGGGGGGGGGGGGAAAAAAAAGGGGGGGGGGAAATTTTTTTAAAAGGGGGG
>NC_051405.1:43106845-43107076 GCF_015228065.2 Penaeus monodon
ATAAATAAAAATTTTTAAAAAAAAAATTAATATAATAATTATTTTTTTTAAAAATTTATATTTATAAAAATTAAAAATTATATAAATTATATTAAATAAAAAAATAAATAAAAATAAATTATATAATATTTAAATTTAAAAATAAAAAATTTATATAAAAAATTTTATATAAAATTAAAATTAAATTATAAAATATTTTAAAAAAAATATAAAAAAAAATATTTTTTTTTT
>NC_051405.1:43108704-43109385 GCF_015228065.2 Penaeus monodon
ATAAATACAAACGTTGCACGTCGGACGAACCACGGTAAAAACTGCTTGATCAAGGGTATGGCACTTTAATCTATCATCCGTTCTGAGACCAAGAGGCTCCTTGCAGAGGATTGCTGATCCATAGGTTGGCAGCAGACTACAAGAAACAGAACTTTACTGAAAATGAATTTGAAAACACAACATGAAATAAGCACAATTTATTATTATCCGAAAAGTATAGATTTACAATCATGAATAGCAACACTGAATAATATTGTTACCAATATAACAAATGTTTATAAACTGGTCTGTAAGATAAATCAAATGAAAGAAAAAATAGAACGATACCCATAAAAACAATTCTCATAAAACCTAAGTGATAATAAAATTCAATAAGGATAATGTATAATATCAATTTTAATATCATCTTTGTTCATTTTACTTTTTTTTTTAATGGTTAAGTTAAGAAGTTAGAATTGCTTACAAGAAAAATAAAATATCACCAAAGCTTTGTATTTATCAGTATTAAAGCTCAAAAACTTAAAAAATGCATTTTTTCTGCCACTGTCCACCACCATACAGCCAATATTGTATTGCAAATGCTCCAAGAATAAATTTCAAAATGGAACAAAAAAGATCCAGTGTTCATATAAATGTGACTGACCATGTGCTCTCTAACTTTTTACAATAAGGAAGAGGGGC
>NC_051405.1:43109516-43111161 GCF_015228065.2 Penaeus monodon
AGGTATCTTATTATGGCTGTCTGTAGATATGCTTGTTTATCGAATTCATTAATTCCGAAAATACTCTTTTAGAATGCTAGTAATTTTCA
This sequence comes from Penaeus monodon, assembly GCF_015228065.2. Lineage (NCBI taxonomy): Eukaryota > Metazoa > Arthropoda > Malacostraca > Decapoda > Penaeidae > Penaeus > Penaeus monodon. The sequence goes on from NC_051405.1 coordinate 43,109,606, forward strand.
CTGGATTAAAAAAAAACACTAATCACTAGAAATGTGAAGCTAGCTCAGTCACTTCAGCCTGGTCATACACTAGCTAAAGTTACACTGATCCATGCCTATCTTCATATCTATGGTAGTAGTACTTATAAACATCTGAATAATAAAACAGGACTATATCAATGAAATATATATATAAATTGGCCATGATGCCATTCTCAATATATCATAGTAATCACAATATAAAGTAAAACTGGTATCCATGCCCCTTCTACAATGATTAAACATATCAAATAGACCTGTGCTTTGATGGCATCAGTTGTTATTTTTTGCCTTAAATTCTGCCTATTTAATGTAACAAGTTGTAAGTTATACCTTTTCTCAAAAATAGAAAAAGAAAATAGAGATCTTATACATATATGTATTTTTCTTTTTTATTATTGTGTCATTTGCATTTACAAGATCCTCTGTGGATTGGTAAATCTTCATACTTGATTTTATTTTAGTCTAGTTTTCTTGGAAGCCTAAAACAGGCTTCTATAATTTAACTTGGTTAACTGCCAAGAAATAATATGACTCCCACCCTCCCCCTAAGAGGAAAAAGAAGAGAAAAAATTAAATAAATGCACACACAGGCACACACAAAAGCAGGCCCAATAATTAGGACAAACTATATTTCCATAGGTATATTTGGCACTAACCTGGTAATACGTAATATGCTGGCTACTTTGTTCATTATCTTAATCGTGCAGTATACAGCTTTTAAAATGTTAAGCAAGTGATGTATAGTACATTTCAATTGATTGCACAGATGGCACTATCAGTTACAAGGCATATATAATCATTGTGCAGATTAACACATTGGGTATATAGAACTTATCCACTCTAGTTCTTAGTGAGAGAATAAAATTGGCAAGAGAAAAGGCAAACACACTGCAATATCTGATTGAAGAAAATTTCCAAAATGAGCAGCCATGTAAAGAACAATACATTCAAAGGCACAATACTTTTACAGTGCATGACTAAAAACATATACAATCAGCACCTATAAACTCTGAATCATCACCTAGCAAACTGATATGTGTGCTCACATTAACAGTATACATATCTACATAATATCCTATTAAAAATAATTACACAGATAGTCTCAAACATGTACATATATGTGCTGAAAAACTTAAACATGACATAAATTACCAAAGATTTTACTGCAACAGTAAACAGAGAACACTTATTAAACTACTATGCTGATAATTAGGTTACTCCCGGCACAAGTCAAAGCTGGCTTCATCCAACTGACCATAAAATATAATATTACCCAAGTTTCATATCACATCTGATTACAATTACCATTACAAATGTTTATTTTAGGTAGACTGATCAATCGATAATTAAGGTCATTTACAACAGACATAAAAATAAGCAGTTGGAAAAGTTCTGAGCCTCTACACTGGCACAACACTGACAACCAAAGAGTTTGAGAACAGCAGACAGGAGGTTTTTGAAGAGGACTGACATCTATTTGCATAAAACCAATTCAGTGCCTTTTCAAAAGACTGCTAGAATTTCCGTGTTTTCTA
>NC_051405.1:43111207-43111333 GCF_015228065.2 Penaeus monodon
AAATAACTTAAAAATGCATCAGTAATTCACCAATAACATCAAGTGTCGCTATGATTCATAATTCAATGGCAATAATAACTCTTTAAAAAAGATGAAGAAGAAGAAGAATATATATATACAAATAAA
>NC_051405.1:43111358-43112275 GCF_015228065.2 Penaeus monodon
GCCTTTCTTCTATTGTCTTCTGCTCCAAGAGCATTATGAAACTATAAAAAATATATCACTCCAATTAATTTCCAACCACAATGACATACTAATATAATTACACTAATACAGATATACAATCAATAAATGTAAACCCAGCATTATTCAGGTCTTCTTCAGTAGAGTTACTTGAGAATGCTTTTTGAGATAAATGAATATCAAAATGATGCATATGACATTAAGGAGTATAATGGTATATGCTTTAAGAAAAGGCCAAAGACCATAGCATTTAGTAAATATTGATATTACTGTCCACAGGTAAAAATATATTTTTGTTCTCAAGTGAACCTAAATTATTAATGCAGATATTTGAGTTCATGAGTGCATGTTGCAATATTTAGGATACTGGGAGCCACTGAATAACTGAATTTTACTTTATATACTTATAGACATAAATATACATACAATCTGAATATTTGCATTTGCTTAGGCACTGCCATGAAAGCAGCTGCATCTCTTCAGGGTATCAGTCCCTGTATTTGCATATTTCTATAGCACAAAGTACCATGCATACGTAACTAAGTATAATTATATAGGATACACATATCAGTAAGTATAAAAATACATCCTTACCAAGAATATTTACAGTGTCATAAACCTAAAACTCAGTCAGTGGTTGTATGTGTTCTGTGATTTTTAATCTTCTCTTCATTTCCATCATCAGCCATTACAAAGAAAATATCTAAACATATTTCACTAATATGGAGGCATCGAAATCTTTCATACACCTTGCTTAACTGAAATAAAGCAGCTGAAATTCTAATATCAGTTCTTTCCAAATAGCCAAAACAAATATCACATGTGCACTTGCATGAGTATATGCACACATGTTGATATCAACGTCTGTGTAAGACTGCACACAAACATAATCCTCCCCG
>NC_051405.1:43112313-43112735 GCF_015228065.2 Penaeus monodon
GCTTTTTATGCTGAATGACACCAAACGTTAAATATCCGACTTCTATCAAACTGACAAAAGCATTAAGATTTGAGATCAGGAAACCATGAAAGGGAATCATTGACTCACTGTTGCTATAGTTTTGTGTGACATATTCTGCAAAGTTTTTAATCTAAATAGTGATCCTTGTAGAAATGACAATAGTGAGTAAAGATCCATAAATTGAGTATAATGCTTCCAAGTAAGTTGTGCTAACAAAGAAAGCCTATGGCATGCTCTATTTTTGTAGCAAGCTAGTGCTGGTGGGTGGAGGATCCAAAAGCTGATTTGACTATTGCCTGTATAATTTGCTATTATCGTATTTTCTTTCTTTTTTAAAGGAAGTTCTGAAAAGTACCTAATGTAATTTAATCTATTGATACTTGTAAAAGTGAAACTTTAGC
>NC_051405.1:43112838-43113740 GCF_015228065.2 Penaeus monodon
TTGATTCTGTACACATAGTACCCTTTTTTTTCTAATAAAGCATAATCATTCTCTTGCCTAAAGAAATAGATTCTTTTGTCTAAACAATACACAAAGTAAAATATGCATGGTAGTTGAAGACACAGTCTGAATAATCTTATGCGTTGCATAGTCAGAATGTTTACATAAGGTCGATGTGCCTAAAAAGTAGAGGTATGGCAATGGCTGCAGCAGTGCGTACAGATGGGTCCTGGTCTCGCAGGAGAAAGGATAACCCATGGCTAACCGTTGATATGTTCAGATCCTCACAGCTTTCACAGTGGTAAACAAGGTTGCCTGTAATCAAAATACTTATTCATTATACAAAATTCTTCCACATGAAATAAACACAAATTGATAGATATACAACAAACCACTGTGCATGAGTATATAGTATGTATTTATATTACAAAACAAGAGAACAGTATAAGGAGATTGATGCACGTCTATGTACCTACGAAGCATGGTTAAAAAAACACAAATGATATAAAACTAGTTCATATTTACCAATCAATAAAGCAGCAGCTCTCCGTAACGAAGGTTCAGGACTTTTAAAGTAAGCGGATGTAGCTTGGATAAAGAACCCGAGATGATCCTTTAAATCTGTTACCTGTTTTAAAAAGGTTTCCATTTAAAATATGCTATAACAGTTATGTCGAAGATGGGGTGACTCTTACATTTACATATATAAAAAAAAAGAAAAAATGAAACATTCTTATATGCTGTAAAATCTACCTTATCAAAATTCTGATGTTAACAATGTCAAAATATATACACTATTATATTTGACTTTTTTTTTATCAAATTCTTTCTTAGGCATAATATGGTAGTTAAATAATGACAATGTAATCGCAATGGGTGTCATTATTGGCTAAGCACAGTAG
>NC_051405.1:43115355-43115450 GCF_015228065.2 Penaeus monodon
TTCCAGCAGTACTAGAGAAGTTTCCACACCATTTCAAATAGTTCAGAATAAAATAATCATATACACTAAGCAAATTTTCTGAACTGTTTAAGGTC
>NC_051405.1:43115486-43115779 GCF_015228065.2 Penaeus monodon
TTCTGATTTCTTACCATATGTTTCGTCAGGTCTGTGATGAACTGATGATAGTTCAGTACCCCACTCGGTATCAAATGATTCTGAAACATCGAGTTCATTGCTTCAGAGCCCAGATGTGGACCCAGCGCTTGCAGAGCACTCTTGCACATCTGGAAGTAGTCACATGGTTTAATCGGTAATTCTTTATGATGAAAATCTGAGCCCTAATAAGAATATATAGAACACTAATGGATATACATTACATTAACTCAATGGTACTAGATAATCATGCTGTCTACTGCTGTTTTCTTGTG
>NC_051405.1:43116079-43116470 GCF_015228065.2 Penaeus monodon
CCCACCAACATTGAGTTAATACAGTAATAAATTGATGAATATATACACAACTCCTTACCACAACAGTTGGAGGGTAAGGATCAGCCAAGTGAACCAGAGAAGCCAGCAGGTGAAGATGCAACTGTTCTCGGAACTCTTCTGTACTTCCTACAGATGAAGCTAGGCCCCGTAGAACTCCCAGTCCTGCTTCACGGACCTCACCAGATGACTGTAACCAATCAAACATGCAGAATTCAGTAAGATGTCTAAGGAATTTCAACAGTAATTGATATGTATCCACAAACTACTCCTGGTTTACTATGAAGAAGCCATAAGTCATTGCACCAAACAGACTGAAGAACTAAAGGCAATATTCAAAGTGTAATAATCATCCCTAATGAGAGTGTAGACA
>NC_051405.1:43116497-43119131 GCF_015228065.2 Penaeus monodon
TAAAAATACATATACCAACATAAAGCCACAGAATGCTACTTTCCAATCGAAGAGCATCACCTTCTCAGAGAAAAGCCTGATCCTGATGAGGAGTGTGGGCGTGTGCTGGAGGACAGTTTCTTGTGGCAGACGGGGAAGGAGAGCAGCAAGACCCCTCAACGCTTCCAAGGCAACCTGAGTTTCCACATTACTGTTGTCAGTGCCTCCTCCTTCACGTTGATCAGTGGCACCCACAAGAGCAGTAATAATTTCGGTAAGCTTCTCTGAAACCTGTTCAGTAAAAGAGGCTGACATTACAAGCCAAGTAAATGAAGAATTGCATATGTATTCACTTTCATTAAACAACAAAGTGAGAAATTTCTAGTGTATGTAACATTGGAAACCTGCTTCTTACTTTCTATCAGTGTCTTCCATCTAAGTTTTCTTAATTTCTTCAATAAAAAAATTAAGCCACAGTCTGAAAAAATCTTTGTCTGGTGAGACTTAAGAATTAAAGCAACCTCTAAAGAACAAAAAGTCCATCATTTTTTACAAGTAAGAAATAAGTCTGAATTTCAATATCTTTTTGTTGCTTTAATATCTGCTTAATAGTTTATCATTATTCATAATTTGTTTAACTAAGTTATATCCCATGAAAAAACAAAACAAAAAAACAGTCGTACACCAGCCAAAAGGACCACCATGTTCCTTCTTTTTTTTCATGTGATCTACTATATCAAATCCTTTTTACTCCTTTCCCACAATGAAATAATTTTCTAACTTCCGAATATCAAAATATAATCTACACTTCTGAATCACACCAAGTTATCTGTTATAACTTGATAACACAATATAAAATGGTATAAGCATTAACAACAGAATATTCCATCACTAGCACTTCCCTTGGCTAGCAGTCTGATACTCATTATCCTCCTCCTTTTGAAATGTCTCCAAATCACTTATCTAACATATATGTTTCACTAAATTCCTGTATACAAATCTACAATTTAACAATGCTCTTCTCAAGCACACATACACATAAACAGTGAACAATATTGATACACTCCTTTGAAACACCTAGGTACAGGAATATACCTTGGTCACTGTAGATGATTTTTAATTTGCTCACTTAGATTCAATTTTTAATGAAACAGCTCCTATTGGAGATAACAAAGTTATCTTTTTTGTTATGATATAACAATGTGTCTTCTACCTATATCATTAAACCGAGTGATAAATTAAAAACGCAAATTTCTTATATGATCAGAGCTATCGCATGAGCATAAAATACACTCAAAGCCATATCAAACTTAAGAGATAAATGATTTGGAAACATTAGAGTGTTGTGTCAAGAAGCATCATGACTGCCAGTGTTATTGGGATGTACAGAAAATGATAAAAAAAAGAAAGGGTGAAAAAGTTGTACACATGAAAAAAGGTGCAAATGAATCACAAAAACAGCACATTTGAAATGCAAACATAACAAAAAAATGCAATATATTTGCATGCAATTCCCAATCATTTCAGTGTATATAGTAAGCATTTGGATCAAATATAACATGCATATAACCTACACCTTTTCTGCAATAAAAAATTAACCCATTAAATCACATAGCAAGAACATAATGACATCTCATTTTATACAGACTGACTAGCATATGAATTATAAATCTTTAGTTCAAAAGAATGATTATTAGAGAAATAAGAAATTCATTTTAAATTGATGTGATTTTAGAAATAATAATTACACTTGTAGAATAATTATTAGCTTTATAGGAACAGCCAAAATGAGAGAAAAAATTGACATTCCAACTTCTTCGAGTTCAAGCTTCATGTGGTTATGAACAAAAATTTAATCACTATTAGGTGTTTTATTCATTGTCTGTTTAGAAGGATTCCTTCCAAAGCAATCAAATTCATATTTTCTTTAATCTGATTTTCATTTATTTCTCTTTACAAAGGAAAGAAAATGCAAGATTTCTTGCTGTTCAATACATAAGGATAAGTATCTCTACTACACTCTGGATGTATATGACACAGTATTTCCATTACGTTCTACTGTTAAGAGATGAATATCAATCTAACGGCAACTATCTACAAAATGAATGATGTAGAAAATAACATCCAACCAAGCTAGTTCCAATACTGTACCAAGAGATCAACAACTATGGCCCTGAGACACAGGACCATCATAACGCAGTTAATAAGAAGTGTCATTACATCCTATTAGAACAAAACAAACTCATACAGATATCGTCAGGAACTTACCCCAAACCACTGAGGGAAATATGTCTAGAACAGAAAAAAAAGTTGTCAGGATATGACCACATTAGGTAAGAGTGCAAACTCTTTACTCATTACAGTGGTTGCTAAGAACACAGAGGCTACAATTGCTATGTCAATTTAAGCTGCAAAGTTCAAGCTTTAAGTCATTCACATTCACATATCTTCTAATTGCTTAGAAAGAGGCATATCCTATTAGGCATAACCTATAAGGTGTTCCAAATTGTTTCTGCTCGTTACCAGACCAATTACACTCTTGCTGCAAAAAGTAAATTTTTTTATTGTTTTGGTAGTCATTTCTAGTCTAATGCAGATTTTATTTTCTTGAAGGTCAAGAAGCTGTAAGATGATTACCATTTTCATATATATATT
>NC_051405.1:43119667-43120704 GCF_015228065.2 Penaeus monodon
TAGCAGCACTGAATTAAAACAAAGACTGATACAAGAAACCAGGTTTTTCCATCATGAAGTCTCAAGCTGCATCCACACTAACAGCTAGCAAGTGAGGGTATGTGGGACAGGGAGTAAGCTAAATCCTCATTGCACAAACATTCTTAAGAGTAAATTGAGTAAGGTCTTTTTATTTATTTTTTTTTTTCATGTACTGTCATTCAGAAACCAATTGAATAGCAAGGTTCGAGGGAAAAAGGTTACAAAACCTCTGACTTAAGCCCACCATCACCAATTCACTGCCAGTGTGGACAGGCCATCAGTCTGCGCTACATTTTCTTTTACTCTTTTCTTGGATTTTTTCCCCCATCTACCTTCTTTTTATTTGTCTAATTTAAAAAACAAAATCACCATTTCACTTTGGAATCTGGTATCGAACAGGTAAGCTAGGCAGCATGCATGAAACACTGAAAAAAACAAAGCATCTGGTGGAAGAAATTAACAAATAATAAGTTACTGTTACTGAAACGATAAACAATTTTCCGTCACATTTAGCTCTTTCTCAAAAAAGTTTTCCGAGAAAACCCTTAAAAATCTCACTCTTAATGTTTACCAAGAGTTTTGTCCAAACATATACATCTTCCAAATATAAAAATATATAAAAAATGATCAACTCTTGTACATATCGACTTGAAATTTGTATCAAAACGATGAGTGTGTCAAATTTCACAAGTGCCACTATACCTGTCGACAAAAATGTAAATATTAATAAGTTAAATTTTCCACACGGTTGCAATGTACTTGGGTGCGTCTTTTCAAGGTGTCTGAAGTATCAAATAAGCAAAAATAAGTTGGTTCAGAAGCTGCTTTGTGACAAAGTTAGTACTGTCTAAGCAGGCAGCTAGTTTTTTCCTATTTTCTTCCAAATTCTTGGTCAAATCATTAATCTGACTAATGAAAATTAAGCCTATAAACATATTTGTCCGAGAAAATCTGCAATGTGAATGTATTTCATATTCCTGTTTATTTGGTTTTATATTTTTCTATCTACTTTCTTC
>NC_051405.1:43120785-43121447 GCF_015228065.2 Penaeus monodon
GAGTCCTACTACAAGCTTTGCAATTACTTGTAAGTGGAGCACAGCACACTGATGGATGTCTGTTCTTATCTGACTTTACCAAAACTGTTATCCACCACTGAAACTGATCCAGCCCTCTCATCTTTTCTTCCAGAGCCCAACCTGCTTTCCTTGCATTTACCCCTAGGTAATATGTGCTGGCAAATTGACTTGTCTTTAGTGACCCACACAGCGTTAGAGATATGGGCTTTGTACAATTAAGTGGTTACAGGAATATCACTGAATTATTATCATCTGACCTCTACTAGTTCTGTAAAACAGATTTATAATCCAGCACAGTCCTGAAAAAAACGGGTGCTGAAAAACTGGTGTACTATGTACTTTTATGCATGTGCATATGCATAAAACCAAAAATAATCATATGCATAATACTCAGGCCCACACAAATAATATTGCAGATAACTTTCTAACCTGATTGTGAAGATATGTTGCAGAAGAGAAAAAAAAGGAATGACTAATCAATAGAAATAAACTTACTACTGGTTTATTCAATATATGATATACCAGACTTTCACCTTACACAGCTAGACCATCCCATGCTTGGGAATGGCCAAAAGAAAGATCAGAATACATGCCTGCTGAGTAGATGATCTGTGGTATTGCATATATAGAACATAAATAAA
>NC_051405.1:43121762-43122436 GCF_015228065.2 Penaeus monodon
ACACACATATGACAAACATGGCTACCTCTGAATGATTATCAGTTTTTATCTTGTCATTTCTGTGCAACTCTATTTTTTTTAATGCTCTATAAATATTTTTCAGTAATCTGCAAGTTCAGAACAGACCAGGGGTAGAACATATATATAAATGCCTGAAAACCTTTGCCCAGGTGACAATGATTTGCTCACCACTCAAAACAATATCTTTAGTTTCTCTATACTATTGTTAGCTAGGAACTGAACACCAGGATATTTTCAACTTACTTGATTTTGCTGAAGATGTGCAAAGTTGGCAAGTCCTCGCACAGCCAGACGGCGGACGTGTACTGATCGATCATTCAACCTCGACAGCAGACCATCGGTAATACTTTCCAGAAGTTCGTAGTTTCCGCCACACTTTTCAGCAATCAACTATTTTATGCAAATATGTGTAAATATCAAACATATACAATTTAACCCCTATATTTGTGCCATCACTATCAGTTCTGTGCAATCACTGGATATTGCACAAGGACTGTCAATGCAACATGTCTTACCTGAGCAAAGACGGCTGCAACAGTAACTCTCTGCATCTCATAGGCATGGTGAGAGTCTAGGTGGGTGACAAGCTTCTCAACGTGCTTAGGTGCTTCATGAACCAGCATCCTGTTTACAAAGATGAAATATCTGTAATA
>NC_051405.1:43122933-43123400 GCF_015228065.2 Penaeus monodon
ATCAACCAAATTTTTTTTTTTAAGAATTTGGAATTATCATCTAAATTTCTTTAATTTGCAGGGACTCTGTAATCAATTCATGCTTTGCCAAGTCAAATATAAACAATATTTTACCAAAAACTGTTTTCTTTTGAACTGGCTTAGTGTACTAAAATCTTATATCTCAAACCACCATATCACTCTCAAGGGTTACGTAATTTATTCCGAGGTAAAAAAGAAACATACGCTGTGATTTCAGAAATGCTATGCAGGAATATCTCAGTGGTATCTTCTTCTTCATCTCTGATCTTGTTTGCTAGAACAACACTCAGAGATTTGCAGTTGATGACGTCTATTAGTGACCTAAGACACCGCAGAACAATTCTGTAAACGAAAAGAAAAGCATTTACTTAGCACTGTCTAACTGGAGCCAAATATATGGATATCAATATGTTGCCTTAGTATATAACAACTTAATTGCAAAACTC
>NC_051405.1:43123450-43124018 GCF_015228065.2 Penaeus monodon
ATAAAAACAGAAACACCGATACAAAATAGTCCAAATAATCAGGAGCGACTTACTTTGTCGGCACAAGCCCAGTTGCCCCTCTGTTTGGGATGAAATTAAAGGCACTCTTTGAGTTAGTGCCTCCTGTCTGGTGTAGTGGTGCCACAACCCCTACATAAGAACTAAACAGAGAACGGTCAAAAGGAAATCTGGATATTTGGTCGGCAGTTGGCCTCTTGTTCACTCTTCAGTTATTCCTCCTGCTGTCTGAGTGGTCATATGATCATGAGACACAAATAGCTGTCAAAAGGAAATTCTGTAATCTAACAGTGTTTCCATTCTCTGTCACTCACTATTCCCAGAAAATTGTCAGCAAAACCAAATCATTCAAAATGCGGTAATGTTGCTGTAAAAAATGATTCAAATGATCTTGACAGCTTTAAATTACTAATGAAAAGCAACAATTCTGTTGTAAAGGCATTTTGCAAACCCTTTAAAGAAAGCTATAACAATTTGCAATACAAATGAAGCAAAAAATTTTGATACAACTAGTAAAAACACAAATATACAAGACAAAAAAATACTTATT
>NC_051405.1:43125183-43125420 GCF_015228065.2 Penaeus monodon
GCTTGGTATTTTATTCTAATAATAAAACCTTTATCAAGTTTATTCTTCTTCAGGTTAGGAGAGTCCTTGTCTGAATTCTAATAGGTAACTACAGTTAAATTTAGGGAAGGTTGACCTGTATTCTGCTTTTCTGACCAAGGCATAAAATTATGATAACAGCATGTTATATGTCTGTAAAATTTTGTTCATAAATAACACAATTCTATTTTCTCTTTACTATCACTGATGCCTCTTCAC
>NC_051405.1:43125821-43127152 GCF_015228065.2 Penaeus monodon
CTGAGAAATCTAAATGTAATTGACCTTCACACCTCAAAAAATAAATTCAACACATATGCACCTATTGCACTCGATGACTTCTCTAATTTTCAGTGTCCAAGGAGCAAACCTTTTGTAAATCCTCCTTATAACCATAGTCACTCTTAAAATTCTACATTTGTGGTCAGCCCAAGCAAGGTAGCTTAATTTCTCGTGGCTAATTAACACAACCTTGCTTTTAATAGGCTACAAAGATTGGTGATAAAAGTAGTAATGACCACAATATTACCTGCCTTGCAATGATTTCTTCATTGAAAACCTATCTAAAACTAATACACCCTCTTTCTTGCAGACAATTTTTTTTCATGTCTATGAAACAACTGTATATAATCTGAATCTGACAATGGTTCTGAAAGTTCTGAAGCCTCCCTATCATCCTTACTGAGAGAGGGGGAAGAGTAGCAATCCTGACAGTAGAATCAGAAGCTGTAGGCTGCTCAGTAAACAGCTGGGTGCGCTCCATTATCTGCTTCAGATGCTCTAAAGCCAACTCACAAAGCTTTGAATCATGACCTAAATTACGCCATGTACCTGACACGCCACTGTCGAGAGAAAATTATGATATAGAGAAAATGACTTTACTATAGGTTAAGCCACAACTTTCTGCATTTTATATTACAGCATTTTACACTACAACAGAAAAAAAAGAAAAAATGACACTGCAAGTTCGTCAGTAAGCAAATGATGGACAAAAACTAGTGTTATTAAAATCAGTTAGCTATTTATTAGAGAGATTAGAAAGCTGTAGTGGAGATACATAAAACTACTGGTGAGAAACACTACAATGGCAATGTCATATGCATCAATAATAATGCCATGTAAAAGTAAAACTTTCAGGTTTTATACTACCCAAAACATCCAACTGAACATTAGAGAAATAAAGGACTAAACTAGAAAAAACAAATGGAATGAACTAGGGCTCATAAATACAATTTTGTTATTTACAAACAGATTCATATATACAGATTATATGTGGATTATCCATTACAGTTAAACATTCAATTTTCATTTATTTTGCATAGATAAGATGATGTCCAGATCACTGAGAAGAAAGGGCAAGGAAGATTGATACTGATAGCAGAAAGAAAAACTGAAGAGATTACCCACCTTTCATATGGAAGAGGATAATTGAGCATGGTATCCAAGACTAGATTCAGGTTGTGGGCAGAGAGTCGAGTCAGTGCTTCCACAGATCTTTTTCGAGTCTCCTTGTGACTAACCTTCTCAAGGCGAGTATATATTGAATCTACAAAGAGAGAAAAATACTCTTATCAATGGCCTTTAATAGTCTG